>NW_006399801.1:17062218-17074320 GCF_000299155.1 Elephantulus edwardii
ATTGAGAATTTGATGGACTGCAAGGAAAACAAACAGATTCGTCCTGGAAAGGGTTAAACCAGGTGGCTCCTTGGAGGCAAAGATTCTGGGGCTTCGTCTAACATACTTTTGGACATGTTGTGAGGAGAGACCGGTCCTTGGAGAAGGACATCATGCTTGGGAGGGTGGAGGGACAGCGTAGGAGAGGAAGGCCCTCTATGAGGTGGGTTGATTCAGTAACTGGGATAATCAGGATGGGAGTGTCAGAGACAGTGCAATTGGCACAGGACAGAGCAGAGTTTAGGGTTGTTGTACATAGGGTCACTATGAGTCGCAAGCGACTTGACGGCACATAACAACAACAATAACAATGGTATATTCCTGGCTATATTTGTCAGCATCATTGGTGAGACCTTCTAAAATTGGTCCCGCTTTGTTTCTTTTCATCTTTATTGTTTGAGGCTTTACCCCTAGGTCTCTGATCCATCTTGAGTTAATTTTTGCATATGGT
The DNA here is from genome assembly GCF_000299155.1 of Elephantulus edwardii. Lineage (NCBI taxonomy): Eukaryota > Metazoa > Chordata > Mammalia > Macroscelidea > Macroscelididae > Elephantulus > Elephantulus edwardii. Next base: position 17,062,709 of record NW_006399801.1, read on the forward strand.
GAGAAATGTTGATCATACTTGAGCTTTTTTAAAGTAGACAGTACAGTTTTGTCAATCCCATTTGTTGAAGAGATTATCATTTCCCCATTTGATCATAGATAGTTTAATTTCTGGGTTCTCAATTTTGTTCCATTGGTCTGTGTGCCTGCCACTGTGCCAGTACCATGCTGTTTTGTTTATTATCATTATATAGTAGGTTTTGAGATTAGGGAATGCAATGTGTCCCACTTCATTCTTGTTTTTCAGAAGTGCTTTACTTATTCATCTTTTTTTCCTCTCCAAATACACTTGCCAATTGCCTTTTCTATCTTTTTCATAAATGAATTTGGTATATGTATTGGTATTGTGGTAACATGTAGATTACTTTTGGTAGGCTTGCCATTTTCACTATATTGAGTTTAGGAAAACTAATGAATAGAGAACATCTATCCTTTTCATTAGATCTTTTATTATTTCTCATGTAAGTGTTTTTGTAGTTTTCTCTGTAAATATCTTTTGTGTCCCTACTTAGGCATTTTTCTAAGTATCTCAGTTTGTGTTTAAATATTGTAAATGGTGTTGCTTCCTTGCTTTTCTTCCTGTGTTACAGTAGAGGAATCTTTCTGACTTTTATATATTGATCTTGTATCCTCCCACTCAACTAAATTGGTCTACTAGCTCTAACAGATTTTTTTTGTTGTTGTTGTTTTGTTTAGTTCTTGGAATTTTCTGTATACACTATCATATCATCTATATTTGACAACAGTTTAACCATATCTTTACCAATGTATATACCTCTTGTTTCATTCTCTTGCTCTATTGCCCTAGCAAGCACTTCCAATACAATATTGATTAAAAGTGGTGACAGTAGGCACCCTTGTCTGGTTTCTGTTCACAAGAAGAATGCTTTTTAACACTTTCTCCATTAAGAAATACTTCATTCTTAATGACTCTTGGTTTTGCATATATACATTTCATAATGTTGAGGAAACTCCCTTTTATTCCTATTTTGCTGAGTGGTGTTGGATTTTGTCAAATGCCTTTTTTGCTAGGATCAGGTGGTTTTTGTTATTTGTTTTGTGCCTTTTAAAAAAATTAATTTTAATTAATTTACAGAGACTTAGGGTTTCCAGCCATTCATTGTTGCTCTTTTCTGCCTGCCCATCCTCTCTCCCCCAATTCACTTTTCTCCTTGATGAGTGAAATAAAAACTCTTTCATTGCTATGCAATCCCCCCCAAGTCCATTGTACTGTGCAGCCTTCATTCTGGACTCCTGACATGACAATAATACCTAATCATATATCCCTTTTAAATAGTTCTCTCTGTTGCAATGCAGTATAAATCATTGCTCCCCTTCTTCTCTGTCTTCTCTCAACCTCAACGTCAGTCCCGTTTTACAATAGTGGCCCTATTAAATATTTGACTTTTCTGATTGAGATATTTCACTCAGCATAATGTCCTCTAGGGTCATCCACTTTGCATAATATTTCATGAGTTCCTTGTTTTTCAGTGCAGCATAGTATTCCATTGTGTGAATATAACAGAGTTTCTCTATCCATTCTTTGTTGAAGGGCACTTGGATTGTTTCCAGCTTTTTGTTACTGCAAACAAAGCTGCAATAAACATGGGTGTACATATACCTGCTTGGGTGGTGGTTATGGTTTCTTTAGGGTAAATTCCCAGAAGTGGAATTGCTGGGTCAAATGGTAATTCTATTTGCAACCTTTTGAGAAAGCACCATACAGCCTTCCAAAGAGGTTGCACCATTTTACACGCCTACCAACAGTGAATAAGGATTCCAGGTTCTCCACAACCTCGCCAGCATTTGTTGTTTGCTGTTCTGTTAAATTTTGCGATTTTTACTGGGGTGAGATGATATCTCGTAGTTATATTGATTTGCATCTCTCTTAGAGCTAGGGATTTTGAACATTTCTTCATGTGTTTGTTTGCCATCTGAATGTTTTCTTTGGTGAAGTGTCTGTTCATATCCTGTGCCCATTTTTCATTTGGGTTATTTACCTTGTTGTGGTGCTGGAGTATTTTATAAATTCTAGATAGAAGTCCCTTATATAACATGTAGTTACTGAGTGTCCTGCAAAATCTACAACCAGGGAAAGATAAAATAGATGAATGGGACCCACTAAGAATCAAATCCTTACGTGCATCCAAAAACTTCTCTAAAAGGGCAAAAAGGGAAGCCACAGATTAAGAAAAAAAATTGCTTTGTTTCTTAAGCTGAATAAATTAAAGAGCAAAGTCAAGGCACAAGTTGCAATATGTAAGGATGCTCTGGGAAGAATATTAAATGATCCAAGAAGCATTAAAAGAAGATGGAAGGAGTATATAGAGTCACTGTGCCAAGAGGAATTGGCAGACACAGAAGAATTATATGAAACAATGTATGAGCAAGAGCCTGTGGTGATGAAGGAAGAAACGGAAACTTCTCTAGAAGAATTGGCAAAAAAACCCCAAGGCTCTAGGAATTGACAGCATACCAACTGACATATTTCAACAGACAAGATGTTGCCCTGGAAGCACTCATGCCATTGTGCCAAGAAATCTGGCTGGAGGACACCACCTGGCCAACTGACTGGAAGAGATCTATATTAGTTCCCATTTTAAAGAAAGGTGATCTGACAGAGTGCAGAAATTATCAAACAAAATCATTAATATCACATGCAAGCAAGATTCTGCTGAAAGTTATCCCAAAATGGCTGTAGCGGTACATCAACTGAGAATTGCCTGAGGTGCAGCCTGGGTTTAGAAGAGGCTATGGTACTAGGGATATTATAGCTGATATTAGATGGATCTTCGCTGAAAGCAGAGAGTATCAGAGGAATGGCTGTGTTTCATTGACTATGCAGACATTTGACTGTGTGGATCACAACAAACTGTGGCTGACTCTGAGAAGAATGGGAATCCCAGACCACTTGAGTGTGCATATGTGGTATGTGAAGCCTATTTTTGGACCAGGAGGAAGTCATCAGAACAGAGCAAAGAGACACTGCATGTTTCAAAATTGAGAAGGGAGTAAGCCATGGGTATATTCTGCCTCCATACATTTTTTATCTATATGCAGAAGAGATCATAAGGGATGCTGGGTTGTATGAAGAGGAATGTGGCTTCAGGTTTGGAAGAAGTTCTTCAGTAACCTTTGTCATGCAAATAACACAACCCTGCTTGCTGAAACAGAGGAGGATCTGAAGCACTTGTTGCAGAAGGTCAAGGACTGAAGCCTTCGATATGGATTGTGTCCCAACATCAAGAAAACAAAAATTCTCATTGCTGGGCCTATTGCCAGCATTATGATAGATGGTGAAGAGATTGAGACTGTTAACAGCTTTAGTTTGTGAAGAGATTAAGACTGTTAACAGCTTTAGTTTGCTTGGCTCCACAATCAACACTCTTGATATCAGCAGCCAGGAAATCAAGAGATGAATTGTGTTGGAAAAGTCAGCTGTCAGGGACCTCGAGAGCGTACTGAAGAACGACTGTGTCAGTCTGGAGACTAAGATACACCTGATCCAGGCCACTTCACAATTGCTTGCTATGCATCTGAGAGTTGGAAAGTGACTATGCATGATAGAAAGAGAATTTGTGCCTTTGAGATATGGTGCTGTAGAAGAGTGTTGACTATATCATGGACTGCCAGCGGAACAGACAGCTTCATCTTAGCGAGGGTAAAATCAGACTGTTCCTTGGAGGCAAGGATTCTGAGGTTTCATATGACATACTTTGTACATGTTGTAAGGAGGGACCAGTCCTTGGAGAGGGACATCATGCTTGGAAGGGTGGAGAGACAGGGAAAGAGAGTGATACCATCGATGAGATGGATTGTAATAATGGTCAGTGTGTCAGAGACAGTAAAGTTAGCACAGAATAGAGCAGATTTCAGGGTTGTTGTACACAGGATCATTATGAATTGCAAGCAACTGGACGGCACATAATAACAACAAAGTGATGAATTAAGTTGATTTTTTTAAATGTTGAAGTATCCTTACACAGTTTTATAAGTCCCACCTGGCCATGATGAATTTTTTTTTTTTTTGTATACAGTTGGACTCTATTGGCCAGGATTTTTGCATCTGTAGTTTTCTTTTTTGGCAACATCTTTACCAGGTTTTGGTATTAGGGTTATGCTTGCTTCATAGAATGACTCTGGGAGTATTCCTTCTTTTTCAATTTTTGAAGTAATTTAAATAGAATAGGTGATACATATTCTTTGAATGTTTGGTAGCATTCAACCGTGAAGCCATCTGGTCTGGGATGTTTTTAGTTGGAGAGTCTTTATTACCTGCCTAATTTCTTCTTTTGTGATGGGTCTTTTCAAGTGCTCTACAACTGTCCATGTTAATCTAAGTAGGGCATGAGTTTCAAGGGATTTGTCCATTTCCTCTAAATTTTCAAATTTATCAGAGTATAGCTTTTCATAATACTCCAACATTAAAGATTTAATTTCATCTAGTTCTGTTGTAATGTTATCTCTATCCTTTCTTAATTAAGTTATTCATATCTTCTCTTTCTTCCCCCCCTCTTTTTCGTAAGTTTGCCAGTGGTTTGTCAATTTGGTTGACCATTAAAAAAAAATCTCATGGTCTTGTTGATGGCTTCAATTGATTTTTCTGTTTTCTATTTCACTGATTCTAGTTCTTGTTCTAAAGGCTGTGTGGTTAGATCTTATATTTTACTTCTTTCTTCCTTTTTTAATGGTTGTGCCTGTTGCAATGAACTGTCTCTTGAGGACTGCTTTAACTGCATCTCACAGAGCTTTTGATGTGCTGTGTTTTCATTTTAGTTTGTTTCGAGGAACATTTTAATTTCATTTTTCATTTATTTTATCATCCAGTTGTTTTCTAGCAGGGTGCTATTTGGCTTCCACATGGGTGGTTTTATATGCTTCAAACTGTTGTTATTGCATTGTGGTTCAATGCTTTAAAATTTTTTGAGGCTTGCTTTGTGTCCTATTATATGATCAATTCTGGTGAATGTAGCATGTGCACTTGCGAAATAGTGCAATAGCTAGGACATATGTAGAAAGATTGGAACTCTCAGGCTATGCTGGTGGGATTGCAAAGTGGTACAACATCTATAGAAGGCAATTTGGAGTTTTCTTAAAAAGCTGAACACAGAAATCCTATATGACCTAGCTCTTGCACTTCTAAGAATATACTTCAAGGAAATCAGAAATGAGTGAGACACAGAATAGAGATATTTACACATACTTTCACAGAAGCATTACTAACAATAGCAGGAAAATGCTGCCCTTTTGTATTAAGAAGTACATTTCTTCTTAAGGCTATTGTTCACTTTATAGGCCCCATCTATTGCTGGGCTAAAAGCAGATCCCTAGGAATGTGTTAAATTTCACATTTGAAGAATGCTGATGGTCGATGGTATTGGGAGTTTCACTAATTTCTATCATCTCAGTCAATCTGAGTTGTGGGTTTTTTTAAATTATTTTGATTATGTTCTACCTTGTTGTTGTTGTTAAGTGCCATCAAGTTGCAGTCAACTCATAGCGACTCTAGGGTTTCCAGAGGCAAGCTATTATGGAAGTGGGTACCATTCCTCCTTCCAAGCTTGTTTTACTCGGGGAGCTCCACCCCACTGTCTGTGCACATTGGGTAGTCAACCATTAACACATTTGACACATTAGTGTCACAGTGTTCAGCCTCACAGCAACCAAAAGTGACTGCTGTACAGCGACTTGTATACCAGGGCTATATGACCTAGAGGAATGTCTGAACAAAAACAATGAAAAACAGGCCCAGCAGCCACGGACTAAAAGTCACCCACCTTTGGCTTGGTAGCATCGCTTTCTGTCTACTGATCTCTCCCTCTGTTCTACCTAGTCATCTCCAATTCTGCCCAGAATATTTTATGTCAGTGTTGATTAGTGCAGTTAATAGCAGTGACTAGCCATCTTATTTTTCTGATTTCAGGGTAGTTGTGGTTGTGGATTATGTGATCTATTAGCCTTTTAGATTGTTTCCTTTACCATTTTCTTTTTCATTCATTCTTATTTGTTCTAGAAAAGGAAAACCTGATAGTTTTATCTTTGATGGCCACTCATAACTTTTTAAGATACAAGTCACTATTTACCGAACTACTGTTTATTAAAAAACTGAACTACTTATAAAACTATTTAGAATATTGCTTTTATGGACTATATTATACACTTCTGAGCATGTATAGATCCCATTTTTCTTCATCTTTTCATGTCCAGTGTAGTAGATCATATAAATGCTTGATTCAAAATGTCCCATGCCAATCTATTTATATGTTTCATTTATGTGTTTCATTTCTTCTTTAACAATCCAATTTTCCTACATTCATACTTCTTACCTCTTAAATTCCAATCACTAGTGTCTGTTTGCAACAGTTCCTCCTCATTTGTGTTTCCCCAATATGAGGGCTCAGCCTCTAGTATCATATATGCTAATCTAGGTGAGTTTATTGTTCATTTTGGAAGGCTTTTATTTTGGAAGTGGATAGCTTATCCTTCTTCCTAGTTTATCTTCATTTGGATGCTCAGCTTTAAACCAGTATCTGACTGACAAAAGGTTTACCAAAAGAGCAGATGAAAGCGTCATCCCCTTTAGACATCTAACATTCAGTATTGGATTCCTCTTCTCTTTCAGCATATGTGTAGTGGCTCCATCCCCCCGCACTGCACAACCAACACTCTCTCTGTTCCTTCACCCTTTCATCATCCCTTTCCTCTTTTTTCCAACTAATCCCTGATATGATGGATGGCTCAAGCCTCTGGCCATTCCTGTCCTCTTATTATCTCTCCACTCCCTGGTGATGACAGCACTCTGGGCAGGTACTGGCATGGAAGGCCAGGTGGTCCTGGTTCCCATGTGATCACCTTCAGTGTTGATCTTTATTTCACCAACATTCCTTGGACTTCTCATGCCTAGTGATAGGAAGCTGCTGCAATTCCCAAGACACACAGTTAGAATACTCCAGCTACTCCACTGGAGAAGGATGTGAAGTCTCCTCTCCTGTGATTTACTGTCTATGAAAACCCTCTGAAGGGTCACCTATAGGTTGGTCCCAACTTGATGACACACAATAATATCAGCAATTAACATCTTTGAAAGACATTTCCAGTTCCTGGAAAAAAACTCAAAACAGTTTAACTAGTAATTTCCTGTTATACTTTTAAGAGTTCTCTAGAATATCAGACTGCTTTAATATCTATTGGAAACATAGAATATTCATCTTGTCTTACCTAAAAATAATTGGGATTAAAACTGTTTATAATGCTCAATGACATTTTGCTTTCTTGTAGTATCTTTTATGTATGAATCACAAAGCTTTTTGCAAACTATAACTCAATTTTTGTAGCTATCTGGTGGGTGAGGCATGCCCTATTATCCTTGTTTTACAGCTGATCATTAAACAGACTCAGAGAGTTTCAATGAACAGCCTAAGTTCAGGCAATGAGTCAGTGGGAAAGCTGGAGAAAGAACTCATAGAACTTTTGACATATCCCTTGAATTTGATGCCTTAAGAAGTGAGAGGAATTCATAAACGAGGAAGATAAATGGAGAGCCATTTGAAGGGCTGTCTTTTAACGAACAATGATTGCTCTGATGAAATAATTAAATTGTGTCATAGATTAAATGAATCTGAAATTGCATTTACTGTGTATGTGTTTCTGTAGTGGATAATCATGGCATATAATTTGGTAACTTATTTTTTAATATATATTTTTGTTTGAATATAGATGGGAGTGAGGTTGCAGATTACGCTGCAAATGGTTTCTGATTTGTGACATCAGTAACTGAGGAGGAAGACATTTAAACTATGCTATAGTTGAACACACAGTGGAGAATGCAGGGAATTATTTCAGTTGATGCATTATAATATTTATATATGCTGTAATTTACAATATCTGTCCATTTGTTATGTGTCATTGTGAATGCTGGAGTCAATGCCACTGATATTTCAAATAATGTCAAGGTGATCCATGGTAAATAGGTTTCAGTGAAGCTTCCAAATCAAGACAGAATAGGAAAGAACAGTGATAGGTTATCCCTTCTGAAAAATTAACCAGTAAAAAAACCTCTCACTCACAACAGAACATTGACTGAATCGTACTAGGAGGTGAGTCCCTGCTTTGGAAGACTCTGAAATAAAAGTGATACAACAGTGGATTTGAGCATAGCAATGCCCAGGAAAATTGAGAGGCCAGGCAACATTTTACTCTCTTTTCAAAAGGATCTCCAGGAGGTGGTGCTAACTTGACTGTACTGACAACATCACAATTTTTTTTAAAGGAAGACATTTTTAATAAAGGCTGCTTATTCAGTTTAGCCTCTGCTACACTTAAACCATTTCATTCAAAATAGGATTCTATTTGTTAAAAAACCCTTGAGAAGAAAAGCTACATTAGACAAAGTTAGAAAAGGGTCTGTTAGTGGAATGTGTACCTGTGTGGGTCACAGTCAAAATGGTTTGATCATTGAGGGAAGTGGACTAACTAACTGCCCAAATTGAAATGGTGTATGCACATGGCATGGTCATATTGTATGTTTTCCAATTCACTCCGTGTTAGCAGGCTCCAGATGACTGAGTCAGTTTAGCTGAACTTTAAAGTGTATAAACTGGAGTGGAAATTTCATTCACATTGAAATCAGATTGACTGTTGTACTGGATGCTAAGGACATTTTTTCTACGATGCAAAGACAATTAGAAAACCAAATTAATATCAGAATTCTACTTGTAGAGTTAGTTTAAGGACTAGATGATCTGAGCAACGTGTTCCTCGATTCTGAGAAAGATGGACTTGCCTTGCAGATAATGAGAACACTAGATGCCCTGCAGGCTTTTACCTTTTTGCAAATATAACATTATACTTGACATATATTCCTTGGATGGACTAATAATAATTATTATTCTGCCTTAAGTTCATACCTGGAGGACAACTTGTCTGATAAACAACAAGCTTAGAATCCATCTCATCAGAGGCTGATTTTTCTGTTATATTCTTAATTATTGCCATTAGTATGCAAATCTATTATGTCTCCAAAATCTTAATTAGTATAAATATAGAAATGTCATTATTCTTTAATTACATGTAATACAATGTTTTACATTACATTCACCCCTGGCCCTTTGGTGGCATAGGGCATAACTGGTCAGGCAGCTAACTGAAAGTTACTGCTAGATACTTTGAGGAAGAAAGATGAATAGTCTTCTCCCAAAAAGGAAGTCAATCACCAAAGGACAAATGTTGTAAGGTCACTGATAGAATAAGTTGAATATACCATAAACCACCAAAAGAACAAAAAGATACATCTTGGAAGAAGTGCAGTCGGAGTGTTCCTTGGGGGCAAAGACAGCACATTATTTAGGGAGTTCTGATTGGCTAGCGGCAAGAAGCTGCACTTCAATCTAGGGGCGCATGGTTCCAGGCCAGAAGTTGCCCCCAGGAGAAGCACGGGCAATCTCTTGCAGAGGTATGAACCACCTCTGAAAATCCATCAGAGGGTCAGCAATGGGGTCACTTCCAACTTTAGGATACACAACAACAACAACAACAATGAATATTTGTTAATATGAATGAAGGGAAAGACAATATGGGATGAATAGACGATCAGACACTCTGGGCATTGTAATTAATAAGGAACAAAATGTGCATTAATGAATGATTAAAAACCCAATAGGCTTTGTAAATTTTCATTCACATCACAATTAAAAATTGGGGAAAATATTTACAACCTGAAAAATCCTGTGCAGGGTCAGTAAGAGTCAAAACCAGCTTGAAGGCTATAGATTAGCATAGCAAATGGATCATTCCCTTGAACTAGGATTCCCAGGTGGCATGAACTGTTAAGTGCTTGATTATAGGCTGAAAGGTTGATTGTACCTAAGGGTACTTTGGAAAATAGGCCTGGTTATTTTCTTCTGAAAGTTCACAACCTTGAAAAATCTATAAAACACAGTTTGAATCTGTACATAAGGAGTCCTGTATGAAGGTAATGACTTGATGTTAACAGCTTGTTCTTTTGTTTTCTGCTTTTTATTTTTGTTTATATCATTAGATATATTTTTTAATTTTTCTTAAAATAATGCCTAAATTTGAAAACTTTGGAAATCAGAGTGGATTTCTGGGTTGTTTTTATGTGCTGTAGAGTCACTTGCGACTCATAGGGAACCTATGTACAACATCCCTAAATTCTGCTCTGTCCTGTGCCTATCGCACTCTCTCTGACACACCCATTCTGATTGCCCCAGACACTGAATCAGTCCACCTCATAGAGGGCCTTCCCCTCCCGTGCTGTCCCTCCACCCTCCCAAGCATGATGTCCCCCTCCAAGGACAGGTCTCTCTTTACAACATGTCCAAAGTATGTCAGACGAAGACTCAAGATGCTTGTCTCCAAGGAGTGGCCCAGTTTAACCCTCTCCAGGATGAATCTGTTTGTTTTTTTAGCAGTCCATGATACCCTCAATATTATTCTCCAGCACCACAGCCCAAGGGCATCAATTCTCTTTCTATCCTCCCTAGTCATTGTCCAACTCTCTGATGCATAACAAGTGATTGCAAAGACTATGGCCTGTATCAGACACACCTTAAGTCTCCAGAGAGACACCATTGCTCTCCAGTACTTTGGAGACGTCCCTAACAGTAGACTTTCCCATCACAATACATCTTTTAATTTCCTGGCTGCTGGTGCCAAGAATGTTATTGTGGAGCCAAGCAAACTAAAGCTGTGAACAGGAGATCCAAGATGGAGGCAGAGGCAGAGACAGTGTGGTGAGCTGCGGGAGCAGTGAATCACTTACAGTAGGGCCATTATGGCCTTCCAGAGACTTCGGCTTATTGATAATTGAACACTTAAACAGTTGATGACTGGCCCTCAGTGAAGATTGAGGCTCAACAAAATAAATTCAAGGATTCCCAAGGAGAAATGGGTGTCTCGTGGCTCCCAACTCCCCCTGCAGAGCCCGCACCTGCGCTAAACAGCCGCTGCAGCTCCATGAGGCTTCCACAGCCTGAACAAATGGATTCCCTCACCCAGGATGGATGCTGGGCACCCGCCCTCCTCAAGACTGGTACAGTGAAGCCACCACACTGCCGCAAGGTGGTCTTGGTCTAGAGAGAATTCTTGGAGCCAGGAAGGCGGCTATGGGGAAACCGGGCACCCGCCGCCCGCACAAGAGGGGCCACGCACCCGCCAAGCGCCCGTGTGGCGGGGTGGGGAGGTGCGCCCCCAACGGCCGCCTGCGCTGGGGGGGCCACATGCCTCCCACAGGCCTCCCACGCTGGGGGACGGGGGCGCACACCCCCGCTGGCCACCTGCATAGGAGGTGGGGGATGGGATCCATGCCCGCCATCTGTAGGTTTGGGTTTCCTTGGACAGGCCAAAGAAGGTGATTACCTATGCATTGGAAAGGCCAAAGAGGATGATTACCTCTGCAATGGATTGCTGAAGGTCACTGTGAGTCTGATGACCTTAACAGTGGCAACATGCACAAGAGGACTGACATCCTAAATGCACCACATATTTTGTTCTGTTGAATGCTTCTGCCAAAAGATGGTTAGACCTGGGGGAGTCTGTTCACAATTCTCAGGTTCCCTTTATCATATATAAAGGGGGAGGGCAGTGACACCTACT
>NW_006399801.1:17076100-17087077 GCF_000299155.1 Elephantulus edwardii
TGGGAACAAATATAGATCTCTTCCAGTCAGTTGACCAAGTGATTGTTCTCCAGATTTCTTGGCACAACTTGGTGAGCACATCCAGGGCATCATCTGTTAGCTGAAATAAGTAAATTGGTATACCATCTATTCCTGGGACCTTATTTTTTTTGCTACTTCCTTCAAAGCAGCCTGACCTTCTTCCTTCATCACCATAGGCTCCTGCTCATATATTATTTCATTTTAATCTCTACACATGGAGTCCTTGTTTGCAGGTAGTGACTTGATATTAACAGCTTGTTCTTTCATTTTATCTTCTGATTTTTATTTTTGTTTATATCATTAGATGTATTTTTTAATTTTTTAAAAAATAATATCTAATTTGGAAAGCTTTGGAACCCACTGTGGATTTCTGGGTAAGAAAAGAAAAGCTAGTTGCTGAGTTAATGTCAGTAGGGAAAAAGAACCCTGATATTAATATGAAAGTTAAAAAAATGAGTATAAATTTCAGCTGAATCTTTTTTCCTGAACGATTATGTCATCAATTTATAGTTCTTTCATTATTTAACAAAAGCAATTGCTGACTTCAGGTTCTTTGCATAAAGATGGTTTTTCAATATTCTTCTCTAATGCAACAAACTGTGGCTGACTCTGAGAAGAATGAAAACCCCAAAACACTTAATTGTGCTTATGCAAAACCTATACTTGGACCAGGAGACAGTTGTCAGAACAGAGCAAGGAAAAACTGCATGGTTTAAAATTGGGAAGGGTGTGCGCCAAAGATGTGCCCTACCTCTATGTCTTTTTTTCCTTTTTTCTTTTTCTCTCTAGTGTATTTACAAAATTCGAATGCAAATTCAGACATATTATTTCCATTTATATGGGAACAGATTCTCTGGAAGGCTGGACTCTATAAGGAGAAATGTGGCATCAGGATTGGAGGAAGACTTGTCAATAATTTGCGTTATACAGATGAAAGAATCCTGCTTGTTGAAACTGAGGAGAACCTGAAGGGTCAAGGACTGCAGCATTCAATATGAGTTAAAGCTCAACATCAGAAAACAAAGATTCTCTCCACTGGGCTTATTGGTAGCATCATGATAGATGGTGAAGAGATTGAGATTGTTAACAGCTTCAGTTTGCTAGCCTTTAAAATCAATACTCTTGGTACTAGAAGCCAGGAAATTAAAAGATTAATTATATTGGAAAAGACTGCTGTCAGAGACCTTTCCAAAGTACAGAAGAGTAACAACGTCCATCTGGAGACTAAGATGTGCGTGATACAGGCAATAGTATTTGCAATCACTTGATTTGCATCAGAAAGCTGGACAATGACTAGGGGTGATAGAAGGAGAATTGATGTCTTTGAGCTTTGGTGCTGGTGAAGACTATTGAATATACCATGGTCTGCTAGAAGAACAAAAAAGTTCATCCTGGAGAGGGTGAAGCCAGGCTGTTCCTTGAAGGCAAAGTTCTGAAGCTTCATCTGACATACTTAGGACATGTTGCAAGGTAGGACCAGTCCTTGGAGACCGTCATCATGCTTGGGAGGGTGAGGGACAGTGCAGGAGAGGAAGACCTTCCATGGTATGGATTTGTTTTGTGACTGGGATCATGGGGGATAGATGTATCAGAGACAGTAAGATTGGCACACTATAGAGCAGTATTTAGGGCTGTTGTACATAGGTTCGTTGTACATATGAGTCATAGACTACTCAACAGCACATAACAAACAACAATGCCACAATAGAAAGTCATGGATTCTTTATTGCTCATTCTTACATATTGTGCAGTATTCAGATCCATAAAAAGTAGTCGAAAATATTGTGGCTCATATAAAGTGCGCCTTAGTCTTCTAAGCAATATTTTTACTTTTAAACACTTTAGAGAGGTCCTTGACAGCAGATTTTCCCAATATGCTTTTGATTTCTTAATGGCTACTACCATAGGTGTTGGTTGTGGGTTCACATAAAAGGAAGTTGTTGACAATGTCAATCTTTTCTCTATCATAATGTTGCCAGATAGTCTGTTTTTAGGTGCCATGGAATTAGGTACAACTCATAGTGACCATATGATCAATAGATCTAAACCCTGTCCTATTCTGTGTCATTCTCACAATTTCTAACACACTTGAGCTATTGCTGCAGTCACTGTCAATCTGCCTGGTTGAAGAGCTTCCTCTCTTTCATCATTCTTCACCTGCTCAAACATGATATCCCTCTCCAATGAATAGCTTCTAGCAACATGTCCAAAGTATGTCAATCAAAGCTTTATCATCTTTGCCTGCAGGGAACACTCTAGCTGCACCTTCTCTGAGACAAATTTATTAGTTCTTTTAGCAGTCAATAGAATATTTAGTACTCTTCTCCAACATCATAGTTCAAAAGAATCAATTCTTCTATCATTCTTTCTCATTGCCCAGCTCTCAGCAACATAGCAAGTGATTGAAAAGATCATGGATTGAATCAGGCATATCCTAGTTCTCAAACTAATATCATTGTTCCTCAATAGTTTGGAGAGGTCCCTAAATGAAGACTTTCACAGTGCAATATGTCTTCTGATCTCCTGACTACTGGTACCAACTGTACTGATTGTGGATCCCAAGTAAGATGAAGGCATTGACAGTTTCTATCTTTTGTTCATTCATCACCAGATGAGCTGCATGTGAATCAGATTGACTACATCTGTTGAAGGAATCATTGGAGAAGCAGAATATCAGCAGTCAAAACAAAGCTAGATTCTGATTGCTGAACAAATCATCAATTACTCAAGTTTAAGTTCAAATTAAGAGTGAATAAAATGAAAATAATTTCATAAGAGCCAACAAAGGTCTAGCCAATAGAATCCAATAACATATTTTTTTAAAAAAAATTACCATGGCCAAGTGGGATTCATAACAGGTATGCAAGGATGGTTCAACAAAAGAAAAACAATCAACGTAATTCACCATATTAACAAAATAAATAACAAGAAACATATGATCTTAGCAATTGATAAATAAAAGGCATTTAACAAAATCTAACACGTCTTCCTGATAAAGACCCTCAGCAAAATTGGAATAGAAGGGAATTTCATCAACATAGTGAAAAGTTTATATGCAAAACCAAGAGCCAACATCATTCTCAATGGAGAAAAACTAAAGACATTTTCCTTTCGAACAGAGAACAGATAGGGATGCCCACTGTCACTACTTCTATTCAAAATTGTATTGAAAGTGCTTGCTAGGACAATGCGACAAAAGAAGGAAATAAAAGGCATAAAAATTGGCAAAGAGATGGTTAAACTATCACTATATGCAGATGATATGATAGTGTACACATAAAACTCCAAAGACTCAACAAAAAAACTGCTAGAGTTAGTAGCACAATTTAGAAGAGTGGCAGGATATAAGATCACTATCTAAAAATCAGAAGGATTTTTCTACAGCAACAAAAAGAACTAGTAGAAAAAAATCAAAAAAGCAATACCATTTACAGTTTGTTGTTATGTGCCGTCGAGTCATTTCCGACTCATAGCGACCCTATGTACAACAGCCCTAAACCCTGCTCTATCCTGTGCCAATCGCACCACAAATTGAGATATTTGGGAGTGAACCTAACTAGAGACACAAAAGAACTATACAAAGAAAACTACAGAACATTTCTGCAAGACACAATAAAAGACCTAAAGAAATGGATAAATATGATCTGTTCATGGATAGGAAGACTCATTATTGTGAAAATGACAATTCTACCTACCAAAATCAAACTACATGTTCAATACAATTCCAATATAGAAACCAAATACATTTTTCAAGGAGATCAAAAGGGAAATTGTCAATTTTATTGGGAAAGTCACGAGATCCAAAGTAAGCAAATCACTTCTGAGAAAATTCATGTTAAGAATAAGTTTGAAGCATTGAACATCAATTGTCAAAGACAATTAAGAATATCATCCATGAAGAGAACAAAGACTGAGTAGAAAGAAAAAGCCAAAATGGATGTCATAAGAGACCCTGAATATTGCACTAGAATGTTGAGAAGACAAAACATAGAGATGTTGAAATAAAAAGCTGAACCTAAGATTTCAAAGAAGTTCTACAAAACAAAGTATTATAATGGAATTTGCAGAGACCTAGCATTGGATAATAGAAAAATAAGAACTTACTCAGCATTTCACAAGCTAAAAGAACTGAAAACAAATTAAAGCCTTAAGTTGTAATACTTAGAGATGCTATTGGCAAAATCTTGAATGACTCAGGAAGCACAAAACTCAAAAGGAGCAAAAGGAATTGACTGACACTATTTCATTTTGTTTTCTTGATTTTAAGATGCAAACCACGTTGAAGGTTGTACTCTTTGATCTTCTTCCATAAAGGCTTCAAGTCTTCTTCACTTTCTGTAAGGAAGGTATGTTGTTGTTGTGAACCATAGCGGTTTTCAGAGGCAGTTAATCCCATTGGAAGAGATTTTCCATCCTCCCACAGAGCAGCTGGTGGATACGAACCATGTGCCTCTGGGATTTCAGCGCAGCTTCTTGCCATTAGGCAACCAGAGTTCCCTAGCTCTAAGGAAGAGCACTAGCTCTAAGGAAGTTATATCATCTGCATAATGCAGGTTGTTAATGAATTTTCCTTCAATCTCAATACCACATTCTTCTAAATATTTATTTAATATACAGATTAAATAGGGACAGAGAAAGCATAATTCTGACACCTTTACCTCTTGATTTTAAACCCTGCAGTATTCCTTTGTTCTGTTTCTATGATTACTTTTGGACTATGCATAGATTTCAATGAGCACAATTAAATGTTCTGGCATTCCCATTCTTCTCAATGTTAGCTATAGTTTGTTATGATTCACACAATCAAATACCTTTGCATAATCAAAACAAAAGCAAATATCCTTTTGATATTTTATTCTTTCAGCCAACATTCATCTGGTATCAGCAATGATATCCTTGTGCCACAGCCTCTTCTGAATTCAGCTTGAATTTCTGCAACTTCCTTGTTAGTGTACCCTTCAAGGTTTTATTTTTTTTAAATAATCCTCAGCAAGATTTTACTTGCATGTTATACACTATTGTTTGAGGATTTCTGAACTCTGTTGGGTCACTATTTTTTGGTATAGGAACAAATATGGATCCCTTACAGTCAGTCGGCCAAGTAACTGTCATCCAAATTCTTGGCATAGACTAGTAAGCACAACCAGGACTTGTTATTTGATATTGATGGATTGAAACATGCCATTTGATATTCCATAAGTTCCTGGGGTTTTATTTCTTGCCAATGCTTTCAGTGCAACTTGAACTTCTTTTGTATGTTACTTCCTAAAATGATTTAAAGTTAACCAATTCTTTTTACTACAGTGACTGTGTGTATTCTTTCCATCTTCTTTTTTTTTAAAGAAAAGTAATTTCATTATTTTCTTTATTTTGGTAATAAGGCTTTCTTGTTTTCAGGGGGAAAGATTTTGACTTCAAAAGCAATAAAGTATCTGAGCAGAGAATTTATGTCCTTGATTTCAAGATGGTATTCCTGAGCTATTTTCTCAGCAGTCCATGTATCTGGATAAAGTTTATAATTATTGAGAAGTGTCAATGCTTCTACAATTGAAATTTTGTCTTTGGGAATGTCTGTAATATTCATCATATTAAAGTGATGGCCTTTTGGCAATCTGAACTCCTTCGTCTCATGCCGTGTTTCACCACCTTTTGCCTGCATAGAAGACACAGGATCTTTGGAATCAACATAAACATCTTTTAGTAAGGACAGCAGCCTGTCATCTTTTCGAGTAATTTCTCCCTTGATTTCTGGATGGCGACTCAATTCTTCTCATAGTGGGCTCTTAGTAGAGGGGTGCTTGGGGGAGAGGGAGGGCTTCACCTTGCTGATTTCCCGTTCTGCCCTGTTCTCAAGAGTCAAGTTCCTCATTGCTCTGGACAGAGTGGCCCCATCTCCTCACAGCATGATGCCCCAGGTTTACGCTGCACGTGTGTAGAAAGGTCACTACACTATAGTCTCTGGGAGGCACGGAGCATGTGCCCTTTCCATCTTCTTTCAATGCTTCTTGTAAAAATATACAAACAAAACCCCCCAAAACAACAAAAAATACAATGAGAAGAAACTGACCATCTTTATCCTTTAGAACAGCTGGTAGATTTGAACTGACAGAAAGTCAAATAGCTTTTGAATGATATATAAATTGCTATGGGTAACACCACCAGAGCTCCCTTAAACAATACCTATTTAAAATAAATAAATTCTGTTACACTAAAAAAAAATAAATGCACATAGAATTCTTTATATTGATTTTTAAATTTTTTATTATTATTAATTTCCATGAAAATTTATGGAGACTTTGGATTTCCATTCATTGTTGCACTTTTCTCCCTGCCGACCCTTCTCCCCCCAGTTCACTCCTCTTTGAAGAGTAAAAGAAAAATTCTTTCATTGTTTTATAATTCCTCCCCGCAGGTCCACTCTACTATGCCTTTGTTCTGGACTTCCGTATTGATTTTTTTTCTTTAATTTTTATTCAGCTTGAAAAATGCCAAAAGTTTTATTCACTTTTGTTTTTTAAGTCCAGATCTTTGCCCATTTCATTATTATACTTTGTTAAGTCCTCTTGGAGTGTCTTTGAAAACAAGGATTTAAAAAATTATGTAGTTCTACCTAACTTTCTCTTGGAAATTGTACTCCTCGTGCTGACCACAATATTATATAGATATGCCTGCCCCTGGAAAAGCTATGTGTGTGTATTGTTGTTGCTGTATACCAGAGTTGGAACTGACTTATGGCTAATTCTCAAGGGCATTTTCAGAGACAATTAATTGCTTGAGAGGAGATTGCCCATCTTTACCCTGAAGAGCAGCTGATGGATTCAAACCACATACTTTATTTTTTAAATTTTTTTGGTTTGTCTTATTATTTTCTGTGTGTGTACCATCAAATCGGATCTAACTGGTATGGGAGGAGATTGTCCCTCCTTTTCCAGCAGAGCATCTGGTGGATTTGAACTGCGTACCTCTGGGATTACAGCGCAGCTTCCCGCCTTTAGGCAACCAGAGCTCCCTCAAACCACATACTTTTGAGTTAATGGTGCACTTCCTTACCCTTAAGCCACCAGAGCTCCTCTATGTGTACATAACTCAACAGAAATCCGGTGTCAGTTTCCAAGCATACATATGAATGAGCCTCCAGATAATCTCAGCCCCAAGCTGCTATGTCACTTTCGGATACCTGTAACAGAGACAACTTGACCCTGCTGTATGGTCTACACATTTCCAAGCCACATAATAAGTGAATGTTTTATACCACTAAATTTCAGGGATAATTGGATAGAGCATAATTGATAAATGGAATAGGGACCAGGATATTGGAGTATATATGCTTATTTAAGGGAGTTCTAGTGGGTAGTGGTGAGAAGCTGTGCTGCAATTCCAAAGGTCCAAGGTTCAAATGCACTAGTTGCTCCATGAGACAAGATGAACAGTCTTCTCCCTTGAGATTTACTGCCTTTGAAAACCTACTGAAGGGTTGCTCTGAGTTGGTTCCAACTTGATGGCACACAACAACATTGTTTGTTTGGATGTGCATAGTGTTGATAAATAATGCATTGGTTGAATTAATTTAAATAGTAAATTACTTAAATATTTAAGCATGCGTTAGACTATTTTTAAACAATTTTATGTTTATTAGAGTATTGCCATGAATTTAATCCTGATAATTTTTGCCATATGCTCATATCAACTTCAGCATTATTTAATTAATACTTTTAATTAAATTCAGCTCATTAAACGTAGCTCATTTTTTAGGCAAAAAAAGACATTTAAATGGCAAACAATTTGTTACACTTTTACCGCAGGGGCATAACTCTCATTTGGTATGCTGATATACTTGAAATTTTGACTTGGAAAACATATCCATAATTTATTAATACATTTTAAAATCACTACTGAAATTATTGATTTGTTACTTTTTCAGGAACATTAGTTAATTGTCCCCACCATTCAGAAAAGGAAACTAAAAGACCTACCTATTATTTCTAATTGTTTTGAATAACATGCTTGAAACTCAGTATTTTAACCTGAATGTTATGGGAAGCCAAACTTTATACCAAATATTATATGAAAACCCTTGTTCAGGAATTGAAGGAATTACACATTTATAAGTTAGGATTTCTCTTGTGGCAGATCCCAGAAAATGAGCTGTTTGTTCCCTAAAGACAGGAGACAGCTAGGGCCCCCCTACAGAGTAAGTGTTACCACCTGTGAAATACTTCCTGAGCTAGAGCATTAGGTTGACAATAGAGAATAATTCGGCTTCATTTACAAGGAATTCCTTTTATTATTTGCTTCCCCAGATTATCAATAAATACACAGAGAAACATGAGTTGGGGTCTTCAGTTGAAAACTGCTGACACCCTGTTTTATGTTCTCTGCTCTATCTCATTCCTGGCTGTTTGTCTCATTATTAATAATTATAAAATTATTCCATTCTTTGGGACCCTCCGTCTGCAACAGAATGTCCCTGATTGTAGAGTCTGAGTTGATTTGTTTGGGAATTTTATTCCAGGGAATGAATCACAGGGAAAAAGAAACAAAAAAAGAGATAGCCACCACAGGAAGTGTTGAAAAAGTGACTATCAGTGACAAACAGCTTGTATGTGATTCAATGGGACTTTAAAAAAAGAAAAAAAATGTTTTGTGATTTTCCTTGCTTTTCCCTATTCTCAAAAGTTTTTGAAATGAGTCTCAGAGATGTCCACCTGCAGGGATGAAAGGTGAAGGTCCATTAGTTCATGTACCTTGTGGCTTAAGCGTTGACTCCACTTCTGAGCTGTACATACGGAAGTAAGTTCATATGGACTTCCTTTGCCATGGTTTCATAGAAAGTCCAGTACAACACACAAGACATATATATTTGCATGGCCTCAAGTGAGAGAAGTGCTGTTTGATTGCATCTCCATGAAGCTGGTATAAGTCTGTACAGGGGGTAGCCGTAAGGAGTGAGATGAGACGGTTTTGGAGCAGTGCATAGAAATATCCAATATACTAGACAAATGATCTTTTCCTGGAACTTGATATGTCAGTAGTCAGATGAAAAAATTGGTCTAGAAGGCTTACAGACTCCTCTAATGCTGGCACTCTAATTATCAACCTATACTTCAGCTTTCATAGAGGTAATTATGGCTCATAATATCCTCATGTGTCCCAGAGCAGACACATACTCTATAGAGTTATTTGGTAGTAGATCACCAGGCTTTTCTTCTGAGTTACCTCTTGGTGGACTTTAACTACCTTATTTCAGTTGCCAGTCAAGCGCATAATGGCATAATGATTTGCACCATCCAGATAATCTTATCAGGTTTGGAATGCTATACCCAGGCAAGCAAGCAGTGAAGACTGATAAAGGCTGTGTTCAGAGGACCCAAGCAGGGGCCAGTGAGGTGATGATAAGACATGACCTACTTTCTACTTCTTCTTTTTTTCTTACATAGCTCATAATATAATAATAAAAACTTAATAAAAACAAATGTACTGGATACTTAATAAAAACAAATGTAGTTATTTCTAAGTCATAGTAACCCGGTAGGACAGAGGAGAACTGTCCTATTGGGTTTCCCTGGTTGTAAATATATTAAAGATCAAATCATCTAATTTTGCTCTTAGAAAGCCCGTGTTGGGTTTAAATAGCTAATCTTTAGGTTAGCAGTCCAACGCTTAAGTCACTACAACATCAAGGCTCCTTGGATACTTAGTCCCTGTCTAACTCTAAAACAGGCAAAAGGGATATAGTTTTAAAGACATGATAAAACAGAGCCTTCTTTTTCTCAGGACTTCTCTCATTTTGGTAGTGCTGGGTGGTTTTAAAGAAAAGAAATGTTATTTTCTTAAAGTTTTTAAGGGGTGAGTCTTGTACAGTTTTGTTTAGAGGAGTTGTGGAGGTTCTATTTAAGGCTCTGCTAGTCAACCCTTGAAGATCCTGGGTTTGTGAGTTAATCTGCCTCCAACTGTATCAGATGGCTCCTGCCTTCCCTGTGTGCATGCCTCTGTGTCTATGCTGCTGTGTTTATGACCCAGCAGAGATCACGTTTTAGGACAGGCCTGATAAGGCATGACTTCAAATGACTGATACGTTATAGGTTATTTCACATAAAGTTGCATTACAGAAGGTGATTGCATTGGTTTATATTAGATTATACTACAAATTTAGAAATTAGAATTTTGATACTTTTTTGGGGGGGAGAGGACACATTTTAACCCATTTTTGTTGTTGTTGTTGTGTACCATAGAGTCAGAGCTGACCCATAGCTGACCCTCTGGTGAGTTTTCAGAGGCGTTGATTGCATGGAGGAAGATTGCCCATCTTTCTCCCATGGAGCAAGCAAGCAGCTTGTGGATTTGAACTGAATGCCTTTGGGTTTGCAGTGCAGGTACTTACAACTGAGGCTCCAGAGCTCCTTATTTTAAGCCATAACAGGCCCTATTCATATACATTATTTAAGTGTGATCACTATCGAGTCCAGCTCCACAGACAAGGATTTCTGAGAGAGGATTTACGTGGCTTTGGAATTAAGATACAGAGACAAAGTCAGGGAGCAAGGGGCTTAGAGCTCCACTGAGTCTAATGCTTTATTTTCCAGCAATCAAGTAATTTAAGCTGTGTTTATCTTGATGAAAAAAAGAAATAGAACACTTGTTTCCAGGATGACTCTTGGAATTCCTTTTACAAAAGCACAAATGTTGTTGTTGTTATGTGCTGTCGAGTTGCTTGCGACCCATAGCGACCCTATGTACAACAGCCCTAAAACCTGCTCTATCCTGTGTCAATCTCATTGCCTCTGACACACCCATCCTGATTACCCCAGTCACTGAATCAGTCCAGCTCATAGAGGGTCTTCCCCTCCTGCACGGTCTCTCCACTCTACCCAGCATGATGTCCCTCTCTAAAGACCTGTCTCTCCTTACAACATGTCCAAAGTATGTCAGGCGAAGCCCCAGAATCTTTGCCTCCAA
>NW_006399801.1:17088582-17090435 GCF_000299155.1 Elephantulus edwardii
CAAAGGAAGTGATAGCCCATCTTTCTCCTGGAGAGACTTGAATTTTTTGTTTCTGAATGGACGATACAACCCCCTATCCCCTAGACCAATTGCATGCCATTGAGTCAAAATAGACCTATAGTTGAGCCTCAAGCAGGGTTTCAGAGTCAGTAGATCGCACAGGAAGAGATTTTCCATCCTTCCACAAAGCATCTGGTGGATTTGAACTCTGTGCCTTTAGGATTATAGCACAGCTTCTTATCATTATGCCACCAGAGTTCACTACTGGATTTCTCAGAGTCTGTTAATGTCAGTTGCCATCAATTCAGTTCTGTCTAATGGCTTCCCCCTTTGTTATGAAGCAGAATTGTGCTCTACAGAGTTTTTAATATTTGGGGTTTTTTTTTGTTTTGTATTTGCTTTTTTTGTAGATCATCAGAGCTGTTTTCTGAAGTGCATTTTCATTAGCAGTCAAGATCTTAATCATTTGCACCATCCAAGGAATGCCATTTTTATTGATGGCACTTTGATTTTTATGCTCAGGAAAGGCACACATGGGGAAAAAAGTATGAAAACAGATACACACAAAAGAGGGAGAATGATTATCAGCAGGATTTTTCAATCTTACCATCCTTGAAGAATTTGTGCTTTTCAAGTTGTATACCTAGAGATTGCTTTTTCAGATTCTAAAAGCAGCAAGTGTTTGAGCTACTCTTGCTTGCTTCTTTCCATTCTGCTTTCTTCTTTCCAGCTCACTCTAGTTCCAAATGATTCAACTTTTATTATGATTTTTAATTTTGAAAGAGAGTTTGTAAAATGAATTTCAGTTAAGTTTGTGGTCAAATTGCTCAGAATTTGAGAGTGTATAAAGATTGGTCAATAAGAGTTCTGAAGATTCAATCCAGAGGCATGTGTTAAATTGGGGGGGGGGTGAGTTCAGAGCAACTTAAAAATCAATAAAACTTAACATTTTTATAACATTATTATGTTTTATAATCATTATGTCCTGTACTAAATTGTTTTCCCCAGCACCAAAACTCAAAGGTATCTATTCTTCTTCTGTCAACCCTCAGTCATTGTATGACTCTCTGAAGCATAACAAGTAATTGAGAAGACCTTGGCCTGGACTAGGCGCACCTTTGTACCTAGACTGACATCGTCACTCTTCAGCACTCTGGAGAAGTCCATAACAGCAGATTTTCCCAATGCAATTTGTGTTTTGATTTCCTGACTGCTGGTGTTAAGAGTGTTGAATGTGGAGCTGAGCAAACTGTAATTGCTAACATCCTCAATCTCTTCTTCATCTAATATGGTACTCCCAACTGACCCAGTGGTGAGAATCTTTGTCTTCTTGATGTTGAGCTTCAATATTGATGACTACCATCCCAAAGAAGGATGACCCAACAGAGTGTGGAAACTATAGAAAAATATCATTAATTTCATATGCAAGCAAGATTCTACTGAAGATGATCCAAAAATGACTGGAAAAGCACATCAGCAGAGAACTGCCAGAAGTCTAGGCTGGGTTTAGAAGGGGTCGTGGTAGTAGGGATATTGTAGCTGATGTTAGATGGAACTTAGCTGAAAGCAGGGAATACCAGAGGAATGTCTATTTGTGTTTCATTGACTATGCAAAGGTGTTTGACTGTGTGGATCATAACAAACTGTGGCTGACTCTGAGAAGAAGGGGAATCCCAGAACACTTGATCATACTAATGAGAAACCTATACTTGAACTAAGAGGCAGTCATCAGAACAGAGCAAGGAAACACTGCATGGTTCAAAATTGGGAAGGGTATATGCCAGGGATGTGTCCTGTCTCTATCTCTATATCTTTTCAACCTGTATGCAGAACAGATCATCCGGGAGACTGGG
>NW_006399801.1:17092205-17104998 GCF_000299155.1 Elephantulus edwardii
GGGGCAGCATTTGTTTGCTAAAATACGACAGTTGGTATTCCAGCAATCCCTAGGGCTTTATTTTTTACCGAGTCCTTCAGAGCAGTCTGCACTTCCTACTTCATGACCATTGCCTCTTGCTCATATGTTGTCCCTCCTTGGAGGCTAGGATTTTGAAACTCTGCTTCACTTTGGACATGTGGCCAGGAGAGATCGGTCCTTGGAGAATGACATCATGCTCGGAAGGGAGGAAGGACAGTGTAGGAGAGGGAGACCCCAGATGAGATAGATTGATACAGTAACTGGGGCGATGGGGATTGGTGTGTCGGAATTAGTGAGACTCGCCCAGGACAGGGAAGGATTCAGAGCTGCTGTACATTGAGAGTTGTTATACATCACAGGTGACTCAACGGCACATAATAACAATAACATACTGTGACAGGTTTTTGAAGCAGATTTGGAAGTGGATGCCACTTCCTAAATAACATGCTTCCTGAAACTCTATGAACTTTGATAAATGTCGACGGTTGTAGAGGGGCTTCAGGCTTTTTGTTCATAGGGTCGTTGAGTTGTGCTTGACTCAAAGGCACTCAACAACAACAGCTTAAAATTTTAAATCTCTTATATTTTATCAGTATAAAATACCTATGGTTTGAAAGTGTGAGCATCTTGCAAAAAAGTACAAAATATATTAATCTCAATTTGTATTTATTAATTTTTCTTCAAATTCATTATTTTTCCATTTGATGAGGTTAACTGGTTTTCCATGAACCGCCACTGGTCAACATTAATTGCCAACTTTGCAGAGGAACATATCTTTTCTGCAAATCAAACCTTCCTCCTTCAATACATGTTTAATTAATTTTCCTCTAAAAGACTTGGTCTCCTAAGTGATTGCTATGATTCAGTTTTGAGTGAAAGAATTGATCATTTCCAGTGTGTGATAATTATTGTGTAAGGGTTAGATTGTTCTATACAAATGAGAACAAATTAGCCATCAGTGATGAAGATAACAAGTAGTTGTTCTTTAATCTCTCCACATCTCTCATCACACCCTCCCTTCATGTCATGCTTTACAGACATGAGAATATTGTTAGTGAGCCTTTTCTACTGAGTTGGATTTCGCATTGCACGTAACTATGTAGTGGTAGCTGCTGGGTGTATGATAGGGTTTTGTTTTTTTTCTTGCATTCCAATGAAAGGATGATTTATTGATTTTATCTAATATCATTGTAGAATTAGAATTAGGTAAAAATTTCAAGCTTCTTAAGGTTGGCAGTTCCTGTTTCTTCACTTTTGCCCACTTGGAGTGAATCCAAATAGAGCCCAAGTGCTTGTATTTAAAATAGAATCCACAACAGCATATAGTCCTCATTTGGCCCTGGATCTTGTAAGATACAAGTCATATTTATTTTCCAGAAAGCCTTCAGTTTTGCACACAAACAATGATAATGAATAAATCTCTTAGGGTTTAATCACTGAAAGAATCTATTGGTTTGTGACTAGAAGCCGACTCTTTATGAGTGGTTTCATTGTTTTTGAATCATGTTTTTCAGGCTTGCTAACTACATTTGAAAAAGCAATTCACCTCTCTCGCCCATCCGCCCAAGATGCTGAAAGGAAAGAAGGCCAAGGGGAAGAAGGAGACCCCGGTGTCCACTGTGGTCAAGACGCAGGAGGCCCAGAAGGTGGTGAATCCCCTGTTTGAGAAAAGACCCCAAAACTTCGGCATCAGGCAGGACATCCAACCCAAAAGGAATCTTACCTGCTTCGTCAAATGGCCCTGCTACCTCCGACTGCAGTGACAGAGGGCAATCCTCTACAAACAACTCAAGGTGCCACCTGCCATTAACCAGTTTACCCAGGCCTTAGACTGCCAGACAGCTACTCAGCTGCTGAAGCTGGCCCACAAGTACCTACCAGAGACCAAGAAGGAGAAGAAGCAGAGGCTGCTGGCCTAGGCTGAGAAGAAGGCTGCTGGCAAAGGAGACACCCCCACCAACAGACCCCCTTTCCTCCGTACTAGGGTGAATATGATCTCCTGGTGGAGAACAAGAAGGCCCAACTGGTGGTGATCACACACAACGTGGACCCTGTGGAGCTGATGATTTTCCTGTCAGCCCTGTGTCGAAAGATGTGTGTTCCCTACTCCATCATCAAGGGCAAGGCCAGTCTGGGCCACCTTGTCCACCGGAAGACCTGCACCACTGTTGCCTTCAGGCAGGTGAATACTGAAGATAAAGGCGCTCTGGTGAGAACCAATTACAATGACAGATATGATGAAATCTGCCACCACTGGGGAGGCAACGTCCTAGGGCCCAAGTCAGTGGTCCTCATCACCAAGCTGAAGAAGGCCAAGGCTGAAGAACTCGGCACCAAACTGGGATGATGAACACACCGTCTCTTCTGTACATAAGAATAAACTTATTCCACTGCCAAAAAAAAAGAGAAAGAAATTCACACTTTTCCTATTTTCTACCAATTAGCGATATGCTTCACAATTTTGAATAATTATACTTTAACAAATTGTAGCTTCAAGCCATTGCTGTCTCTGTTCTTGATTTGCTTGTAGTGACCTTACATTTTATTCTAATGAAGTAAAATTTGCAAAAGTTACACAAAATAACAATAACACAGACATACAAAATATTGGGACTTGTTACTGTTATTTTTGTTGTTGTTATGTGCTATGGGACTTGTTACTGTTCTTGTTATGAACTGTCGAGTTGCCTGCCACTCATAGCGACCCTATATACAACAGCCCTAAACCCTGCTCTATCCTGTGCCAACCTGTTATTGAGGGCCCCACATCTGTTGCCCTATCTGCTAGTCTAAGTGCATTCTATTGTACATAGGATTTTCAAAGCCTATTTTGGAAATGGATGGCCAATCAGTTTTGACTCATAATAGCCATATGCATAAGAGGAAAGAAATATTGCCCACTCCTAATCAGTCCACCATTGTTGCAGTCATCCATTTCATTAAAGGTCTTCTTCTTTAGTACTGGTCCTCTGATTTACCAAGCATAATGTCTGCCTCCAGGGACTAGTCTTCCACATAACAGCCTAAACAAGCAAAACAAAGTCTTACTATCTTTGCTATTAAGGAGGATTCTGGCTACACTTCTTTCAAGAGAGATTTGTTTGTTTTTCTGGTAATCTGAATTTACCACTCTTTGCCAATACCTTAGTTTAAAGATATCAATTATTTTTAGTCTTCTTTATTCCTTGTTAAACTCTGGCATGTGTATAAGGTAATTGAACATATCATGGCTTGGGTTAGGCGCACTTTAGTCTTTTAAGTGACTTTTTTTGAATTTACTCAATGCAATAATACATGGTTTGCTTTTGATGGCTATTTCCATGGGTATTGATAGTGGATCTGAGTAAAACTAAATCTTTGGCAACTATCTGCTTTAATTAATAAGTTAATTGTTGTTGTTAAGTGTCATTGAGTTGACTACAATACACAGTGTCTATGAACACTGGATTTCAACTTTGCCCTATTTTGTGCCATCCTCATCACCTCGGATTTACCTGAGCCAATTGTTACAGTCATTGTGTCAATCCATTTTGTTAAGGGTCTCCCTCTCTTTCTCTGAACTGCCACCTTTTTAAGCAGGGTGCCCTGTTCCAAAGATTTCCCCTCCCTAATAATTAGTAGTTTTTAATCAACTGATTAACCCAGAAATAGATGACAATTGTATTATTCATGGTGTGATCTCTGAGGAATTGATTTTTAAAAACCCAACTATTTTTAAAAAGTATTTTTTGTCCTTATTTTAACTAAAACAAGTTTCATTAAAGTTGCCTTTGACTCATAGTGAGTGACTTTATATGTATCAGAGCAAAACTGAGCTCCATTGATCTCAGTGGCTGATGTCTCAGAAGTTAATTATCTGTCCTTTCTCGTAAGGTCCCTCAGAATGGACATGCACTTCCCAACTTTTGGTTTATCAGTGAACATATTAACTTTTTTTCATCATCCACGGACTTCCAGTGCATCTGACATATTTAAATATTGCCTGAGTGGATGGATAGAACCTTGACTTTGTTTTATTTGAATCTCAGTTTTGCCAAATACGAACTATGTGACCTTGGTGAGCCACCCAACTGCTCTGAACTTCAGAGTTACAAACTTCTTCAGGTCACAAAATCTCTACCCCATAGAGTTGCTGGGAGGATTCAATGGGATGGTGCATGTGATGTCTCTAACTCAATGCTGGGTACCAAAAGCTTCTCCTGTGCAACTTCACTACTGACAACTTTTTTAGCATTTATATGATTAAGTATTTTTCCACAGAAGCATACTAATGCCCAGCTAGTAGAAGCCTTTAAACTCCTCATAACTTCAAAACAAGCAGTTTTCTCATGTCATGTATCTCCGACCTTCGCTCACTAACTGGGGCACTCTGCATGATGGGAAAAGCATAGCCACCACATTGTGGAAAGTACTCATCTCGTTTATTTCACTCTGTACCTGAGAATGTGGTGTGAGTCATTGAGGAAGATACCGGATACTGAGGTCTGGTCTCTGAGACTCATAACACGGCACATAGCCCAGCATCTTTCTTTTGGGTGTGTTATTAACCTCCAATTAGAGACCTGGGGCACTCCTAACTTGGCTTCAGTGGAATGAATTAGAGATGACTGAAGGCTTTTGCAAGGGCACTTTTGATGCGTTCTAGCATTAAGCAGTTTGCTTTGTGGATGTTTAAAATGCAGTCTACGTACAGCCCTCAAATATATGCAAATCCATTATTGCCCTTCCTCCCTTCTCCAAGTAAACCAGTTTGTGAAGTGAGTCAGATCTTTCAGCTGTTCTGAGGTTGAAATATCACTGATGTTTTTCGATTATGTTTTGAGGTAGAAATATCACAGAAAGAAATGTTGAAGGCAATTATTTTGCCCATGTTAAAGCAGTTGATTCAGTTATGTGCATAGGAACAAAAAAAAGGTGGATATTTTGTCATTTATACTTGGCTGTACTGTTGTGAAATGAAGTAAAAGAGAACAATATCTTCACATCTTATAAAAAAATCGTAACACTTTTTACCCATCTCTTCATCACTAAACATTGATTAAGTATCTGTTTCTCATGGTCTTTATTGCATACATTTATCCCTGATGGAAACAATGACCTTGAAGTGTCTTTACTTTGTCAGTACATGATTAAAATGCACACTATCTATGAATATTTGCATGGTGGTAAATATCCTTTGAATATATTAAACATCTTGAGAGAAAGACTCTGTGCTCTTTGAAATTAACATTATAATAATTTACAAAAATTAGGTAAGCTTGTTCTACTGGCATAATAATGAGACCCATGAGTCGCTCTTATCAATTGTTATTAGATTAAACATTTTAGAAATAAAGCTCATCCATTTATTTAGAATGGCACTTGGCTACACATGCATTTGCACTTAATTAGCTTCTAATTTGCTCTGTTGCTTGAACACAAGCAGTGAGTCCCACTGCCCTTTAACACCTTTCTGTGGGCATCAGCTGATTAATTTTCAGTGCCAATTTATACTCAAAATACACAACCTTGTGTCCTTTCTCCTGAGAGATCTTTGTCGCTGTCTTCTTGAAGCATATTCAAAGAGGTACTCTCTCCTTTTGAAGCCCCGTTAGCTACGAAAGAATGACTGATTAAGTTCTTTATAAAATATGTTAAATGCTGACACAAATATAGCAAGGTGTGGTCTTGTAAAGTGTCCCAATCAGAAATGAGAGAGTGTGTGATGGCAGAGTGGTGGCTTGCTTGGTGTTGCAGTCAGATGGACACTCCAAGCAAGATGAATGAGGAGTGAAGTTTGGACTGAGATGACAAATAGCTTTGAAGCTGTCAACCAGCCTTCTTAATCCTGCAAATAAGTTCAGTACAGAGACTTATAGTGGTGTTACCAAACTACTAAACTTTCTTTATGAGGGGAAGAGCTTCTCCATAGACAATTAAACTAGATTCACAAGGTGTTCTAAGGCAAACAGGTCTGAGCCATAGAAGACAGGCGACTAGAGAGAGAGCCCCACCCACCAACAAGGATATATAAAAGCTGTGAAGGCTAAGGTGACATTCACAGCTCACAGCTCACTTCAGCAAGATACACACAGTCCTTTGTCTGGCATCATGTCCTACAACTGCTCCACAAGGAATTGTTCTTCCAGACCCACTGGGGGACACTGCCCTGTTGCCGTGGCTACAACTGGGGATGCTGACTGCCTGAGTAGCATCCACTTGCCCAGTTCCTTCCAAACAGGCTCCTGGCTCCTGGATCACTGTCAAGAGTCCTGCTTCGAACCCACTGTTTGCCAGCCAAGTTGTTACCAGAGAACTTCTTGTGTCTCCAGTCCTAGCCAGGTGACCTGCGCTCGCCAAACAACCTGTGTCTCCAATCCCTGCTCAACTCCCTGCAGCCGGCCGATCAGTTTTGTCTCCAGTGGCTGTAAGCCCCTGGGAGGCATCTCCAGTGTCTGCCAGACTGGAGGAGGCATCTCTGGTGTCTGCCAACCTGTGGGTGGCATCTCTGCTGTATGCCAACCAGTGGGAGGAATCTCCAGTGTGTGCCAACCAGTGGGAGTAGTCTCCACCGTGTGCCAACCATCCTGCAGTGGCTCCAGGACGTACCAGAGGTCCTTCGTATCCAACTACCGAAGAACTTGCTAAGTGTGTAGGAGCCGTGAGTGAATCAAGACTCCATGACCTGCCAGCTGGGTTCCCAGGATCCTCCAGCATGCTGTCTGCTGACCCCTCTTCCAACCGCCTGACTGCTGGCTCCTAGCCATCCACACTCTGCCTTTGGCAATCTAAGACTTTTCTAGCCAGTGCCAAGCCTGTTTTAGGGGTTGATTGCGGGTGCTGTGTACGCCTCTGGATAATTCCAGAAACTCACCACCCACATCCAAGTCTCTGTTGGTTTGGACGTGTTTCCACCTTGCTGCGGTGTCTCCTAGCTTCTGCTTTTGTGTTTCTGTAAAAAACGGGGGCTTACTCTGCTGTGTATTTCTCAATAAACCTGCATTACTTGGCATTGCACACGTACATCTCAACAGAGTTCTTTTATTTGCAAGGTGTTCCCCCCCCCCCCGATCTGTGTGTGAATCTTCCTTAGTTGGTCTGAATTGCTTAACTGAACAATGAGGAGAGATTTAGTCATTGAGATCCACGAATGACCGAGATGTTAGCTTACTTTTCACTTGTTTAGGGCTGATTTTTGCCTGTGTGGTGTAGGAAGGGATATGGAATTTGTTGACGTGACATAGCCTTTGTCTTTCCCACTTAACATGAGCTCACTGAATACTTTCCATGTAGGAAAAGGAGTTAATTGGAGAACATGTAGCTTAAGGAATAGAGCACTGAAGGAAGCAGGGGGATCAGCTGTGATTCAGACCCTTGTTTTACAATGAAGCCACAGTGCAGACCTTTACAGAACATTCTTCCAAACTACGTGGAGCGAGAAGGAGGAAGAGCGTCTAGGATCTCAGATTCACTGCTGCCTCACTTACTGCTAAAGAGACTATAAAACATCTTTTTAAATTGTTTTTACTAGTTTATTTACAAAATTTGAATACAAATTTCAACAAAATTCTTTCCATTTCCCTCACCCCCTCATCAAATTGTACAACTTGACAATTAATCCCCTCTTACCCTGCATATTCACATCCCTCTGCTTCCACCTCTCCCACCCCTCCTGGATCCTTATACTCATTCTACAATAATGGTTTTATACAATATTTATCCTTGTGAGACTGAATTAGTTCACTCAACATAATGCTTTTCAGTCCCTCCCAAGTTAGGTAATAATTTACAAAATTATTGCTCATGCGTGCTGCATAGTATCCCATTGTGTGAATGTACCATAATTTCTCAATCCACTTCTTTGTGGCTGGACATTTGGGATGTTTCCATGTTCTTGCGATGGTGAATAATGCTGCTATGAACGAACATTGGTGTACAAATGTAATTTTGTGCCTCAGTTCTCATTTTCTCAGGGTACATTTCAAACAGTAGAATCTTGCTATTGTGTGCCAGTAAGTAGAGTCCCACTCAGAGCTCAGCCTCCCAGAGAGCTTCCAGAGGCTGTGAATTATATGGCAGGAGGCTGCCCATCTTTCTCCTTCGGAGCAGCTGGTGGATTTGAATTGCATGTCCTAACGTTAGCAGTGCAACTTCTTACCACTAGGCCATCAGAGCTCTTTGTAGGATAGTCACCAGCACCTAGTTGTCATCAAGTCACTTCTGATTCATGGCAATCCCATATGTATGATAGGGGAATTGTACTACACAAGGGTTCCTGTGACTGGTTTCTCAAAATCGCTACACCTGCTTCAGACGCGCCTCTGTGTGAGTTCAACTTTTTTATTTTTTTGTGAATCCTCCATGATTTAGTAAATCCATACAGGAGGGACATAAAGACAAACATAAACATGTATTGGTTTATTTAAGTACCCAACCTCATTCGATGCTGCTGTCCACTGGCACCCCTGAGCTGAGACAGCAAACTCTTGTACCTCTGGGAACAGGTGTTTTATTTTTGTTGTTCTTTCTTTTTCAAAAAATTAGAACTGGCTGAAAACTGATTTGCATTTGCCCGCCTCCTCTATTTTATGCAGGAATAAATCTCTGTATTTCCTTTTCTGAGTTGCTCAAGGAGAAAGAGAAATGGGAGATATTTACAGAAAATGGCAATGTTTGCAGTGTCGTGACTTGACCTGTGGGTGACTGTTCTCATAACAGAGGAGCTCAAGGCTTCGTGGAGGATCTGATCATCAGTCTCTGTCATCAGCGTGAAGTGGTTTTCTTATTTCACTGGTGGTTTTTCAAAGAGGCAAGAGGCATAGATGATTTCCATATGGTGAGGCTATTTTAAAGGTTTTCTAGTTCTGATTCCACTTTTACAGTAAAGGATTCACCAATTAAAGAAATGCTAGTGTGTTAAATCACAGTAATATCTTATTAGAAAGAGAAATTATTTTTGTTATACATTGCCCACTTCTTACCTTATTTTAAAAGTAATGTGATTTTTTTAAAAAAAACTTTATTCTAAAACAAAAATATCTGTAGAACTCTAAATGATTCATTCAAAGCTACTGTTATATGATACTTATTTTTTAGTTCATATACTTCACATTCTATTTTAAAAATCAGTGGTGGTTCAGATGCTGATAAATACTTTGAAGAAAGTTTCTTTTTAAAATTTATTTATTTATTTTTAAAGTTTTTAAGCTTCAGTTATCTGTACTTTTAATAAACATATTAGAGACAAATGTTTTTCTTTTTATTCAAATTCTAAGATGTTAATCAGTTCTAATACATAAGCTCTAGCTAACATTATCTTAATACCATATGTTTAGATTCTTTGCAAAATGGAGCTAAAGTAAACAAACTTTTACTTGGGATATTTATTATGATGGCTTGAATGTTTGAGGATATTATAGCTGTTTCTCGATCTAAATTTCTGTGTAAGGAATCCTTTCTCCTCTCTCTTCTTACCACATGAGCTGTTCTATTTGGACTTTGGCTTTGGAAGTTTATTACATTTTAAAGTTTTGACGTTTGTATTTGAGTGGTGTTGCTATCATTGCTGAGAGGAGTTCTGAAGTCACAGTCTGCAGGCAGTTGCAATACTAATCCAAAGGCAGTACCTTTCTGGAGATTCAATCTTCTCTCTTGCAATTTACAGCCCTGGAAAGTCAATGAAGGGTCAGCGCCAGCTGTAAGTCGGCTTCAACTTTCAGCAATGATTTTGAGATTTTTAAGTTTGTTGGTGCTAGGCGTCTTTGGCTTAGCTCTAACTCACAGTGACCCTACGTTGCTCAGTGCCACTTTCTCTCTTTTTTCGTATATGTTGTATCTATGCAGTTTGTATCTAGTATCCTACAGTTGTGGGAAGCAGTGTAACGTCTCATTTTGAAAGTCTTTGGTTCAAATCGTGATTCTATCACAAAGCTAGAGGTTTTCACCTTAAACCTCGCTTAGCTCCATATGTGAAGTGGTGACATCTCATGACTTCCTTTTCCAGAATTAAACTTAGTAATATGTGTATAATTCATGCATCAGCAGAAGTATCCTGCCATTTCAACTCAAAATTATCTCCCAAAATATTCTTTGCCTTTCCCAGTATGACGTCTTTTTCCAAGGACTGAGTCTTCCTGATAACATGCCTGAGGGATGTGAGATGAAGTTTTACCATCCTTGCCTCTAAAGAACATCTTGTTTGTACTTCTTTCAAGTCAAACAAAACAGCACACTCTTTCTCACAAGTAAGAACATTGTGAGGATAGCACAGGACCAGGAAATGCTACGTTCTGTGGCACACAGGGGTTTTTTTGTTCCAGAAACAATTTAGCAGAAGCTAAAAAGGATGTTCCTTCATACAGCTCTAGTTTGGTTCACATGGTTAACACACTGAACTACTAGTGAAAATACTGGAAGTTGAACAGACAGTTAACCAAGGAAGACATTCAGATGGCCAATAAACACATGAAGAAATGTTCAAAATCCCTAGCTCTAAGAGAGATGCAAATCAAAACAGCTATGGGATATCACCCACCCCAGTAAGAATAGCAAAATTTAACAGAACAGCAAACAATAAATGCTGGCGAGGTTGTGGAGAAACTGGAACCCTTATTCACTGTTGCTGGAAGTGTAAAATGATGCAACCACTATGGAAGGCAGTATGGTGCTATCTCAAAAAGTTGCAAATAGAAATACCATTTGACCTGGCAATTCCACTACTGGGGATCACCCCCAAAAAACTATAACTGCCACCCAAGCAGAGGTATGAACAGCCATGTTTATTGAGGCTTTGTTCACAACAACAAATAGTTGGAGACAACCTAAGTGCCCATCAACAAACAAATGGATAGAGAAGCTGTGGTATGGTAACACAATGCAATGCATTGAAAACCAAGGAACTCATGAAATATTATTCAAAATGAATGACCCTGGAGGACATTATGCTGAGTGAAATATCTCAGTCACAAAAGGACAAATACTGCCTAGCGCCACTGTTGTAAAACAAAACTGGCATCAGGGTTGTGGGGAGACTGAGAAAGAGGGGATAAATAATGTATACTGCATTGAAACGGATGAGGGAGAGAACTCTTTAAAAGGAATATATGATTAGGTACTATTGTCATGATAGGAGTCCAGAACAAAGGCTGCATAGTGGAGAAGGACTTGGGGAGATGGATTGTATAACCATGAATGAATATTTCTTTAACTTTTCAAAGAAAAGAGTGAATTGGGAGGGAGGAGTGGACAGGGAGAAAAGTGCAACAATGAATGAATGGAAATCCAAATTCTCTGTAAATTTTCATTAAAATTAATAATCATAATATTAAAAAGAAAGTTTAGGTCATCAGAAGTGCCTCAGAAGATAGGTCTAGTGGTAGACTTTCAAAATTCAGCTACTGCAAACCTTATGGAACCCAGTTCTCCTCTGGCTCCTGTTGAGCCACCGTGCATTGAAGTTGACTTAACGTCAGCTGATTTTGGCTGTGTATTCTTTCTCTTTTTTCATGGAAATCCCAGGTGTTTCCTGTATCTAGAGGAATATAAGATTGGAAAAGTTAGACGGAGGTGCTTTACTATTTAAAAAAAATGTAGTTCATAGGGAATTGAACTTCTAACCCAAAGGCAGCACTTCTCTTGAGGTATGAATCTCCCAGCTGCTCTGCTGGGAAAAAGATGGGCAATTCCCTCCCTTGTCCCGCATGTGATCTACAGTCTTGGAAATCTAAGGGAGGGTCAGACATAAATTGGTTCCTGCTTGATTGCAAGGAAGGTGGTTGAGGTTTTCTGTGTTGTTTGTAATCTTCTTTGGCTTTGATCTTTTCCTTAAGAATAATTGGTTTATTTTTTTGAACTTCTTACTACAGCTGATCTTGATGGACTACAATATTTCAGACACTTAGTACTATGTTTCCTTGATTTCCACCAAAATCCCTGTACACAGAGCATTTGTATGTCAACAGATTTCATTGAAAGTTAGGAAACTCAGAGGAAATATACTCCAGTGATGAAAACATCACAAAAATGAATTTTCTACATTAAGAAGTTCCTGGGCTATTGTCTCCGAGACATTACCCTCTTCAGCTCACAAAACTAGATTCATTATTTCCTTTTTTCCTTCTATCATTCTTAACTTCCTCTTTCCTCTATAGCTTTATTTTAAAAAGCATTAGAAAGCTTACAACATTGTAGCTTCTATGTTAAGTGTCAGTTTGGTTATGATTCCTGTTCTCACAAAACTCATAGTTCACTTATGTAGAGAAATTGCATTGGCCTTTGTTGTTTTCTTCTAGATCACCTCTTTAAAGTGTTAGATAGGCCTTTCACAGGCATATCTTATTTTATTGCACTTTATACCTCCTGTAGATTTTTAGCTCTTTTTTTTAACAAATTGAAGGTCTATAATATTAAAAAAATTAATTGAAATGGTACATTGAAAGGGAACTGCCAGACATTTGAACTGGATTCAGAAAAGGCAATGGCACGAGGGATATCATTGCTGATGTCAGATAGGTCTTTGCTGAAAGCAGAGAATATTAGAAAGATGCTTGCAAGTGTTTTGCTGAGTGGGCAAAGACATTTGACTTTGTGGATCCTAACGAATTGTGGATAACATTGACAAGAGGAAGTACGCTTACAGGTACCATCTTTTCCAACAGGATGTGCTCACATTGTGTGTGTGTACCATATTATGGTAATTTTTGCAGTATTATAAGCTAATAAGTTATTGTGTGTATATATATATGTATTTATATATTTATATTTATATTATTTATATTTTTGTGTATATATATAT
>NW_006399801.1:17105098-17111204 GCF_000299155.1 Elephantulus edwardii
ACAAGAGGAAGTACGCTTACAGGTACCATCTTTTCCAACAGGATGTGCTCACATTGTGTGTGTGTACCATATTATGGTAATTTTTGCAGTATTATTATATTATTTATATTTTTGTGTATATATATATATATATATATATGTATATATATATTTGTTCTCACGTATATACTCATATCTGTACTTACCTGTAAACCAATGTCTATATTCATGCATTTGCATTCAAATGCTCATTTTATCTTTGTGTGTAATCCCTACATACACATCTGATGCCACTTTTCTCATCACCAAGGATAATTGTCATATGGATAATGGAATATCCTCATTGCTTTTGTGTTAGAACTAATTCATAACTGAACCTTTCTGAGGCTTTACATTACATGGGAGGAGATTGCTCATTTTTCTCTTGAGAAGCAGCTAGTAGATTGTAACTTCCTGCCTTTGAGATGGCTGAACAACTCCTCACCCACTAGTCCACCAGAATTATCTACTTCTTAGAACTAAAGGACCTTATGATATTTGTCTTTATATGCTTCTTATTTTACTTAACATAATGCCCTCAAAGTCTATCCATGTATTTTTCTGAAATCATCATAGATTATTTTTTTGGTTGTGCAGGAAGCTCTGGTCGGGTAGTCCATAGCCTAACAACCCTCTGTTAGTTTGATTTTATCAGCTATTCCATGGGAGAAAGATAGGCAAATCACTTCACATGCAATTTAAAATCTTGGAAACTTACTCAAGGGTTAACTATGAGTTGGTTTTGACTCAACAGCAAAGGAGATATTCCATTGTATATATGTCACACCATTTGTTTAGCCATTCACTCATTAATGATATATCAGTTATTTCCATTTATTTGCTATTGTGAAAACAGCAATGAACATAGGTGTGCATATGTCTGTTCCAATTGGGTATATATTTTTGTTTCACTAGAGAGTGCTGGTGGTCAAGTGGTAGAAGCTGTTCTACAACCCCAAAGGCGTGTGGTTCAAAACCACCAGCTACTCTGTGGGGGAAGGATGGATGATCTCCTCTCATGTAATTTACTGCCTCTGAAAACCCATCGGAGTATTGGCTATAGGTTGGTTCGGACTCAATGGCACAATGTCTAAAGATCCCTAGTGGCAAAGAAGTTAGAGTATTCAGCGGTTTCTGAAAGGATGCTGATTCCAACCCAGCAGCCACTCCTCAGGAGATAAATGTAGAAATTTGCTTCTACATGTATCATAAAAAAAGTATATAGCCTTGGAAACCCAATGAGGCAATTCTACTCTTTCCTGTAGGGTTTCTTCAAGTCAGAATCAATTTGATGGCAGTGACTTGTGAGTTGTTAGGTGCTATTGAGTTGACTATGATTCATAGTGACCCTGTGAACAATAGTCTGAATCTTACCCTATCCTGTACCATCTTAATGGTCTCTGACATGCTTGAGCTCTTTGTTACAGACACTGTCTCAATCCATCATGTTGAGCATCTTCTTCTCTTTCTCTGATCTGGCATCTTTCCCAGTATGACATCCTTTTCCTGTGTCTTTT
Organism: Elephantulus edwardii; assembly: GCF_000299155.1. Taxonomy (NCBI): domain Eukaryota; kingdom Metazoa; phylum Chordata; class Mammalia; order Macroscelidea; family Macroscelididae; genus Elephantulus; species Elephantulus edwardii. The sequence continues at coordinate 17,106,634 of NW_006399801.1, forward strand.
CCAAAGACAGCATGGCTCCTCCTGCCATCTTGCCCCAAAATCATGCCCCACCTTTAAGGAACCAGGAAATGATGGGTAGGTTGTCCACTTACTCCTAACACAGTCTTTCAATTAACATATGTTTTCCATGTTTTTGAGGTCCTATTTATTCCTTTTGTCTTATAACCGTACACTTATTGAATATTTGCTCTTATGTTTTTAACAAAAGATTATGCCCCATAGTTTTGTTCCTACGATGTCATTGAGGAATTCTGTGGGTTACCCCTAGGCTTTTGATCCATGTTGAATTAGTTTTAATTTGTGAGATGAGGTATGGGTGCTATTTTATTTTTCTGGAGACAGATGTCCTGTTTTGCCAAGACCATTTATTAAAAGTACTGTTTCTGCCCCACTGAAAGAACTTTGACTGCTTGTGTCAAAACTCAACTGATGTAGATAACTGGGTTTAATTCTAAATTTTCAATCTATTCAATTGTTCATTGTGTCTTTTTAAATTTATTTTTCCCCCATTCAGTTGTTTTTGTGTCTATTGTGGAAACACTATAAGTGTTTGGATTTTAGCAGCTGTACAGTATGTTTTTATATCAGGGAGTGCTGAGGCCTCCTACTTGTTCTTTTTTATATTTTTAATGTTTCTTTGCATTTAGAGGTTTCCTTCTACTACATATTAAATAATTGGTCATTAGGATTTTTCTTTGTTTGGATTTTTGATTTTGGGTGTTTTTTTCCCCCATTTGTTTTTCCACTCCAGTTAATAATCCTGTTGAGATTTGTGTTGGACTTACATGAAATTGGTAGGTTACTTAAGGTAGAACTAATATTTTCACTATATTAAGTCTTCCAATCCAGAAGTACGGGATGTCTTTGCAATCTTGTAGTTATCTTTTAGCCTCTCTTGCAGCAGAATTTTCAATAATTTTGATTGTGTAATTAATTAACTCATTGCCTAATAGTCAGAACCTATTTGTAGCTCATCCTCTGGCATGTTTTCACAGTCTGTGAATTGCACAAGGAGGAGAACGTCCATCATTCTTCCTTGGAGAAGCCGGTGAGTGTGAAGTTAATTCCTAGATACATTGTTGATTGTGGAGCTATTGTTAGTGATAATTTATAATAAATTTCTTAGTTTCTTTTTTGAAGTAGTCTCTTTAGTGTAAGGAATTGTGTTGATTTTGTACTCTAAAACATTGTTAACTGTCTCTGCTGGGAAATTTGGAGAAAAAGTTGTCTGGCTGACTGGAAGAGATCTATGTTTGCTCCCATTCTGTAGAAAGATGACCCAATAGAATGTGGAAATTACCAAACAATATCATAAATACTACATGTAAGCAAAATATTTTTAACATCATCTGAAAATGGCTAGACCAGTACATTGACAGAAGCGCAAGCTGACTTTAGAAGAGGGTTACCATTGCAGATGTCAAATGGGTCCTGGTTGCAAAAAGAGAATACCAGAATATCTATTTGTGTTTTATTGATAGTGCAAAGGCATTTGACTGTGTGAGTAATGATAAACTATCGTTATCATTAAGAAGAATGGAAATCCGAGACACACTAAGGTGAAACCTATACCTAAATTAAGAAGCTTCTGTGTCACCGTGAACCACGGCCACCTGTACAATTAGCAACTCCGTACACTGTGATTGTGTTGTGATTATGTACTGTGAAGATGTATCTGAGATCTCCTTAGGTCCAATGGTAATTTGTTTTATAAAACAATGCATGAGAATGATTGTATGAAACACAATGTGAACGAAGACTAGTGTGAAACACAATGTGTATTAACTTAGTAAGCAAATAAATTTTAAAAATAGAAGCTGCTGTTTGAATGGAGCAAGGGAACACTTGATGATTTAAAATCAGGTAGAGTGTGTTTCAGGAATGCATCTTTTATCCACACCTATTCAGCCTGTATGCTGAGCAAATAGTTTATGAAGCTAGACTCTCTGAAAAGGAATATGACATCAGAATTGGAGGAAAACTCATCAACAACTTGTGTTACGTAGATAACACAGCTTTGTTTGTTGAAAGTGAGGAGAACCTGAAATGATTGTTGCAAAAGTTCTAGGACTACAGCTTTCAGTGTGCATTATACCTCAACATTAAAAAAAACAAATGCCCCCCCCCCACCCCACTGGGCAAATAGGCAATATCATGATAGAGGAGAATATTTTTTTTAAATTAATTTTAATGAAAGTTTACAGACACTTTGCTTTTTTTTCTTTTTTTAAAATTTTATTTTATTTCATTATTTTTTGTGTGTACCATCAAATCAGATCTGACTGACACAGGAGGAGATTGTTCCTCCTTCTCCAGCAGAGCATTTGGTGGATTCAAACCATGTACCTCTGAGATTGCAGTGCAACCTCTTGCCACTAGGCCACCAGAGTTTGTCACTGAAAGTTTAAAGACACTTTGGATTTCTATTCACTCATTGTTGTACTTTTCTCCCTGCCCACCCCTCCCCCACAATTTGCTCTTCTCCTTGAAATGCAAAGGAAAAATTCTTTCATTGTTATACAATCTCTTCCCCAAAATCCACTCCACTGTGCTGCCTTCATTCTGGACTCCTGTCATAACAATAATACCTAATCATATATTCCTTTTAAACAGTTCTCTTCCTCATCTGTTTCAATGCAGTATACATTATTTATCCCCTCTTTCTCAGTCTCCTCCTAACCCCTATGTCAGTCCTCTTTTATATTATGCAGTATTTGACTTTTTGTGACTGAAATATTTCACTCAGCCTAATGTCCTCCAGGGTCACCCATTTTGTATAATATTTCATGTTTTCCTTATTTTTCAGTGCAGGATAGGATTTCATTGTGTAGATATACCAGAGTTTCTCTCTCCATTCGTTTGTTGATGGACACTTGGATTGTTTCAAGCTCATTGCTGTTGTGAACAAAGCCTAAATAAACATGGGTGTTCATATATCTGCTTGGGTGGTGGTTGTGGTTTCTTTAGGGTATATTCCCAGTAGTGGAATTACTACTGGGTCAAACGGTATTTCTATTTCCAACTTTTTGAGAAAGTGCCATACAGCCTTCCATAGAGGTTGCACCATATTTACACTCCCACCAACATTTTAAGTTGGCAATGATATTGCCAACACCCTTTGACCAACAATGAACAGCACTAATCAGGAGATAAGGATACATATTGTATTGGACCAGTCAGATGTCATGGATTTCTGCAAAATACTTCAGAGCAATGAGATCAGTTTGAAGATTAAGATGCACCTGATTCAAGTCATAGTTATTTTCAATCACTTACTATGCATCTGAGATCTTGACTTTGAATAAAGATGATGGAAGAAGAATTGATGCCTTTGAGTTGAGGTGTTGGAAAAGATGCTGAAAACAACAAATAAATATGACTTGGAAAAAAAGTGCAGCCAGAGTGCTCCTTGGAGGTGAGGATGGTGAATTTTCATCTCTTTTATATTGCTAAAGTCTATTGGCTAGGATTTTATTGAAAAAAAAAATTCCACATAGATTCATAATAGATGTTTGTCTGTATGGTTTTTTTCTGGAGCCAAATTTTGTTATTATGTTATGCTGGCTTTATAGAAAGAGCCAAACAATGATCTTTATCTTCTATTTTTTAAAAGAGATTGAGTAAGAGTAATGTCAACTCTTCTTTGAATGCTTGCCAGAATTCTCTAGTGTAGTCATCTGATGCTGAGGTTTTTATGACATCATCAATTTCTTCTTCAATAATGAGTCTGTTCAAATTTTATGCCTCTTTGGGTAGGTAATGTGTCCTACAAATTTATCCTTTTCATCTGGGTTTTATAATGTACTGAAGTACAATTTTTCGTAGTAGTTATCTCTATTGTATAGTTTTGTAATGCTATTTCTTAATTTGGTTATTTTCCAGTTCTGGCTTTTTCATTTTGTCAATGTAGCCAGGGCTTTGTCTATTTCGTTGATCCCTTCAAGAGACCAATTTGTGGTTTTGTTGATCTCTTCTATTGTTTTTCTAACTTACATATTTTTATCCTGATCTTGTCTAATTCCTTTCCTGTCATGTAGCTTATTTTAATTTAACTGTCAGAAATTGATCGAACATGCAATCAAGATGCATTGAAAATAACGGGTGACTGGAACGCAAAAGTTGGGAACAAAAAAGAATCAGTAGTTGGAAAACATGGGCTTGGTCACAGAAATGAAGCTGGAGATAGAATGATTGACTTTTGTACAACCAATGACTTATTGATTGCAAATACGTTTTATAAGAGACATAAATGCAGGTTATACACATGGATTTCATCTGATGGTATGCATAGGAATCAGATAGATTACATCTGCAGGGGAAAAAAAAACCGCTGGAGAAGCTCAATATCAGCTGTGAAAACTAGGCCGGGAGCTGATTGTGGAACAGACCACTGGAAGTTCAAGCTGAAACTGAGGAAAATTAAACTGAATCCACAGGAGCCAAAATATGGCTTTGATTTCATACCACCTGAATTTCAGAATTATCTCAGGAACAGGTTTGAGGCCTTGAATACTAATGAGCGAAGACCAGATGAGTTGTGGGAGGATGTCAAATGTGTCATCCAGCAAGAG
>NW_006399801.1:17111799-17136746 GCF_000299155.1 Elephantulus edwardii
CACTTGGCCAACTGACTGGAAGAGATCTATATTTGTTCCCGTTCCAAAGAAGGGTGACCCAACTGAGTGTGGAAACTACAGAACAATATCATTGATTTCTTTGCTGTTAGTGCTGCATAATATTCCATTATGTGAATTTACCATAGCTTTTCTATCCATTTGTTTGTTGATGGGCACTTGGGCTATTTCTAACTCTTTGCTATTGTGAACAAAGCAGCAATAAACATGAATGTGCATGTATCTGCTTAGGTGGCAGTTCTTGTTTCTTTAGGGTATATTCCCAATATTGAAATTGCTGAGTCATATGGTATTTCTATTTACAACTTTTTGAGAAAGCGCCATGCTGCCTTCCATAGTGGTTGCACTATTTTACACTCCCACCAACAGAGAATAAGTGTTCCAGTTTCTCCACAGTCTCATCAGAATTTGTTGTTTGCTGCTCTGCTGAATTTTGATTCTTACTAGAGTTAGATGATATTCCATAGTTGTTTCGATTTGTATCTCTCTTAGAGCTAGGGATTTTGAACATTTCTTCAAGTGTTTGTTTGCCACCTGAATGTCTTCTTAGGTGAAGTATCTGTTCATATCTTGTGCCCATTTTGCAATTGGGTTGTTTACCTTTATCTTCTTGTGGTGCTTGGGTATTCTATAAATTCTAGATATGTCCCTTATCAGACATGTCATTATCAAATATTTTTCCCCAGTCTGTGGCTTCCCTTCTTATCCTGTTGGAGAAGTTTTTTGATGTGCATAGGGATTTGATCCTTAGAAGGTCTCATTCATCTATTTTATCCTTTTCTGGTTGTAGGTTTTTCAGAATGCTTGGAAGACTATTTATATTGTGGATTATGGCTTCTAGGGTTCTTTGAAGCTTTTCTCTAATGAAGTTTATAGTCCTTGGTTTTAGTCCTAGGTCTTTGATCCACTTTGAGTTGATTTTTGTGTATGGTGTGAGGTGTGGGTCTTGGTTGAGTTTTCTGCACATGGTTTTCCAATTTTGCCAGCACCGTTTGTTAAAAAGGCTGTCGTTTGCCCACTTAACTGATTTCATCTCTTCGTCGCTGAACTCTTCTATCTAAGGTGTATTGCTTGAGACAGCAATAGTATGGAATACAATACATACTCATATGTATACTTTATTTGTCCTGCAGCTTTCTGTGTTTTGCCTGAAGTGTTCGTACTTTTTAAATTTAAAGCTTTACCAACAACAAAGTAACCAATCGTTAATATTACTATACAAATTTAGAGAGGTTTCTTAATTTTCTGTTTTATTATTCTGATTTTCCTGTTTTTATTTGTATTTCACTACTTTCTTATTTTTTTCACTACTTTCTTATATTTGATCTCTTGTTGAAAGTTCTTGCAACTGTCTTCCTTTTGTTCTGAGTGTTATTGTTGGTGATTTTTTAGTGGCTATTTGGTAAAGCATTTGTTCCATGGGAGTAGGATGAGGCAATGGGCTTCCATAAAAAATTTATAATCTTGGGAACCCTATGGAGAGTTCTACTTTGTGCTATAAAGTTGTTATTAATAAAAACCAGCTTGACAGCAGTTAATGTTTTCTTCTGGTTGATTATTATACATGTTATATTATGTAACATGTGTTACACCATTTACAATTTAATGTAGTTAACAAATGAGCAACAATTGACATATAGTCTTAAAATAATAATGAAACTTGTCATAGGTTACTCTTGGTTTTGTGTGCCCTCCAACTGAAACCAAGTCACAACTGACTCTACAGTGATTTTCAGAGTAAATCGCATTGGAGGAGACTGCCCATCCTTCTTCTTTTGATATTTTACTACGTCCCCTATTTCTGTTGGTATTTCAGTGTTAAAATGAATATAAAATATTGTTCTATTAAGCTTACTTTATACTTATTTCTTACAAACTTGATTTATTGTTTGTGGAATTTAATTATTTATTCAATTAAAATGTCCTATACTCAATCCTTTTAACAGTCCATGTTGTGTTGGTTTTTTTTTTTTTAAGATCTCTCTCTCTTTCCCCTTCCTGTACATTTTCCCCCCTGTGTAAAGATAAAAGTATTAATTTAAAGCTCTTTTCTTTCCAATTGGAGTGCTCTCTTGAGTAATACTTTCATAGCTGGTTTGGTGGTGGTAAATTCTCAGACCTGTTTATTGGGAATGACTGCATTCCCCCCACTACCACCTTTTTTATTGTATATATCTTTTCCTTTAACCCAATTTATTATCATTATTTTTTTAAATACTGCTTTACTCACAAAGTTCGTATACATTGTTTTCCATACCAGATCTTTCCCCTTTCCTTTACACACTCCTCCCTCCACCCATCAAATTGTGCAACCCTGTGATTAAGCACCCTCTGCCCCCTGCCCATCACCCATCTGCTCCCCACTCCTCACCTTGGATCCTCATACACATTCTGCAATCATGGTCTTATACAGTATTTGTCCTTATGGAACCGAGTTAGTTCACATAGCATAATGCTCTCCAGAGATTCCTAATTTAGGCAAAAAGCTAAACATAGAAATTCCATATGACCCAGCTATTCCACTGCTTGGAATATATGAGAAAATGAGAACAGAGGCACAAATAGAGACTTGAACACCAATGTGCATAGTCATTTTACTTATCATCACAAGAACATGGAAACAGTCCAAATGTCCAACCACAATAGAATGGATTGAGAAATTATGGTACAATGGATTTCCCCCTTATTTTTGAATGACAATTTTCCTAGATAAAGAATTATGGGTTGATAATTATGCTTTTCATGTATTTTTATCTTGTCTTCTGTCCTCCAGAGTTTACAGTAAGAAATTCTCACTGATTCATATGAAAACACTTGCGATGATGCATTGCCTGTTTCTCTTGCCACTTTCAGAATTCTCTTGTAGTTTTTTTTATTCTCAAATATTTGATTAGGATATACCACAGAATTGATTTTCTTTTGTGTATCTTTTAACTGGTATCATGTAGATTCCTGTGCTTGCAGTCTTTGTTCTCTGTTCAAATCTTTGATTATATCTTGGAAAATTGTTTCTGGGCCAGTACTGTTGTTATAAAACTTTCAGACTCCAATAAATCTAATGCTAGATTTCTCAATTGAGTCTCTCATTGCTTTTTGAGTTTCTTTACTTTTCTTCTCTTGAGACTTGCTAGAATCAATGTTTTTTCTTGTTGTGTATCATGAAATTGGATCCAACTGGCACAGGAGGAGATTGCCCTTCTTCCTCGAGTGGAACATCAGGTGGATTCAAACTGCTTGCCTTTGGGATTGCAGCACAGCTTCTTACCACTAGGCCACCAGAGCTCCATGGAATCAATTATTTTGTCTTCTAGTTAACTAAGTTTGTCTTCCATCTGTGAATTTCTTTTGTTAAGTGTTTAACTTGTTCTTTCTAATCTTATTTTCTTTATTCTTCATTATAGTAGTTGGTTTCCTTATATATTTTCAGTTTTGACATTGAGTCTTTCATTTTGTTCTTCCATTTGTTTTCTTTTTTTGGCTAGAGTTTTGTTTTGTATTTTTCTCCTGCTGTGTGTGTGTTTTTGCTTTTAAAAAATCCTTTTAAAAAAGACATTTGAATATATTTAGCACCATAGTCTGAAAAGTACCAATTCTTTACATTATTAGCCATCTGGTGAGGAATTTTCTCTTCTTTAGATTTTACATTTGATTATACTTGCATTTCTAGTGATATTTTTTAAATGAATTTTTATTATAAGGAGCTCTGGTAGCCATGCAGGTAAGGAGTTCTGTTATCAACTAAAAAGTAGGTGATTTGAACCCATCAGCTGCCCTATAGGAAAAAAAAAGATGTGCAATCTCCTCCCATGCTATTTATAGCTCTGAACACCCACTGGAAGGGTGAGTCAGTCTGATTGGACAACACATAACAACTAAATCTGTTGAACTAATATTTTGTTATCTGGGTTATAAGTTTGTTTTTTAGATTTTTTTTCCATATTACTGGTGCTGTAATTGGTAAGAAGTTGGAGGGTCAGCTGTCAGTTCTTTTCCCGATTGGATACTCTGCTAGTACAAGAGTCAAGCACCTAGCTGTAAGCCAAAAGCCCAGCGCTCACACACACCAGCTCTTCTGTGGGTCAAACTCAGTCTTGTGGGAAAGCTCCATCAGTTTCACAGTCACACTTTGAGTCAACCAGTAGTCTTGGCTTTAGTACCTTTTCCTGAGAACCACTAGATGGCACTCTTATCCGTCCGCAGTTGCTTTTTTTTTTTTTTTTTTCATTGTTAATTTAGGAGTTTTTTTATATGGAATTCAATACGTGTGTGTGTGTGTGTGTGTGTGTGTGTGTGTGTGTGTGTGTGTTTTCTCAGGAGCTAAGCTAAGCAGTGTTACTGAAGCAAGCAAGCTATGGGCCTTTTCCTCTGAATCGTATGCTCCATCACTTTTAAGTGTTCCTCCTTCTCTGCCCTTGTTTTCCTTTCAGTCTCTTTGCCTGTCTGTTTCAGGCCTCTCTTGCAGCATTATGGTCTCCTTTTACCCTCTCCTATTTGCGGAGCCTACAAATTCCCATAGTCACTTTGTGGCACCTTAGGAAAAAAAAATCCGATTATAGCTTCCCCAAATTAGCTTCTTTAAAATGTTCCTTGTTTGGGATATTACTTGGACCTATTCCCAAATCACTATAATATATAAATGCCTCTGAGTCTAGTGAGTAGGCTTCCCTGTTTGTTTTGTTTTTAATTTTTACTTATTATTATTATTATTTATGTATTTATTTATTTATTTATTTACTGGTTTGGTTTCAGAGTTAGTTCACATTGCGTTTCACACTGTTCTTCATTCACGCCGAGTTTCATACAATCGTTATCATATCTTATGTTTTACAAAATTTTGTGCTGTCCTTGCACCTGCTGTTCCCAGCCCCCCCACTGCCATGTCTACTCTTAAGATTTCAGTCTGTGATTATTTGTATTTATTACTCTGTGAGTTGATGGCTAGAGGAGAGATTGGAAGCCTGTACTCTCTGCGGTCCTGCTTCACTCCTGTTAATTTCAAACCTAGAGAGTTTGTGTTATCTTCTACAAGTCTAAGATTTTTATGTTTAGAGTCTCTATCTCTAACATATTCCATGTTTCCATTTTTTTATATTTAATTGACTGATGAGCATTTCTAGTTAGATATCATACACAATAACATTTAAAGAAATTTTCCAAGTTCCAGTTGATGATAATGTACTTTATTAAGCAGAGGTACGATTTTTACTGCACATTACATAGTAGAAAACAATTATGATTAGAAACTAGCATCATTACCACAGACAAAAGCTATTACAAGCAAACACAATTCACATGTTTGTTCTGTGCTTTATTATGAAAATGATGATAAAGGTGATGAGAACACAGAAGAACTTATGCTCATGCTGGTGTTGATGTCTGTGGAGAATATAATGGCTGCTCTTGAGCAAGAACTGAATGTAGACAAGGACTTTTAGTGATGTTTAAGTTTCATTAAATGTAGATTTCACAATTGTACAATCATCTTACCACTGGAACGCCTTTCCCAAAACCCATTTTACCATTGTGGGCCTAAAACACCAGCCCTGTGAATCACCTTTTTCTTAAAACTATTGATAATACAAGGTTTCTCAGGAGCACCTCAACTGTATTGGTAGCCAAAATGATTTTACAAAAACAAACAATTATTTTTTGCCAAGTTCTCATATAAAACAATCTAAACTCCTTGCCATTGGGAGCAACTCATAGTTGACTCTCCTTTGGATTTTCAGAGACTGTAAATTCTGCCGAGTGCAACTTCGCTGCCAGCAGCCGAAGAAGACTCAGACAAACAGGATTCGTTGCAGAAGCTTTATTGAACAAAAGAAAATGGCCCCGTCTTCTTCCCCGGCACTTGCTTATATCCCTCTCGGTTCCACGCCTCCTGCTCTTACGTCTTAGAATCTCATTGGTGTTGAGGTCTTTCTAAAGCAGGTCCAATGGACCAATAGCAATATTGCAGCCATAAATGGTGTTGTTTGTGCGTTAGTAAATCAATGAGGAAGTAAGGTGCCGGCGCCATCTTGTGATGGCGGTGTGCAAGTGCGGACCGCGCATGTGCAATGACGTCAATGATCTTAAACGGCTAGCCTGCTGCTGCGGTCAGCCTGCTGCAAAATTCCACAGAAGTTTGCCTATATTTATTCCAAGTAGCAGACGATGGACTTGACCTACTTATCTGTGGCTTGGCAGTACAATTCCTTGTCTCTTGAAAATTGTATATCAACATCTTTTTAGCCAGTGAGGATCAAAACCCCGCCATTAATTTTTCTCCCTAATGCCACACATTTAATGAAGCATTGTTGTTGTTAGGTGCCATTGAGTCATATATGGCTGATAGTGACCCTATGAATGAAAGACCAGAGCATTTGTATAATGTTCATGACGCATTAAGAGCTATTTTTAATTCCTTCGTAATATAACCATTCTTTCAGGTTTTTTTTTTAAAGCTGGCATAAATTCTTATTTCAATCATGTAAAAATGTTCACTTTTAATATTTGGAAATGTTTTACACTAATAGTTGTTTCCCTTTGAACATATTAGGGAATTGAAGCTGAGTTGGCAGAAATTAATTATTGAATTACACATGAGAATTGCAATCTTAAACTCTAATTCTAAACTCTCCTACAGTAAGCAAGGTCAAGGAATTTTACCTTATGTTGCACAATTGTGAGGAGAATGTCATATTACAGAAATTTAAAAAATGATTATTTATATGTAAATGCTAAAGAAAATGGTAAGTGTTCCATTGCAATGGAGTATTCACTTTCCATTTAGTGTTTAGGAAACCATCAGAATGATACTCATTTTTTTGACGTGCTTCCACTGAGCAGCATCTAATCCGTTATGAGTCCTAGAAAAAGATTCAAAGAAAAAAACATGTTTTAATTTAAAAAACACATAGTAATAAATCTTAGTAAACCAATTTGCACATAAATTCAGTACACTGAAATAATGTTTAGCATACTCCATTTAAGTCTTGTCTTTACCACTTAATAGGGAAAAGATCTTGAATGAGTTATTTCATTTATGGTGGATATGAAAACACTCTTTTTACAATACACTCTTAGATCCCAAGTCAACGAGTTTCAAGGACTACGTTATGTCAAGTACAAGTTGGGGAAATGCAATTTGAGAACTAAAATGCTATTACCCTTCACACATGAGACCAGGTCACTGGTCAGTCAGTCCAAATGACACATCGGTTCTTAACAATTTAAGTTCACAACCTCTCTCTTGCACAGATTAGTCTTTAACAAACTGAAAAGCAACAACAAACACAACCTCACGTGCTTTGATCCCTTCTAGTAGAGCGAATACCTTAATATGTGTTTGGCATGGAAACCAAGTCAGACAAAACCAGGCTTTTTACGTTAACAAAAGGTAAAATCAGCTTATGCATTTCTGGAAAGTGCCAGTTTTATGAACAAACTACTGAGTAACATTTAAAATCTGCACTGAAGCCATGACATTGATATCTTCCAAATGACTAAATGTTTAATCCTGCTGGAATAAATGAGTTTGAGATTTTCTTCATTCTGTAGCAATGTTTTCTGCTGCCAGTTAGAGGTAAAGTCCCCCTCAGCTGGCCTGCTTTAAATAATCTAACAGTGACACAATTTTTCATAAAAATGCAAGTAAGCTGTTTTAAAATTCTTTCATTTTCGGCAACACCACTAGCATTTTTAATGAACAGGATTAGTTTTTAGGTAGCTAGACAATTCCTAGTTGCAGAGTCACAGCTGACTTGGTGGTACCTGACAACACTGCCCAGCTGCTGCTTCATTCATAGTGGCTGGCTGAAACCTCTAAAGTGGCTCATTTTTTCTCTCTTCTTTTGGAGGAGAAGCAGGAGGGTGGGGGACAGACATATAAGAGCACATCTTCTGTTCCTTTAGAAGTCCACATTCTCTTCTGGAGTTGACATAACTCTCAATCTGATACTTACCTACTTGCTTTTAAAGAAATTAGTTTTCCATAGTTAGTCTTCCCCTCCAGTGAAATATTCTCCACAAAATCAAATAGATTTTATACTCTAAACACCTAGTCAAAACCCCATTCCAGCATTAGTCTGTCTACCACGAATTCAATGTACTGTTCCATTAACTTGCAATTCATTCCAATAAGCTTTGCACGCAAGACCTCAGAAAGGAGCTCCTGTTCTGTCCTAACAGCAGTAACAATTATTTCATTAACTCATTTCTCCAAAGGTTTGTGTACCTGGTATGTGAAAATTAGTCAAGCAAAGTCGCAGTGTAAACCCTCATCTCTGCTGACAAGTTCAGTGGAAAATGTGAGGCCAGGCATTAATCTTTATTTCTTGAGCCAGGGTATCAATGCAAAGGAAGCAAAGAATAAGATTCCTTCCACTACTGCAAATGCTACAACACTCTCTCCTTAATCCAACACAAGGACCAGTCTGCCTTCTTCTTCACAAAGGGCACCATTTCAATGGCATTGAAGACAAATTCCCATTCCTTAGGATCTTTAAGTATCAATAATGAGACTATCTATTTCAGAACGGATGTTTTCCATGGCCATTTGGAAGTCATAGAAACAGTGGGCTTCTGTGTGGACTTCTTGGCTAAACCACTCTATGAGGTATTCATTATGCCATTATTTTCTGCAAAGAAGTCCAGAACATGGGATGTAAAATATCTCTCCTCAGACTTCAGGGCTTCCCAGTGTTGAATGCCCTTGGAAAGATCCATCTCCTCAGCAGTCCACAAGGAAGCCTCAGCTTGCTTATATAGCTGCCAAATGTCATAATATTCACTAGGAAAGATGACAAAGTGGCAGCAGTTTCCTCTCAGCAGTGGTTGAGGTGAGTATTTTATCTTTCTCTGGCCCCAGGAAGATCTTCTTTCAACCTTGATGGCTAGGGCGCAGGCACTGATGAGGGACAGGGCCGTGTTCTCTTCATCCACCAGGTTAAATCCCTTCATGAGAGAATAGCTGGAGATGCTGGTGATCAATGGTAGTGAGCAGGATGTGAATTGAGGATGGTGGTGGTTGATGAAATCCCTGAGACACAGGCACAGAGAGGAAGAAAGCTGGGGCAGAGGATGAAACTCAGTTGTTTTCCTGAAAATTCTTTACTTGCTAATAGAACTGCTTGGCTTTACCCTGATAAGATGCTTTTTAGCCTTGGTTTTTAAGAAGAATGTAAGGGGGGGGAACAATATAAATGAATGAAATATAATGTAAATGAAAGACTGCATAAAACACCACAGTATATATGCACAAAACATTACATACACACACATATTAGTACACATACACGCGTGTGCGCGCACACACACACACACACACACACACACACACACATGCACTTCTTGTTGTTATTCTGTGCCAGAGTAACTCATGACCCATAGTGACTCTTTGAACAGCAGCTCTGAAGCCTGCACTGTCCTGAGCCTGTCTCATTGACTCTGACACATCTACCCTCAATGCCCTAGATGCTGTATCAATCCATCTCATTTGGGGTCTTCCTCTCCTACGTTGTCCCTCCACCCTTTCAAGTATGATGTCCTTCTCCAAGAACTGATTCCTCATGTAAGAAGGGCACTGAGTAATTTAAGTGGTTTGGGATTTCTAGGCCACACCTGAAGAATTTTGCAAGTGGTTGTTGGCACTACCAAAAAGGGCTCACTTGGGAAACTGGGGTCAGCTATCTTGAGGAGGAATGATTTAGTCTATCACGTAGGAATGGCTAGTAGGATCCTAAAACTTAGAGCTAGAGAGCTTCCTGATTCCTGAAGGGAAGGTGACATGTCTTCTTTGAGATACATAAATTTCACTTTGGAAACTCTCCCAGATGTAATGCATGCATATCTTCCTAACGATGGTCTTGATTCATATCTTCTTGCTATAGTAACTCTATAAGTTTCATCTCACTTACTTTGGGCATATTGCCAGGAGGTACCAGCCGTTGGAGAAGGACATTATGCTTGAAAGGGTGGAGGGACAATTCAGAAGAGGAAGACTAGCTGAGATGGATTGACACAGTGAGTGGGGTAATAGGAGCAGGTGTGTTGGATACAGGGAGATTGGCTCAGGCTAGAGCAGGGTTCAGAGCTATTGGTCACTATGGGTCGCAGGTGACTTGATGTCATATAACAATTATTACTTTCTGTGAAGTTTTCTTAATTGTTCCAGAGAATCATTGCATGCAAAGGAGAAAGTGAAGCCAATAGGTGAAAGGGGAATCCATCTGAATCCTCAAACTTGTAGCTGCTATCTACCTTTCCAGCAGGTTAAAAAGCAGTGCCTCTGTAAGGTGTAAGATCCACCCAGCTCTCTTAGGATTATCCTGTAAGCAGCTAGTGACAAGAATGGAGCCCATTAGAAGATAGAGGCTGAATTAATGTCCACATTTTGGGGCATGGATTTATGTTGACTCTTATTCAAGGTGTTATCATTAATCTGCCTATTGTGAAGCCTTAGCTAACTAATCAACTGACTGGGAGAGGTTCAGATTTGTTCCTAGTCCAAAAAAGGATATTTGATAGAATGCATAAATTATAGAACAACATCACAAATATTGCATGCAAGTAAGATTTATTTTTTTTTTTGCTTAAGGTCATTAAAAAAACAATAACAGTTGGAACAATGCATCAGTGAGAAGTTGCCACAAATCCAAGCTCATTTCAGAAAAGGGCAGAACACAAGAGCTTCATTGCTAATGTCAGATGAATTTTGCCTGAAAGGAGAGCATATAAGAAGGGTGTTTATTTTTATTTTGTTAACTATGGAAAGGCATCTGATTTTGTGGATCATAATAAATTATGGACAATATTGAGAAGAATGGGAATCCCAAATACTTAAATGTGCTCATGTGAGACCTCTTTATAGACTACAAAGTAGTTGTCTGAACAGAACAAGGGAACATTGCCTGGGTTAAGATCAGGAAAAGTGTGTGTCAGGGTTGTGTCCTTTCTTTATTCCTATTCAGTTTGTGAAGTTTTGGTGGCCTAGTGGTAAAGAGTTGAACAACCCAAAGGCAGTGATTCAAATCTACCAGATTTTCTTAAGAGAAAGAGCGTAAATCTCCTCCTGTGCAATTTGTGACTTCTGAAAACCTGCTGGAGTGTCAACTAAGAGTTGGTTCCAACTCTATGACACATACAACAACATTCTATTTGTATAGTGAGGAAATAATTAAGGAAACTGGTCTATATGAGGAAGAATGTGGCATTAGGATTACAGGAAAACACATCAACAATCTGAATTATGTAGATGATGCAACTTGTTTGCAAAAAGTGGCAACTTCTTGAAGAACACTGTACAGAAGATAAAAGACTATAGCTTTCAATATGGGTTCATATCAACAAAAAATGGGTATAATGAGAACCCTACCACTGGACAAATAAGCAACATTATGATAGATAAACATTAACATTGTCAAGGATTTTATTTTGCTTGGATCCACAATCAACACTCATGATCACACCATTCAAGAAATCAGGAGATACATTGCATTGGGAATATCTGCTGTCAGAGACCTCTCCAGAGTGCTTAAGAATAATGGTGTCAGTCTAAGGACTAAGATGCACTTGATCCAAATGATGGTATTTTCATTTGCTGCTTAGACATCTGTAAGTAAGGCAATGAAAAATGAAGACCAAAGACGAATCAATATCTTGGATTGTGGTGTTAGCAAAGAGTACTGAATATCCCATGGATGCATAAAGAGCAAATAATTCTATCTTGGAGGAAGTGCAATCAGAATGTTTCTTGGAGGTAAGGATGGTGAAACCTAGTGTCACATAATTTGGGACTGTCGTCAGGGATGTCCAGTCATCTGGAAAAAAACCCCAAAAACCCTATCATGTTGGAAAAGTTGGAGAGTCAAAGAAAGAGAGAAAGACTCTCCACAAGATACCCTGACAGTGTCTATAACAGTGGGCTTGAGCGTGCTGGAGATCATGAAGATAGCACAAAATAGTGCAAGGTTCAGATCTATTGTTCATAGGGTTGCTATGAGTTATAGATGATTCAATGGCACAGTACAACAGTACAGGCTGGAACATTTTGACTCTGTCGGAGGGATACATGTAAGTGAAGTCTCACTATCCTTGCCTCTTAGGAGTACCCTGGTTGCACTTCCCACAAGATGGGCTTACTTGTTTAAATTGTAGTCCATGGGATATTCAAGACTCTCTACTGACACTGCACCTCAATGGCATGGCTTCTTCTGTTATTCACTGCTCAACTTTCAGATGCATAGGAAGTGATTGAAAAGACTGGCTGAGATGAGGCATGCCTTAGTGTTGAAACTTATGTCCTTGCTCTTTAGCACTTTGGAGCGTGACTATATGTTTATGAAATAGGAACAATGAAGATGGTCTAGATTTCTCAGTTAAGAAATAATTTGTTCAATAAGATGTTTTCCTCCCTTCTCCAGGGTGAAATAAAGGATGAAATACCTAACTTAACTTCACTAGTCAGTGAAATGACTATAAATTAAATCTTATTCTCTGGATAGCATTTACAATTGCTATAAGCTTCGTCTGACATACTTTGGGCACGTTGCAAGGAGGGACTGGTCCTTGGAGAGGGACATCATGTTTGGGAGAGTGGAGGGACGGCGAAGGAGAGGAAGACCTTCGATGAGATGGATCACTTCTGTGGGTGGAGCGGTGGGAATAAGTGCGTTTGAGACAGCTAGGTTGGCACAGGATAGGACAGCGTTTAGAGCTCTTGTACAGAGGGTAGTTATGAGTCTCAAATGGCTCGATGGCACATAACAACAACAACATCCCAGGATTAAGGGTGACATTAATTGTCAAATGGACTTGCTTAAAATAAAAGAAGAACTCTGTCTTGTAGCTTTCACCAAGGCATTAATTCATTGACATTTCCATTATCTCTGTGAAAAGTTTGTAGAGGTTTTGTTTTGTTTTAATGAAAAGCCTTGATATTATCTGAAGAGTATATGCAATGTTCTGGAAATCAGAAGTTCAGGGCAAGAGGTAGTGTTATTTTGGAAAGGTCAGTAACTGAAAGTTGGAGGTCTGTGTTGACTTCAGTCCTGCCACTTTAACATCAAGACAGCGTGTTTGTTTCTTCGAGCCTCTAACCCTTCATGTATCGAATGTGGATAATACTGCTCACTTCATGTATTGATTGAGTGAATGATCACTGCTGTAACAGATAAATGGTATGAGCTCAGTAGTTTAAAGTAATGAGTTTGTTTCCTACCCAGGTTGACTCCTGAGTGGATGTCCTAACTAATACATAGCTGTTCTCTCAGAAGTGATTTGAGGACATAGACACGTTCCATCTACGTCTCTATCTCCAGTGAGGTTGCGGAATGGCAGAGCGTGGAAAACTCCATGTGGATCATTGTATGAGTCATATACCCCTGTTCACCAAAAGTGGTCAGAAAGTTGACCTAAAAGGCACACATGGTTAAGTGGTCAGCTACTAACCCAAGTAGAGGCACTTTAAAAGAAAAGTCTGGTGATCTTTTTGATGGCCTAGAAGATAAGGTGTTGTGCTGCCCACCCAAAGGCAGGTGGTTCAAATCCACCAACTACTCAGCAGAAGAAAGATGAACAGTCTTCTCTTTTGCAATTTACAGACTCTGAAAACTCATTTGAGGGTCAGATGTGAGTTGGTTCTGACTCATCAAAACAACAATAGCTTACTGGAAGGGGTGGAAAAAAAGGTAAACTAGGTCACTCATCAGTTCCATAATATTGTCTTAAATTACTTTGCCTTCCATTCTGACCACTAGTTTCACCTGAGTAATTTTACCCTTTGCAAGACCTTGAAAACACCCATGTTCCTGATTTAACAAGTGAACACGTAGAGAAGTGAATTATGTATTCAATCTAATATAGTCATGGAATCACTAAGTCGCTCTCTTTCTCTCTTCACCATTCATCTGTCAGTGTGAAGTGACTTAAGGCTTAAGTGTCACTTCCACTGGTATTTCAAATATCAGTAGATATTTGAAATCTGTCTTGGGAGAAGTGCAGCCAGAGTGCTTTCTCGAGGCGAAGATGGTGACACTTCATCTCACAGACTTCGGGCTTGCTGTCAAAAGAGTCAAGTCGCCGCAAAAAGACATTATGTTTGGTAAAGAAGTAGAGGGCTGGAAAAGGAGGAGAAGATATGGATTGATGTAATGACTGGAAAATTGTGCCTAAACACAGCAGATATTGGAAGGATGCTGCAGAATCAGGCAGAATTTAATTGTTTTGGGAAAGATGGCTGAAGAATAGTTCCTGGTGATTCAGAGAAATCAGCCCACAAAAAAGCTTCCATTTCCCCCCCCCTAATAAAAGTCTGGAAGCAGGAGTGGCATCCACTTCCGAAATGGCTTGCCTCCAGAAACTCTATGTACGAACAGTGCTCAGGATTTTCGATCCTAGGGTCGCTATAAGTTGTCTACAACTCGACGGCACCTAACAACAATAACAACGACTATATAGAGAGAGCTGCGTTGGCCTAGGAAACAGAAAGTTATGCTACCAAGCCGAAGGTGTGTGATTTTAATCTGCCGCCCTGAGGCTGGGTTCAAATTATTTTCCTGTCAAACATTCTTCTAGGTGGTATAGCACTGGTCTGTGCTTTGTTGTACAGAGGTAACTCATGGTTGCTGTGATGCTGAACACTGGGACACTGATGTGCCAAACGTGGTAATGGGTACCCATTGGTGGACAGTGTTTGCTGAAGGTTCCCAACTAAAACAAGCCTGGAAGCAGGAGTGGCATCCACTTCCGAAATGGCTTGCCTCTGGAAACTCTACGTACGAACAGTGCTTAGGCCTTTCGTTCATAGGGTCGCTATGAGTTGTCTCCAACTTGACAGCACCTAACAACAACAACAACAATATAAGAACAAGAAGCTCAAGAAAGCCACATGCTTCTTAAACAGACAATATAAACGTGTGGCTTGCACAAGTGATCATGCTGAATTATTTCTATTGTTGTTCTTGTTGTTATGTGATGTCGAGTCGCTTGTGACTCGTAGCGACCCTATGTACAACAGCCCTAAACTCTGCTCTGTCCTGTGCCAATTGCACTGTCTCTGACACCCCCATCCTGATTATCCCAGTCACTGAATCAATCCACCTCATAGAGGGCCTTCCCCTCCTGCACTGTCCCTCAACCCTCTCAAGCATGATGTCCCTCTCCAAGGACGGATCACTCCTCACAACATGTCCAAAGTGTGTTAGATGGAGCCTCAGAATCCTTGCCTCCAAGGAGCCACCCGGTTTAACCCTTTCCAGGATGAATCTGGTTGTTTTCCTAGCAGTCTGTGGTACTCTCAATACTCTTCTCCAGCACCAAAGCTCAAAGGCATCAATTCTCCTTCTGTCCTCCTTGGTCATTGTCCAACTCTCTGATGCATAACAAGGGATTGCGAAGACCATAGCCTGTATCAAATGCACCTTAGTCTCCAGAAAGACACCATTGCTCTTCAGTACTTTGGAGAGGTCCCTAACAGCAGACTTTCCCATGGCAATACACCTTTTAATTTCCTGGCTACTGGTGCCAAGAATGTTGACTGTGGAGCCAAGCAAACTAAAGCTGTGAACAATCTCAGTATCTTCACCATCCATCTTGATGCTGCCAATTGGCCCAATGGTGAGAATCTTTGTCTTCTTGACATTGAGCCTAAATCCATATTGGAGGCTGCAGTCCTTGACCCTCTGCAGCAGGTGCTTCAGGTCCTCCTCAGTTTCTGCAAGCAGGGTTGTGTCATCTGCATAACGCAGATTGTTGATAAATCGTCCAAATTTCTCCTCATAGAACCCAACCTCCCGGATAATCTGTTCTTCATACAGGTTGAAAAGATTATCTTTTATACTATGTATTGCAAAGGGTCAGGGAGATAGGCTGATGAAGTTCTCTGATTCAAAGTCTAGCTGCCAAACTCCAGCATTCCATATATGCTGTTAAATTAACATGTCTAGGCCATGTTTTATATGAGCAACTGTCAATGAAATTCTTAGATGCTTCCCTTATCTCTGGTGTAATGGTAATTTAAAAAGCAAAACACTTATGATCAAACAGAGTTGGCTGAAGTGTGTAATATTCTGAGGGGTAGTTTGGGCCTTCAAAGTGAAATGTGACATTCAAATGCCAAATAACCAATTGCAAAACTGAAAATTTTGACATTTAGAAATAGTTTTGTGGTTTTCGGTTTTTTTTCCCCTCCAGAAGATTTCCTGAGCAGAATCCATCAATGAGTGATTTTTCAGAGCTGCTGAACTTAGTCTTTTCAAGGTCATGAAGAAAATGGTTTGGAATTCTGATTAGACTCTCCTCCTACTTTTCTTCTCATTTTATGTCTTATTTGGTAACTTTATTTTCACATTTTATCCTTTCACTTTTCACATCTCCCTGAGAAGAGGTGCATAAACTGACCTCTGGAAATGTATTGATAAAGGAATTTCCAGTAACTTTGAGATATCATTTACTAATTGTAAGCCAGAGGATGCTACAAAGACCATGCAGTGTAAACCAGTTGTTTACTCAATCACCCATCCAGCCAAGCAGTACTAAATGAGCATCTGAAAGTAGCTAGCAAGGCTTCTCTCTCATGAAGTTTCCAATCTAGTGGTAAAGCAGGCACAGAGCCAGTTCATATGAAATAAGTGCCATTATATACAAGTTTATATAAAGTGCTTTGAGTTTGTAGGGTAAGTAGAATCAGCTTTGTTATGAATGTGAGGATACATGGGAAGTGTAATGCAAGCTTGTTTTTAAAACAGAAAATAAATGGCTAGCACAGGTTACAGGAGAAGTGGGAAGAGTGAGTAGAGTGACTGAAACAGAAGTGGTAACACACTGATTAAACAGAAGCTCCAATTTGTAGATAGGAAAGCATGTGAGATTCTCAGAAAGTTATGAGGGTTGCAGTGTGACTCTAGATAAGCTTATTCTAAGTGAGTTTTATGGAAGAAAAGTATATATTATGAATGTCTTTGTTGGCACTTTTGAGTGCTCTGTGATGATGAATTTAGACATTTATTTAGGTGTTGAGGAACTCTGTTGTTTTGTTAGGTGTCATCAAGTTGAAGATGACTCATAGCGACTCTATCAACAACAGATCTGAACCATTTCCTATT
The DNA here is from genome assembly GCF_000299155.1 of Elephantulus edwardii. NCBI lineage: Eukaryota > Metazoa > Chordata > Mammalia > Macroscelidea > Macroscelididae > Elephantulus > Elephantulus edwardii. The sequence continues at coordinate 17,128,902 of NW_006399801.1, forward strand.
CTACGCTAACCTCACCATCTCTGACACACTCAAGCATGTCACTCACTGTGTCATCCACTTGCTTGAGGGTCTTCCTATACTTCACCATCCCCCCACCTTTCCAAGCATGATGTCCTTCTCAAAGAATAGGCTTTCCTAGCAACATGTCCCAAGTTAGAGAGATGAAACTTCACCATTATTGCCTCCATCTTCTCTACAACACATCTATTTGTTATTTTGGTGTTCCATGGGATATTCTTCTTCAATGCCACAGTTAGAGGGCATCAATTTTTCTTCTGTCATCTTTATTTGTTGTCTAGCTCTCAGATGCATAGCAAGTGACTGAAAAGACCATGATCTGAATCAAGTGCACAGTAGTCCTCAGACTAACATTATTGCTTCTCAATAATTTGGAGAAGTCTCTAACTACAAACTTGTCAAGTGTAATACATCTCCTGATCTCCTAACTACTGGTACCAAGTGGATTGATTGTGGATCCACGTAAGATGAAATAATTGACAATTAAAATCTTTTTACTGTCTCTTAGGATGTCACCTAGCAGTCCAGTAATGAGAAATTTTGTTTTCTTGACGTTGATATTCTAGATCCACAATTTTTTCTACTAAGATTGGTAATATCCTTGGCATACACCTTTCCTGATCCTGTATCATGTAGTGTTTTCTTGCTCTGTTCTAATTACTGCTTCCTGGTCCAAGTATAGGTTTTGCATTCACACAATTTAGTGTTCTAGGATTCCCATTCTTCTCAGAGTCAGCCACAATTTATTGTGATCCACACGGTCAAATGTCTTTGCATAGTGATAATAGTGATACTGTTCGAAAATTTCCACACTCTGTTGAGTCACTTTGTTTTGGAATGGGAACAAACACAGATCTCTTCCAATCCATTGGCCTCCAGATTTCTTGGCATAAACTGATGCAGAACAGATCATTTGGGAGGCTGGACTTTATAGGATGAGGATTGGAGGAAGACTCATCAACAACCTGTATTATGCAGATGACACAACCTTGCTAGCTGAAACTGTAAAGGACATGAGGTGTTTGCTGCAGAAGGTCAAGGACTATAGTCTTCAATATGGATTGAAGCTCAACATCAAGAAAACAAGCATTTTCAGCTCTGGGCCAATCAGCAGCTTCATGATGAATGGAGAAGAAATTGAGGTTGTTTATAATCTCCATTTGCGTGGTTTTACAACAAGTACTTTTGGCACCTACCATCAGGAAATCAGAAGATGAATTGCATTGGGAAACTCTGCTGTCAGGGACCTTTCTAGAGTACTGAAGAGCAACAATATGAGTCTGGAGACTACGGTACACCTGATAGAGGCCATGGTCTTCAGAATTACTTGCTATGCATCTGAGAGCTTGACAATAACTAAAGATGATAGAAGGAGTGATGCCTTTGAGTTGTGGTGCTGGAGAAGAGTGTTGAAGGTACCATGGACTATCAGGAGACCAAACAGGCCTGTGCTAGAGATGATGAAACCAGACCTCTCCCTGGAGATAAGAATTTTGAGGCCCCATCTCACATCCTTTGGGTATGTGGCCAAAAGGGACCAGCTCTCGGAGAGGGATATCATGCTTGGAAGGGTGGAGGGAAAGTGCAGTAGATAAAGATCCAAGATAAGATGAAATGATTCAGTGATTGGAGAAAAGGGATTAGATCTGTTATAGACAATGAGATTGGCTCAGGATAGGACATGTTTCAAAGCTTGCATACACAGAGTCACCATGAGTCCCAGGTGACTCGATAACACATAACAACAACAACAAGATTAGTAGCCCACTAGTTATAAAAAGTGCTGAGTCAACATTGTTCCAATGCTTGATTTGCTGTATAGCTCTATGATTTCCAACCCCAACAGTTACTCCTTCGTTCAGTTCCCTCACTCCTCTGTTTCCCTTGGGTTTAGTGGCTTGGTAGAAGATCTCACAGAGATTCAGACCATCAGAAGAGGGACTCACATGACTGTAGGTATGCAAGCCAGTTTTACAGAGACAGATGAGCATTGCAGACTGCCAGTGTAGCTGGGAAGGCATGTTCCCAAAAGAGAGAGCTAGCACAGGGGTCCCATGAACTTAAGGTAAATCTCTACTAGGGTAGGTCTTGTATCTCACTCTAATCTTTAAATACTTCAGCACAAAATAAAGTTGATCATTGTCTGGGAAAGACATTTTGAATGTTAAAGCAGAGTTGCAAGCTATACTGTAGGCTGTCCTTAGGCTGCAATGTTTGATCTTCTCCAGCAAGTGTTTCAAGCAGAAGTTATAGATGAGTTTTTATCAGTGACCAGTTGCTGTTAAATCAATTCTGACTAATAAAAATCCCTATCTGTGTCAGGGTAGAATGCAGGTGATTCACAAGGTTTTCACTATCGGGCTTTATTATTATTTTTTTAAAATAGATTACTAAGCCTTTCTTCTAAGGCATTACTGAGAGGATTCCAGGTGTTTTGGTTTTTAGTTAATAAAGAGAGATAAAAGTGTTTAATACTTTATTAATTTAAAAGAGATCCTTTGCAGAATATTTGAATCCAATATGCTGGATTTCTTGACTGCTATGTCCATGGGTGTTGATTTTGGACATAAGTAAAATGAAATCCTTGACAAAACTAATATTTTCTTCATTATCACGACCAAGAAACTCTGATGGTGTAGTCTGGAGTGAGTTTCACTGTTAACCCAAAGGCTGTATGCTGCCAGGGTTTGAATGCAACAGCAGGTTCTGCAGGAGAAAAATGAACAATCCTTTGATGTATGGCTTCAGCGCATCAATTGAAAGGAACAGACACTCAGCTACAAGTTGGAACTGCCTCAGTGATAGTAAGTTTATCATGAATTTGTTTAATGGCCTAAAGGTGAGAATTTTTGTTTTTTTTAAGTTGAGATTTAATGCTAACTGAAGACAGGATAATGTGTAGTATAATGTAATAGAGAGGGCACTAAATAAAGAATGAAAGAATAGTGTATTAGCGTCACTAGCCAGATATACAACCTTGAGCAGATTATTTAATATCTGCAGTGCATCTGTTTCTCTACCTAGAAAAGTCATGTGCCCATACCAGGTCTTCTTAATGCATAAGTTTGCTACTAGATGTCAAGTGCCTTTGCAAGCTTCGAAGCAAAATATATGTGTACGATATCATCATTGTTGTTGCTGTTATGTGCTGTCGACTCGCTCGCAACTCATAGCAACCCTATGTATAACATCCCTAAACCGTGCTCTATCCCGTGCCAATCTCATTGCCTCTGACACACCCGTCCTGATTACCCCAGTCACTGAATCAATCCACCTCATAGAGGGTCTTCCCCTCCTGCACTGTCCCTCTACTCTACCCAGCATGATGTCCCTCTCTAAAGACCTGTCTCTCCTTACAACATGTCCAAAGTATATCAGGCGAAGCCCCAGAATCCTTGCCTCCAAGGAGCAGCCTGGTTTAATCCTCACTAGGATGAATCTGTTTGTTTTCTTGGCAGTCCATGGTACATTCAATACTCTTCTCCAGCACCACAGCTCAAAGGCGTCAATTCTCCTTCTATCCTCCCTAGTCATTGTCCAACTCTCTGATGCATAACAAGTGATTGCAAAAACCATGGCCTGTATCAGGCGCACCTTAGTCTCCAGAGAGACACTGTTGCTCTTGAGTATTTTGGTGAGGTCCCTAACTGCAGACTTTCCCATCACAATACGTTTTTTTATTTCCTGACTACTGGTGCCAAGAGTTTTGACCGTGGAGCCAAGCAAGCTGAAGCTGTGAACACTCTCAATCTCTTCGCCATCCATCCTGATGCTACTGATTGGTCCGGTGGTGAGAATTTTTGTCTTCTTGACATTGAGGTTCAGTCCATACTGATCATGCAATAAAATCTATTTTCTGTAGACTGACAATTCAAAACATCATCAGAAACTTTGTCCCAATTACTTTTCTTGCCTATATTTGATTATTGTTGTTGTTAAGTGCTGTAGAGTTGTAGGCGACTCATAGTGACCCTATGAATGAAAGAGCTGAACACTTGTATAACTTTCATTCTTTCTCCAGGTTCATAGAGTTTCCGGAAGAAAGCTATTTTGGAAGTGGATGCCACTCCTGCTTCCAAGCTTGTTTTAATTGGGGAGCTCTACCAAACACTGTCCACCATGGGTAACCATTATCGCATTTGACACATCAGTGTCACAGTATTTAGCATCACAGTTACCACGAGTTACCTCTGTACAGCAAATGGACAGACCAGTGCTATGCCACTTAGAAGAATGTTTGACCAAAACCAATTAAAACCAGGCCTGAGGGCCACAGATTAAAATCATTTGCCTTTGGCTTGACAGCATCACTTTCTGTTCACTAGGCCAAATGAGCTCTCTCTATATTGAAGTAAACCAATATAAAATAATTAATAATATCATAAAATATATTTGTAAGATAATAATATAAAATACATGTTTATGTTACTTGGGTAATCCATTTAAAATAGAAAGCTATCAATTAATACTTTGGGCATTCTTATCTAAATAATAATTTTTTTTTTACTTTTATCTCCAGATTATCCCTCTTTTCAGAGTGACACTAAAATACCACATTTTAGTAGTGTTTGAAGACTCCTGTAGAATCTTGAAACAGCTGAGAAGACAGCACTGACAATGAACCAATTTAATGTGTGCAAAGACACTCTATGAGGAATTTAGCAATTTTCTTCTAATTAAATTGTTTTTTCCCCACAACTCTGCTATGCATAAAGAAGTAGGGTTGTTTGGCTTTTGTGAAAGAACTTGAATTATTTAAGACTTTCCTGAACCTTAGAGACCAGGTAGAAACTTTCTCATTCTTTGACAGATATGTGCTGTATTTAATTTTATCTTGTTCTTATTACCCATAAGTGCTACATTTAGTTGTAAAAATATAAGCCATTTAAAATCATTATTGTATAACCACTTAAAATGAAGAAAAAAAATGCTTATAGCATTCATAAAAGTATGTTGATCTGGATATACAGTAAAAACCAAATCTTGACATTGAATTTTTGTTGCTATGACAAACTAGTGCATCAGTTCAACACAGCATTGATTTATGTGACATTCATTGTGAGTCAAAACACACCGCATTGGTAGTCCTACATATGTGGAACACTTCAGTGAGCTTGGTCCTCTTCAGTGACATCAAGGAACACAAAGAACACATATGGCATTAAGCCATTGCATTATTCATGACTCATGCCAATTTACAAATCTGTGAAAGAGTGAATTAACTTTTTTCCAATTTGATTTAGGTGTTTTGGTTTTGTACTTTTTTTTTTTAATGCAGAGAGTATACTAAGTAGAAGAAGGGCAATGTTGATTCAAAATTATTTTGTTTCTTTAACATGGACAATCCCCCAAATCCCAGCATTTGCTGATTCAGTGCCATCTCTTTAATTTACAATCACATACTTTGGGCATGTGGCCAGGAGAGACTGGCCCTTAGAGAGGAATGTCATGCTTGGAAGGGTGGAGGGACAGTGCATGAGAGGAAGACCCTGGACGAGATTGATTGATACAGTGACTGGGACAGTGGGGGTTGATGTGTTGGAATTAGTGAGACCGGTCAGGACAAGGCAGGCTTCACAGCTGCTGTACACAGGGTCACTATGGGTTGCAGGCGACTCAATGGCACATAACAACAACAACAACAACAACAACAACAACAACAACAACAACAAATGTTTATAGTGTTTCTGAGTGGTGCAAATTGTTTACATTCAGCTACTAACCTAAACTTTGGTGGTTCAAACTTACCCAACAACTTGGAAATCTGCTTCCAAAAATATGGCCAGGAAACCCAGATGATGTCAACATTGGTTGGAATCAGGTATATTTATGATTTCATCCTTTTGCTTCATAAACTATCTCCAATTATATTTTCAGTGGCTTTCCCAGGGTAGAGCTAAGTAGGTGATATATTTCAAATAAACAATGTTTTGTTGTTATTTTTAACTTATTATTGTTTTTACTGTATGCCATAAAAGAACAGTTTTATTATTCACAAGCATAAACACACCAAGTACATTCTTAATATTTCTTCCTAAGTCTTGCTAAATAATGGAGAGTTGGTTGAATTCACTGATTCAACATTGTTTTCTTAGTTAGATTCTCCAGATAAGATTTTATATATACGTATATGTGTGTGTGTGTGTGTGTGTGTGTGTGTATCCATATCTCTGTATCTCCCTATCTCTGTATCTCCATCTCTATCATCTATATCTATATCATCTATATTTGTATCTGTATCTATCTATCTCTATCTCTATCATCTCTATCTCTATCTATCTCTATCTATCTATATCTATCTTAGGCTAATCTTCAGGTGACTGCATCATTATATAACTACCAAATGAGAGAATCAGAGCCACATAAACACACACAATCTTAACTATTAAAATCAGTCCTTCTATTACTATAACACTTTCAAGAACTTTTCCAAGTGTATACTTACATATAAATTTAACTCTATAAATCCTCTGATTGAATTGGTTTGATTACTTAACTTCTTCTAATTAAATAAATTTATCTTTTGTTTTAAATTTCTGATAATTTTTTCATACCTCTGTGTTTTCCCTGCTGAAGAAGAGTTTTTATAGCCTGCTAAAAAATGCTAGCAAAATGGTAAGGATTTGGACTGCTAACCCAAAGACAAATTGTTCGAATCCACCCGCTGCTCTATGAGGGAAAAATGGACAATCTCCATTTGTATAATTTAGGCCTCTGGAAACTCAGAGTCACTTATGGGTCATTTTTTAATTGACAGCAAATAACAATAAATTAGTCTTTATCACTTATCCATACATTTATTATACTAGAATGACTTGCTTATTTCTGTGATGTGAGGAGTATTTAAAAAACAACAATACTCAATGCTAGCAGATAATTTGTGGCAGATTGGTTACAGTAGGTATTTCATGATAAAGATAGGAAAAGAGATCTGATTATCTATTTCTGAAAACTAGCAAATTAGAAGTGTGGATCCCAATGGAACATTGTCCAACTCATTTCCTTTGGATATATCATCAAAAAGAGTAAGTCTTTAGTTGTTGAGTGGTGTAAAGCTCATAGTGATCCTATAAACAACAGATCTTAACCCTGTCTTATCCTGTGCCATCCTCACCACCTCTGACATACTTGAGCCTGTTGCTATAGTAACTATGTCAGTCCATCTGATTGAATGTTTTTCTCTCCTCTGATCCTCTTTCCAAATATGATGTCTCTCCCCAAGGAACAACCTCTCCTAGCAACACGTCCAAAGTAAGAGATATAAAGATTTATAAGGTAACATCAGTACGTTCCTCATCTATCATGATGTTCCCATTGTCCTAGTGGTGAGGACTTTTGTTTTCTTTATTATTATTGATTTGTTTACAAAGATCATATACATTCTGTTTCACACTATTCTTAAGTCACATTATGCTTCATACAATCATTCACATACATTATGTTTTATGAAAATTAATCCCTATTGGACCTTTCCTATCATTCATTACCTGGTCTTTTCTCCTGTATCCTTCACATATCCTTTCTTTCCTCCCTCTACTCACCATACTGTGCAGCCCTGTGGTTTTGCCCCACCCATCCACACTCCTCTGCTTTCTGAGTGAACTAACTCAGTCTCATAAGGACAAATACTGCATAAAGACCATTATTGTAAAAATAGAAGGATATACAAAACATTATTACAAGAAACAAAAAAAAAGCCTAGAGAAGTGGAAGAATATTCCCTGCTCATGGATAGGAAGGCTTAATGTTGTGAAAATGACAATACTACCAAAGGCAATATACACGTTCAATGCAATCCCAATACAAATACCAATTTCATTCTTCAAT
>NW_006399801.1:17138236-17171142 GCF_000299155.1 Elephantulus edwardii
GGGGAGAAGGGTGCAACAATGAATGAATGAAATTCCAAAATCTCTGTAGATCTTTATTGAAATGAAAAATAAACAAACTAAATTAATTAAAAAAAAATAGAAGGATAACTAGTAAGACATACATTGGAGCTCAAGAGAGGAAGGGTGGGACCTTTGTTTTCTTGATGTTGAGATGCGATTGATATTGAAGACTGTAGCTCTTGATCTTCTGCATCAAGCATTTCAAGTATAATGTTTTGTGAATCATAACAAATTGTGGCTAACATTGAGAAAAATAAGAATTCTAATACTTAATTGTGCTCATGTGTAAACTATACCTGGACAAAAAAGCTGTTATATGAACAGAGAGAGAAAACACTGTATGCTTTGAAGTTAAGAGAGGTGTATATCAGGGCTATATCCTTTCTCCATATCTGTTCAAGCTCTATACAGACAAAATTGCAAGAAACTGGATTTTATGAAGAATGTGGCATCAGGATCAGATGAAGACTCATCAACAACCCGTGTGATAAAGTTAGGAGGCCTTGCTTGCTGCAGAAGGTTAATGATTACATCCTTCAGTATGGATTGCATCTCAAACTTTAAAAGATAAATTTTTGGTACACAATCCCCCCGCACCCCTCCCACCGCCCCAAGTACAAGGAGTGTTTCTTTTACTTTTGAAAGAGAGGAGCGAACTTGGTGAGGGGGAAGGCTGGGGGGCAGAGAAGTGCAGCAATGAATGAATGGAAATCCAAAATCTCTGTAAATGCTCATTAAAATTATTTTTAAAAAATTAAAAAAAAAGAATGATCCTCAGAAGCAAGGATGGTGAGGCTTGAGTTCACCATGTGACCATACTTTGAACAAGATATGAGGAGGTACCAATATGAAGAAAAATATGAAGCTTCATAAATTAAAATATCAACTAAATGAGAAAAAAAAGATAAATTTCTCACCACTGCACCAATAAGTAACATCATGATAAATAGATAAAAGATAGCAATTGCCACTGATTTAATCTTACTTGGATCCACAATTTGTAGCAATCTTGGTACTAGAAGTCAGGAAACCAAAAGTCTGCAGTAAGGGACCTCTTCAAAGTGCCGAAGAACAAGGATGCCAGTTTAAAGACAAGTTATGCCTGATCCAAGCCACAGCCTTTTCACTTGCATCTGAGAGCGGGACAGTGAATAGAGATGACAGAAGATTTGAAACCTTTGCATTGTGGTGCCAGAGAAGAGTGCTAAATATTTCATGTACTCCCAAGAAAACAAAGAAATATATCTTGTAGACGGTGTAGCCAGGGTACTTTTTAGAGGCAAGGATGGTGAAACTTTGTCTCACATAATTTGGGCATTTTGTTAGAAGGGGTCTATTCTTGGAAAAGGACACACCCCGCCCACCCCCACCCCCAGCCCCTTTCAGAAAAGCAAAGGGTCAAGGAAGCAGGAAAAAGTCTTCAATAAGATGAATTGACACATTGAATGTAACAGTGGGTTTAAGTGCGGCAGAGATCATGAGGATGACACAGATAGGGCAGGGTTCAGATCCATTGTTCACAGGGTTGCTATGAGTTGTAGTAGACTTGATGGCACACAGCCGCAATAATAATGTTTTGTGATGTAGAGACCTAAAGAAGGAAGGGGACCCGATGTCAGCGATATGAGATAACATAATAACAACAAAAATGATTTGAATATGCTGATGACTGAGGTGAAGCAAGATTGGATAACATTTTATCCTGTTCAGAAGGTCACTATGAGGTGAAGTTGATCAGACAGCAGCTAACAGCAGCAACAAAAGTGTCAAGAGAATGAAGAAAAATTAGCTTCTGAGGAAGAGCAGAAAAGAGCATTAGGAATTTCATTCTGGAAAGATGAAGTTAATAGAAGGGATCAGTAAACCCAGAGTGCAAGTACTTAAAGAATAATGGCCAGAAAATGATCTCAATTTTTTCTCTCTTGTTGTTATGTGCTGCCTGCAACTCATGATGACCCTATGTACAACAGCCCTAAACCCTGCTCTTTCTTGTGCCAATCTTATTGATTGAATTCAATCAATCTTATTGATTCACTAAATCAATTAAAATACTGGAATTAAGAGTAACCCTAGGAAATATTATAAAAGTTACATTTTAGTAAGAAAGCCACTTCAAGACCGCTGAGAGGAAATCTTTAATAAAGACATTTGTAGAATTTGCTGGCACAAAGAGTAGAATAAATAAGGTGCAGATCAAAAGGATAGTATAACTAGCTCTTAGCTCTTTCAGTGGGTGTTCTGTTGGTATTTCTTAGAGAGTGTGCTGCTAACCCCAAACCCCAGCCTCTCTGTTGGTATACACTGTTAGTATTTCCTGTTGGTAAATTTCCTCTTCCCATAAGTATCCAATACTGTATAAGATATTACATGCTCTGTAAAAGGAAGGAAAGAATTATCTTCTTTTTAAAAAAATAATGTATCTTATTCATGTACATTACTATTTTGTGGTTTTGGTGTGTGTGTGTGTGTGTGTGTGTGTGTTTTTTTTCATCCTCTCCCTCCATTCACTAAACTCTGTGATCTCATGATTTCCGTTCTCTGCACCATCATCCCCTCTGCCTCCTCCCCTTCCCTCTTTGGATATCAGTGCATATCTTACTGGTTATCCTTCTGTTTTTTCAATAATGGTCTTATACAATATTTGTTCTTATGCATCTGAGTTAGTTCACTCAACATAATGCTCTCCAGCTTCTCCTATGTTATATAGTATTTTTCAAAATTGTTGCTTCTGAGTGCTGCATAGTATTCCATTGTGTGAATGTACTTAAGTTTCTCAATCCAGTCCTTTGTTGATGGACATTTGGGCTATTTCCATGTTCTTGCTATTATGAATAACATTGCTCTGAATGTTGGTATGCAAATCTCTATTTGTGTCTCAGTTCTAATTTCTAATTTACTTATGAGAAAAGCCCTTGCCAAATGTTTTTTCCAGTTAATTTTCTTTTCACCCTATTGGAAAAAATTTAGATGCGCACAGATATTTAATCTTAAGAAGGTATCATTTATTGTTGTTATCCTCTCTTGGTTGTGCATTTCTGGCTGTATTTCACAGCCTCTTTATATCATTGGCTTAGCCTTCTAAGTTTCACCCCATTTTGTCTCTTATGGTATTTATGGTTTTTTTGCTTTACCCTTAGGTCTCTGATTCACCTTAAGTTTATTTTTGTATTGTTCCTAGAATTTGTATTTTTCCAAGAACTAGTCCTTCCTGGCAACATGTAAAAGTATGTGTCAAAGTTTCAGCATCCTTGTCTCTAATGATGTATTTTTCTTCCTTTAGTTTTCCAATCCAATCACAGGAATGACACATCTTTTAATTTCGTGTTAAAAATCTCAGTTTTCCGGGAAAGGAGGGACAATCTCCTCCTGTACCAGTCAGATCTGATTTGACGGTACACAGACACACAAAATAATAACAAAATTTTAAAAAAAAAGGAAAAATCTCAGTTTTCAACACTAGCTCTATTTCATTTATTTATTCAGGATAAAGTTACTGTGAAAGCTTCCCCATTAAGTTTAGGAAACAATGGCCTCCTACACCTTTTCATAAGTCAAATTTTGCTTATGCAAAATTGTTGTGGTTGTGTACATTGAGTTGGAATTAATTTTCAGTTAATTGCAAAGGTAGTTAATTACAAAGAAGGAGATTGCACCACTCAAAATTTACTCTACATTGTTTAAGGATTCTCTGCTCCTTCTTTAGGTTTCTATGTCTGCCTCCTCTAACTTAACATTTTGGATGTTGTATTTCGAGTTCCCAAAGTAGAAATATTAGACATGCTTGTTCTGATAATGACAACATGGGTTTGTCAATACTCTGAGGCATTTCTGCCATTTTGCAAGAGTTGTACTTTTTTAAAAAAAATCTTTATTATTTTTATTATTTTTGTGTGTGTACTGTCAAATCGGATCTGACTGGTACAGGAGGAGATTGACTTTCCTTCTCCAGCAGGGCGTCTGGTGTATTCGAAACATGTACCTCTGCGATTGTAGTGCAGCTTCTTGCCACTAGGCCACCAGAGCTCCCTAAAAGTTGTACATGTTTTGGGGGCAAATATTTAATCTTATCTTTTTTGCTCACTGTATTATTTAGAACCAAATTCAGCAAATGTAGATTCTACATAGATGATAATTCAAACAAAAATACTCATTTTTGTCCTGAAATATCTAATTGAAAAATTCTGCCTACCTACACCAGTTCTACAAGTACTTCTCTTGAAACCAGTTACCCTGGAGTCTTGAGGACCCTTTGTGTGCCAGGGTAGAATGGTTCTACATAGGATGTTCAGTCACTGATATTTTTGAAACTTGTCTGGTCATTCTTCCAGGACTACTCTGGTGGACTTCAACCTCCCACATTTCAGTGAACAGCCAAGCTTTTTACTGTTTCCATCACCCAGGGAATCCTGATTGTTTCTACTTTCTCCCAAATGATGTCAGTCTAGAGACTAAGGTGTGCACGATCTAGGCCATGATCTTCTCAATTGCTTGCTAGGCATTTGAGAACTGAACAGTACAAAAGGAATCACCGAAGAAGAATTGATACCTATGAGTTGTGGCATTGGAGAAGAGTATTGAACAGTATCATGGACCACCAAGAGAACAAACAGGCCTGTCCTGGAAAGGGTGAAACCAATTTGCCTTTTATAAGAAAGAATTCTGAAACTGTCACACATAATTTCAGTATATTTCCAAGACGTACCAGTCCTTGGAGAAAGACAGCATGGTTGGAAGGGTAGAAGGTCTGTACAGAAAAGGAAGACCCTGGATGAGATGATTGGCATAGGACTGTGGCACGGGGATCAGGACTTTGAAGTTGACTCAGGATACGGCAAGGTTCAGAACCATTGGTCAGAGGCTCCCTAACATAATCGACTTGATGGCACCTAACAACTTCCAAACGAAGGTTGCTACACAAGGACAAAGTAAAGAAAAACAGAAGACCAAATGGTAAAAGAGAGAATATATGTATTCTAATGGACAAAAAATTACTATTAGAAATAAAAAGAAACTTATATAAATGAGGAAAAAAGTCCATAGTATGCTAATTGTTAAGAACACTTAATACTCTGAAAATGCCCATAGTTCCAGAAGTGATCTACAGTTCTAATAAAATCCTAATTCATATCCCATTACCATTCTTCAAAGAGAGTGAAAAAGTTATTACCAACTTTATATGCAAAAGAGGGACCAGATAAGCAAAGCACGACTGAGGAAGAACAAAGTAAAAAACTTTATACTCCTTGATCTTTACAATCTGCTGCTCAGCCGCAGTAACCAAAACAGGCTGATACTGGAAGAGAAGTAGACACATAGATAATAGACTAGCATTGGGAACTCAGAAACGAATCCGTCTACAGACAGTTGATATTTTACAAATGGATGAAACCCATGAATGGGGACAAGCAGACTCTTTAAGAAATGGTGCTGAAGAAAAATCCTAAGCAGCCTAAAAAAAAAAAAATAAAAAGAAAAGAAATGGTGCTGGCAAAATTTGACATCCATTTTCCAGAAAATAGAAATAAGATCCAAAACTCTATTATTAAAACAAACAAACAAAACAACCCCTAACTAAACATCGGTAAAGGACCTAAGCATAAAAATGAAAATGCTGAAGTTTGGGTCAACTAGTGGTATAGTCTGTTGAGATTTAAGCTAATTCTCAAACGTGGTGCCTCCCTCACAGCTCGAATCCACCAGTAGCTTGCTGAGGGGAACATGGACAATCTTCTTTCATACAAAAACCCATTAGAGGGCTAGCTCTTGAGTCAGTCTGATTGGATGGCAATGCATTTTTTAGAGTTTTATTCTATGGTATGAGTAGATCATAAAATATAACTGAAAATGAACATTGTGGCCTTCTAAACCTCCAATCCTTAGGTGCAATAAAAGAGTCTTCTTCAAGGGATTGGAAAAGAGAATCTATAGACTGGGGAAAATATTTGGCAAACACATATCTGACAATGTACTAATCTCTATAGAAAATCTATAGAAAAATCCACCACTCAAAAAGAAAAAGATAAAATAACCCTATTACAAAATAGACAGAGGGTATGAAAAGATTTCGGTAAAAAATACTTTCAGATGGTCAAGAAATACATGAGTAAATGTTCAAATTGCAAGCTTAAAAGAACCCTAACAAACAACTTTTTGCGGTCATGTCACAACCATCTCATAGCTGATTTTCCAAGTGGGTTTTTGGAGGCTTTAAATCACATGGAAGGAGAGTGCTTATTTTTCTCCCATTGAACCAAACTGTCAATGAGCAGCCCGACTCCCTATAGACTATGCCACCAGGGATCTCTCATTAGCATTTGTTGTTGTTGTGTACCGTTGGGTCAGAACCGACCTATAGGTGACCCTCTAGTGGGTTTCCAGAGACAGTCAATACTCCAGGAGGAGTTGGTCGTCCTCTGGAGGAGCAGTGGGAGGATTTGTACTATGTGCCTTTAGAATTACAGCACAGCCTCTCGCCATTAGACCACCAGAGCTTCCTCATTTACCTTTGTTGTGTTGTGTATAATAGAGTCTGAACTCACCCACAGCTGACATGCCTGCTGGTTTTCAGAGGCACTTAATTGAATGGGAGGAGTTTGCCAATTGAAGTGATATAATTCAAAGTAACAGTGAGATATTATCAACAGCAAAACCAATGAGACAGAAAACAATAAGTTCTAGCAAGGGTGCAGAGAGATTGGAACTCTCATACAATGCTAGTGGCAATGTGAAAAGACACAACCACTATAAAAAATAGTCCGGTGCTTCCATGTGAAGTTGGAAATATAAATGCCATTTTATCCAGCAATGACACTTCTAAGTATATACCTTAAAGAAATAAGAGATATGACATGAACAGATATATACATATTTGTGTTCATTACAGTATTATTTAGAGTAAGTAGCTAAGAGATGGAAGTAACCAAGTGTCCATCAGCAGATGAATGGATAATCAAACTAGGCTACATTTCCGGAATGTAGCAAAAATGCACAATATGAATTGATCAAGAGGACATTGTGCTGAGTCAAAAAAGTCAGTCACAAAGGATGCATAAGGTTACTATTATATAAAACCATAAAAAATTTATTTATTATTGTTATTGCTGTATGCACTAGGCTGGAGACTAAGGTGTGCCTGATCCTGGCTATAGTCTTTGCATCAGACAGTTGGAGAGTGACTAGGGATGACAGAAAGAGAATTGATGCCTTTGAGCAGTGGTGCTGTAGAAGAGTGTTGAATATACCATGGACTGCTAGGAGAACAAACAGGTTTGTCCTGGAGAGGGTGAAGCCAGAATGCTCCCCAGAGTCAAGGATTCTGAAGCTTCATCTGACATACTTTGGGCATGTTTGTAAGGAGAGACTGGTCCTTGGAGAGGGACATCATATTTGAGAGAGTGGAGGGACAGCGCAGGAAAGGAAGACTTTCGATGAGATGGATCAATTCTGGGACTGGATTTGTGGGAATAAGTGTGTTTGAGATGGTGAGGTTGGCAGAGGACAGAACGGTGTTTAGGGCTCTTGTACATAAGGTCACTATGAGTCACAAATGACTCAATGGCACATAACAACAACAACAACAACATATGTTATCAAGTCAGAACCAAACCATCACTTAACTCTCTAGTGGGTTTTCAGGGTCTGTAAATACATAGGAGGAAATGGTTCTTTTCCCCCATGGAATGATATTCAAACTGAGTTGGTGGATTCAAACTGAGTGTTTTGAGTGGTTCCTTAACACTAGGCCACAGACCTCCCTAAGGAAAAGTTTACACATAGATAAAATACTTCTTGGATGGTTGTCAGAGATGAGAAAGGGGGGAAAAGGAGTATATACAGACATATTAAAATGAGTAGAGGGAAAGGCAATGTACAATAAGGGAATGGTCAGTACAAAAGCACTAAAGAAAGAGAAGACTCAGAAGTATAGAAGATTAGTGCAAATCAAATTTACAAGATGGAAGTGGGAAAAAATAAAGTTACCTTGTGGATAATGAAGTTAACGTGGCTAGAAAATGAATTTAAAACATGAATTTTTAATTTAAAAAATGAATTTTGTATACTCAGAGCATAGTAATAATAAAACATGTACTCATTGTGTCAATCAGAACTGACTCCTAGATGATGCTCCATTATAAATCACAAGGGAGGAGTGTACACATCGTTTGTTCTGTGGAGCCCCTGGTGGATTCCCGGAGCCAGAGAAGTGTGGCCTTTAGGTTGGTGGCAAAAGTCCCTATGGATGACATTGGCAGGGCTCTCTAAAATAAAGTACTTCTTAAAAAAAATCAAGAGCCCTGCTCCCTGTATAAAGTTCATATTTAGCAAATAATAGGAAAGAAGACCAAAGGGAAATGGTAACAAGAAGAAAGTGAGAAGAGTGTTATTAAGTTGTGAGAGTTGCAAGGAATGTCATCAAACAAGGGCGCTCTGGTGGTTCAGACAGTTGTGTTGCTAACCCTGGCAGTCAGAGTCCATCAGCTAGATCCAAGGAGCAACTTATTGCGAGGGTCAGCTCTTTGTACTCAAAACCATTAAGTTTGAGTTTGATATGTATTTTTAAATCACAAAACAAATTGTACATGAATTTTCTCATGAGAATAAATGTTCTGTAGAACTTCAGCCAAATATAAAAATCAAACACCTTCACAAAGAGAATTGCATAATAATTTTTTTGTAGTTGTTACTGTTGTTGTTCTGTGCTGTCTAATCATAGCCAACTCATCAGCAGGGTTTGAGAGGTTGTAAAGGAAGAAGATTGTGCACCTTTGTCTTGCAGAGCAGTTGGTGGATTCAAACCATACACATTTTGGATTGGTAGAGCAGCTCCTTACCACTATACAGCCTGGGTCCCCTTTTTAATAGTAGTGATAAATATTTTAAAATCTAAGTGAGGATGTTGGTGAAACATTCTTATAGGTTGTATAGCCCTGGTGTGTCCACTCTCTGTACAGAGGTAACTTGTGATTGCTGTGAAGTTGAACACTGTGACACTGATGCGTCAAATGTAATAACGATTACCCTAGTTGGACAGTGTTTGGTGGTGCTCCCTGGCTAAAACAAGCTTGGAAGCAGGAGTGGCATCCACTTCTGTAAATAGCTTGCCTCGGAAAACCCTACGAACATGGAGAAAGGATGAAAGTCATGCAACTATCGAGGGCTTTAGTTCATAGGGTTGCTATGAGTTGCCTACGACTCGACAGCACTTAACAGCATAGAGAGAGACCAGTTGACCTAGTGGACCGAAAGCGATGCTACCAAGCCAAAGGTGGGTGACTCTAATCTGTGGCCCTAAGACTTGTCTTTAATTGTTTTTGTTCAAACAGTCTTCTAGGTGGTTTAGCCCTGGTGTGTCCACTTGCTGTACAGAGGCAACTTGTAGTTGCTGTGCAGCTGAATACCGACACTGACGTGTCAAAAACGATAATGGTTACCCATGGTGGACAGTGTTTGGTGACGATCCCTGGCTAAAACAAGCTTGGAGGTAGGAGTGGCATCCACTTCCGTAAATAGCTTGCCTCCAGAAACTCTACGAACCTGGAGAAAGAATGAAAGTCACACAACTGTTGAGGACTTTTGTTCATAGGGTCACTATGAGTCACCTACAACTCGATGGCACTTAACAACAGCAAGTGAGGATGGTGACTAATGCTTGGAAGCAGTGAAAACCTGCATTGGGTCCCTATGTATCCTGAAAGGACATACAGCATACGTTTAGGACACACATGCATGTGTGTGTGTGTGTGAAAGAGAGAGAGAGAGATTGATTTAGAATATTTTCTTATTTGAGGTGTGAGACATTATTTCATTCTAGCTCTAAAGAATAATTTCATAGCTCTAAAGAATAATTTCATCTTCATTTTGTAGATTACATGCACACAATGCAAAGTCCATGTAAATTGTTGCCATATTTCAGCTGTTTGTACTGCATTTGTTTTACAAATGAGCTGTAAGAGAAACACATTATAGAATTGTAAGTTGTGAAGGACCTTCTGTGTAATTTAATATAACTTTCTCCTTCTCACCCCACTTAACACTTAAGTATTTTTAACTATGTTTGAGTAATTGTCTAATGTCTTTTTAAAATAACATACTCTTCACTAAGAATGAATGCAATCTACTTTCCTACAGCTCCCCACAATAATTTCTAATTCTATTGAGTGGGAGTCATTATAATGGCTCTTTAAATATTTGGAAATAATTTACTATTGCTGCTTTGTTTTATAAAAATGTGGCAGCTCTAGTTCCTTTAACCTTCCTGCACATAATTGCATTTTCAAGTTCTCTCTCTTTCTGCACAAAAATGAATGCTTCCTAATTTTCCTCATAAGGTATAGTTACAAGGATTCACATTATGCTACAGTACTTTGAGAAAAGCAAAATACGATTTTATACAGTGTGATTTCATTAATAAAACTTAAAAGAGAAAAATTACAAATAAAGACCTTCAAAGTATTTTTCTATTTTTACTCTCCTCATATTGTGAAAATGATTATTAACATTTGTTGTTGTTGTTGTTGTTATGTGCCGTCGAGTCGTTTTCGACTCATAGCGACCCTATGCACAACAGCCCTAAACCCTGCTCTATCCTGCGCCAACCGCACTGCCTCCGACACACCAATCCCGATTACCCCAGTCACCGAATCAATCCATCTCGTAGAGGGTCTTCCCCTCCTGCGCTGTCCCTCCACCCTCCCAAGCATGATGTCCCTCTCCAAGGACCCGTCCCTCCTGGCAACATGTCCAAAGTATGTCAGACGAAGCCCCAGAATCCTTGTCTCCAAGGAGCAGCCTGGTTTAATCCTCTCCAAGATGAATCTGTTTGTTTTCCTGGCAGTCCGTGGTACATTCAGTACTCTTCTCCAGCAAACCCTATTAACATTTACATAATTAAATAAATTATTATGAGATAGAGTGACACAATGACTAATAATAAACTCTTGTATTTTAGAGATAATGAGAATGCTACAAAACAAGAACAAAGTTCAGGTCCATTGTTCATGGGGTTGTTATGAGTCAAAGTGTACATGAGAGCACCTCACAACAACCACTACTCATAAATAAATTATTTCAAATATTTTACCATTATCTGTTTGTATTATGAATATTATTATTAAAAATTACCTATTAGTCACACTTCCTTTATTATGCATTCCTTTATAATGCATTTTATACTTTTAAGATTTAAAATACTTAGCTTTGGATAATTTATATCTAATATAATATGTACATAGGGTTTTCGGTTTTCGAAGGCCTGTAATTTCAGAAGTGGATGGCCAATCCTTCTTCCTAGTCTCTCTCAATTTTTAATCTAAGTGTGCTCTATTGGATTGAAGCTCAATATCAAGAAAACAAAGATTCTCACCACTGGGCCAATTGGCAGCGTCAGTATGGTTGGTGAAGAGATTGAGATAGTTAACAGTTTTAGTTTGCTTGGCTCCACAGTCAACACTCTTGGTAACAACAGCCAGGAAATCAGGAGATGAATTGCATTGGGAAAGTCAGCTGTGAGGGACCTTTCAAGAGTACTGAAGTGCAACGACGACTAAGACTAAGGTGCGCCTGTTCCAGGCTATAGTCTTTGCAATTATGTGTATGCATAGGAGAGTTGGACAGTGAATAGGAATGATAGAAAGAGAATTGATGCCTTTGAGTTGTGGTGCTGGAGAAGAGTGTTGAATATACCATGGACTGCTAGGAGAACAAACAGATTCGTCCTGGAGAGGGTGAAGGCTGAATATTCCCTGGAGTCAAGGATTCTGAAGCTTCGTCTGACATACTTTGGGCATGTTGCAAGGAGGGACTTGTCCTTGGAGAGGGACATCATGTTTGGGAGAGTGGAGGGACGACGCAGGAGAGGAAGACCCTTGATGAGATGGATCGATTCTGTGAGTGGAGTGGTGGGAATGAATGTATTTGAGACAACGAGGTTGGCACAGGATAGAACGGCATTTAGGGCTCTTGTACATAGGGTCACTGTGAGTCGCAAACTACTTGATGGCACATAACAACAACAACAACAATATAATATGATGGAAATTCATCCCAAAAGGATTTTTTTTATGTTATGCCAAATAATTTTCCAAAAGATTTGATGGGGATTTTTAAGATTCTTTTTAAAATCTTTAGGATTTAAATATATAATGAAAATGAAATTCTATTTATCAGATGCAAGAATTCACACTTTGATAAAAGAGTGTGTAATTGTTCATTATAACTAGGTAATGACATGAAATCACACTTCATTGTTAAGGAGTCATATCCCATTATCTCATTAAACCTCCAAACAGTCTTTTAAAAATAATATCTTTTGTTTTAGAGATGAGTAAAGAGTAGCTGTTGATTGACAAGATTGTGATATCTTTGGTCTTCTTGTTACGTGTTACTCATAGCAACTCTATGTATAATAGCTCTCAAGCCTGCCCTACATTGAGTTAATTTTTGTCCTCTAAACACCTTCCTCCTTTACCCCAGTTACTGTGTTAATCCATTCCACCCAGTACATCCTGCGCTGCCCCCCCACCCTTCCATGCATGATGTCCTTCTTCAGACTGTTGGCCATTGTGACTTTTTTTGGGGGGGATGTTATTTTTATTAATTGCTACAATTGAATCTTCTACTTTGAATATATTGCCTACCTATTCCTAAAATGACCCATTCTTAAATATCCAGAGCAGATGTCCTGTAGTAGGACATAATGGACATCTTCTGAGTTTTCATAGTTTTTCACATCAAATGGTCCTGTCCACTTTCCATACCTAGGTTGAGTTACCAGTATCTGAGGAAGTTTCGCTTCTGCTTGATAGGAGGGCTAGTTCCATTTTTTTTTAAGGTTGAAAAGTTTTAATTATTTTTAAAATTATTTTTGCTTTAAACAATTTTTTTATTATACTAGTTCATCTACAAAATTCTAGTATATTGTTTTTCAGAACTGTTCTTCCAGTTTCCCTCGCCCTCCCCATTACATTGTACAACCCCATGAATAAGCTCCCCCTTCCCTTGCACATTCTCATCCCTCTGCTTCCACTCTCCCCTACCCTCTTGGTTACTTTTACTTATTCTACAAGGGTTTTATACAGTATTTGTCCTTGTGGGACCGAGTTAGTTCACTCAGCATAATGCCTTCCAGGCACTCCCAAGTTAGGTTATAATTAACAAAATCACCATTCCTGCACATTGTGACTTTTAAAAGGTTTTCCTTTCTCATTAATACAGTGTTTATTTATCTTCTTTCAGTAAAGCCCTGAGCCAATACTTTTCCCAGGGTGCCTGGGAAGATACAGGGAAAAGAATATATAGGGTAGAGGAGACAGAGAGGGGAGAAAACCAATAAACTGTGGGAGGTGGGACGCTCCTTCACATGGCGACAAGGATTGGAAAGGCCACCATCAGGCAAAAGAGGCCCATGGCCTTTGAGAGAGCGAAGTCCACAATGTCACAAGAGAAAAACAGCTGCTTCAGAGAAGGATTCCTGCCACAACCAGTGATGAGGCTCCCTAACACAGCTCCAGAGCCAGCCACTCCAACTGTGGCAGCCCCAGCCCCAAGAAACTTGGCTGCTGAGCCTCTATCCCTTGAGATGGTCCAGGTTTGGAAGCTGTGACTAGGGATAATTGAAATTAAGGAACATGGGGCTCTCAAGCAGCTGAAGTTTTCATCTGCCAGTGTCTCTGGTTGTTTCAGCACCACTGCAGACAATGGACGATGGCTCAGTAGCTGAGAGGCACTGTTGAGAAGGGAAGGGGTGGAGACAAGCTTGGGGCAGGCAAACATTTTCAGGGGGTGAGGGGCTGTGGCAGGAAAGCTGATCCCAGTGCAGAGAAGACAAAGAGAGGCCATTGTGACTATTTTGGACCTTGATTTTGAACTCACCAATCAATGATGTCTCCTTTGTGATGAACATTTGTCCGCTGCTGGTCATGTGACTCTGGTCCTTGTTTGGGCTACACTGGACACTGATGGTTTGACTCAGGTGAGGGACACAAGCAGTGTTCTTCTCACTATCATGTGGTTTCTGCAACAGTATTTTCCAAATTGTCTTAGTTTCTAAGGTCAATTTTTAGTTAATGGCTGCTGTCACGATGTTAACTGCATTCATGAGTCTTAAGAATCTGCTTCATCTTTATCCAGAAAGCATTTCCTTTGATATCGAGTGACCAAGGACAAGCTTTTAAACAATTTACAGAGGGTTCTATTTGTCTCTTTTCTCTAATTGTTCTGCTCAAGGAAGATAATGATTTCCAGTTTTTGTTTCTTAGTAAGCTCTCATACCTGCTAAAGTAAGAGTGGTGTTTAAATTTTCTCTCATTTAAAACGTTTTATGTGGTACATCTTGGACTTGCCTATAATTGTAGGATTTCCTTTAAATCGCATACACACTGATGATAATAATGAGCAACAAGTCAAAAACATACACTTTATATAGATGATCAAACTTACATTAAAAAGTGATGGAGCACATTAATTCTCAACTCCATTTGATGAAATGCTGTATTTATTTCTTCATATTAGTTTTAAAGTTCTAATTTTTGAAGTGTATAAAAAAGTACTCAGGAGCAACGGTGTCTCTCTGGAGACTAAGGTGCACCTGATACAGGCCATGGTCTTTGCAATTGCTTGTTATGCATCAGAGAGTTGGACAATGACTAGGGAGGACAGAAGGGGAGTTGATGCCTTTGAGCTGCGGTGCTGGAGGAGAATACTGAATGTACCATGGACTGCCAGGAAAACAAACAGATTCATCTTGGAGAGGATTAAACCAAGCTACTCCTTGGAGGCAAGGATTCTGGGGCTTCGTCTGACATACTTTGGACATGTTGCCAGGAGGGACGGGTCCTTGGAGAGGGACATCATGCTTGGGAGGGTTGAGGGACAGCGCAGGAGGGGAAGACCCTCTATGAGGTGGATTGATTCGGTGACTGGGGTAATCGGGATGGGTGTGTCAGATGCAGTGCAGTTGGCGCAGGATAGAGCAGGGTTTAGGGCTGTTGTGCATAGGGTCGCTATGAGTCGCAAACGACTCGACGGCACATAACAACAGAAAAGATTATATTACTTTAAAGGTCGGGAGGTTTGCAGTTGGAGAAGAGCAGTGAACATCCCATGGATGGCCAACAGAATGAACAGATGTCTTGGAGAGGGTGCAACGGGAGTGCACTTTGAAGGCAAGAATGATGACGCTTTGCCTCACATAGTTTGGGCATGTTGCTAGGAGGTGTTATTCCTTGGAGAATGACATAATACTCAGAACGAGGAGGATCAACAAAGAAGAGAAAGATCCTCATCTAGGTGGATTGACACGGTGACTGCTGTAATGGGCTCGTGTCTGTCAAGAAGCGTGGGGATGGCACAAGTTAGAACAGGGTTCAGATCTTCTGTTCATAGGGTCATTATGAGTTGTATTTGACTCAATGGCACCCAAGAACAACCACCACCACCACCAGCTACTACCATATTCTTCCTTAACCAAATTATGGACCAGTTCAATATTTTATGAAAGTGATGTATGGGGGAAAGAGAATAATATTGAAAATCTCTCTTTAAGGTGATATTTAGAATTAATTTTGCTTTATGTAGAATAGTTCCTAAGAAGTGGGTTTTGAAACTCTTGTCTACTGCAAAGAAATTTCCACCACTCAAATTTTCTCTTTCTTTTAGGAAAAAAGTTCACTATTAAAGATCGACAACTATGCTTGACTTGACCACACTTAACAACAGTTATGTAAAATTAACAATGACCAAAAGAACTAGAATAGGATCTCCGAAGTTGTGATATTTACTGTCAGAACCATGATGACCTAGTCCAGAGTGAGCCATGATGCTAACTCAAAGGCATCTCTGACAGTTCCAGTCCACCGGAAAAAGGCAGGTGGTTTTCTGCTGTTGAGATTTAAGAGCTCAGAAAACTAATGAAAGGTGGCAATAAATTGACACCAATTTGAAGACAGTGATTTGAGTCATTACAGAGGTGTGGCCTTTAAGTTACAGTGTAGGTTTCTACAGACTACTCCCTAGTACTAGAAAACGAAGCCCATATGTTGAAAGGCACTGGTATAGTTTGTGTAAGCATACCAAAGACAATCTAAATATAGCAAGGTACCTATTTGAATTGATTTTACCAGAAGTTGGAGAAAGTATGTCAGACAAACTTTGGTGATTCTTTAGTCTAAGGAGTATTTTGATTGTACTTCTTCCAGGACAGGTTTGTTTGCTGTTCTAGCAGTGCATGGTACATTCAGCATTTTCCAACAATGTAATTCAAAGGCAGCTATTCTGCTTATTCTTCCTTGCTAATTGTCCAGCTCTCATATGTACATGAGGTGATTGAAAACACAGTGATTCAGGTCAAGTGCCTCTTTATCTTCAAAGTCACATCTTTTCTTTTTGCAGCATATTTAGTTGATACAGTTTATCTCATTTTTCTGACTGATGCTTCTAAGACCATTGATTATGGAACTAAGTAAAAGAAAATAGTTGGCAACTTCCATCTTTTCAGTTCAACATGATAATGGTCACTTTGTGACAATTTTGTCTTCTTTAGGTTGAGCTGTATCTATACTGAAGGCTGTTGCCATTGATTTCCATCAGGAAGTCTTTCAAAGTCTCTTTGTTTTCAAGTATTAATATTGTTCTCTTTTCTTACAAGTTCTTTTCTGAATCTGGCTTAAATTAAGACAGTTCTCTGAGTTTAGATTGCTCTGTTTTGTACTTATCTTGAGCAAAATTTTACTTGCATGTGATAATGCTAAAGGAGTAGTGTTAACAGGGGAAAGGCCAAACCTGACTTCTACCTACTTCATAAAATGGAACTGTAGACATCAATAACATTCATAGCATCATACAAATACCTACAGGGTCAGTTATGCCACTTCACATGCTATTGCACTTATTTCTACTAATCACTGGGTCCAATATTTATTGCAAATTGACTCACAGACTTTACTCACAGTTGTGGGGCTTTTAAGGGAAATAGATTGGGGAGCAGGAGAGACAAAGAATATCATACCATAATGCAAGGTCAAATTTTATCCAGCAGTTTCAAGCCAGATTAATAAGGCACAATTCCTCAATTAGTTAAAATAGCTTCTCAATCAATAAGTGGAGGTCTAGGTTTAGTTCAGCAGCACAAATAAACCTCTGGCTTTCTCAACTGTCCTGCAAACTTTATCTCAGAGTAATTATATGTCAGCTTTCACTTCAATCATCCAGCAAGTAAAACCTATAACTATAACTCCCATCTCCAGGGTTCCTTTGTTTATACCTCTCTTCATACCACCACTGTGTCTCACAGTGTCTTCACAGTTCCCCCACAGTCTGAAAAACATTTTCTCATATATTGGTCCCACAGTTATGAATAATTTGCAAGACTATGAGTCCACAATTAAGGTAGTGGCAAACCATACCATCCCATGGGGATCAATGTCTAGAAATGCCAATCTACAAGGGATTTGACACCACAGATAATAATGACTTTGCCCAATGATTTTTTTTTAATTCTGCAATGTTATCTTTATTTGGAAATTTTGGAATGTGCTTTTGTTATTAAATTCTATCAAATCAGCTTGTTCTCATAGTGCTCCTATAGGCAACAACATGACACACTGCTTGATCTTGTGCCTTCCTCATAATTGCTGCTGTGCTTAAGCTCATCCTTGTAGTCACTGGATCAATACATCTCCTTGAGGGTCTTCTCTTCCACACCCTTTACCCTCCACTTTACCAAGTACACTGTCTTAGAGTATCCAACACCAAATCCACTGCCATTGAGCTGGCTTTGCCTCGGTGAGGCTGCAGATCCTTATAGAAGGAGACTTTCAGTCTCTTCTCCCAAGAAGCACCCATTGAATTTGAACCTTTCAGTCAGTAGTTTAACACAAAATGTATCACACTACTGTAGTTTAACACATAATATACTATTGTGATTCTGTCTTATAATACATAAATATTAAAACAAGTTGTTTGTGGAGGACTCATAGTGCTCTGAGGTATTCTTGGAACTAAATAAATTTATTAATGGAATAATGGAAATAACTCACAGACTTAAAGTTCTTTGGTGTCGATTATTATTCTGACTAAATACAGATAACACTGTATTTATTTATTTATTTTTTATTGATTCAGTAAGTAAAAAGCAATGACCTTTGTTAATGCAAAGTGTGACCTACTCATATAGAAATAGACCTTACTGAGGTCCTGTTCATTAAAGGATTCTGTTTCTCAGAATTGTGACTATGATGCAGAACATTGACTGCAAATGCTAATTTGTTCCTGCACTTAAGGTACTTTTCTTTCTGTCTTCAACAATATCTGATGTGTTTTCTTTTCTTCAGGAACTTTGTAAAAAAAAGAAATATATTAATTGTAGGGAGTGAATGAATAATAACTTCAAAATAACTTGCTCAAAAAGGTAAAATTAATTGTTGTTTTAAAATGCTTTCGTAGTGACCCTGTGAACAAAATACCTGAACACTTGTATAACTTTCATAGTTTCTCTAAGTTCATAGAGTTTTCAGAGGCAAACTATTTTAGAAGTAGATGCCACTCTTGTTTCCAAGCTTGTTTTAACCAGGGAGCTCCACCAAACACTGTCCAGCATGGGTAACCATTATCACATTTGACACATGAGTATCACAGTGTTTAACATCACAGCAACCACGAGTTACCTCTATAGCATGTTGACAGACCAGTGCTATACCACTTAGAAGAATGTGTGAGGGCCGCAGATTAAAATCACCCTCCTTTGGCTTGGTAGCGTAACTTTCTATCCTCTAGGCCAACAGAGCTCTCTCTATGACTCACAGCAATTCTATGAACAACAGATCAAACCCTTGCCCTATCCTACGCCATTCTCACAAGCCGAGATATATTTGATCCCATTGTTACAGTCACTGCATCGATCCATTGTGCTGAGGATCTTCTTTTCTTCTCTGACCTTCCACTACTATCAGCATGATGTTGTTACCCAAGGACTGGATCTTTAACTGTTGTTTGTTGTTGTTAAGTGCTCTTGAGTTGTAGATGACTCATAGCAACCCTATGAATGAAAGACCTAATTACTTGTATAACTTTCATCTAAACTTATCTGGTAGACTTTATATAAGCATGACACGGTATGTAACATATCAATCAAAAGGTAATTCTAACTAACCAGCCACTTCATTGGAGAAAGATTAACAATTTACTTGCAGAAAGGTTTACAACTTTGGAAACCCAATGGAGGGTCACTGAGTCAAAATCAACTTGACAGCAATTGGTTTCACATATGTATGACTGATGAAAATGACTAACACACTTGGTTTCTAATAGAAAGATTATTGGTTTAAGTACATTTTCAGGAGCCTCAAAAATAAGACTTGTGACCTCCTAAAATATCAGCCATTTAGAACCACATGACACACAGTTTTGCTCTGACACATGTTGAGTTTTCATGAGATAAAATCAATTCAGTGATGACTGACAATACATACTTCCAAAATAAGAAAATATACACACAGTGTAATCTTAACTCTAACACAAAGCTAAATGTCTTGATTCGGCATTAGGTTTAGTACTGAAAAAACCCTTTGTTGTTTTAGTACAAAAAAACTCCTTTATTACTATTGAGTCTGAACCCACACAGCTGACTCTCCAGAGGTTTTCAGAAACTAGAAATTACATGGATGGAGATTGTCCAACTTTATCTCATGGAACCACTGGTTGACTTGAACAGCCTGAGAGACATGACCTTTAAGCTAACAGTGTAACTCCCTCTGATTACAACACAGATATCAATTCTACTCCTCAACAAGATGGTAAAGACAATTTCCAGTTTTATCTGGAATGGAAAGAGATGCCAAATAAGCACTTCTGAAAAAGAGAAAAAAGGTAGAAGGCATCTCATTCTCTGATTTCAAATCCTACTGTACAACTGTTGTGGTAAAGATATCATGGTATTGGTACAGTGATAGACACATAGATCAGTGAAATATGAGAACCCAAAAATCAGCTCATCTGATTTTTTTACAAGGAGATGAAATCAGTTAAGTGGGGAAATGAAAGCCTCATTTAAATATTTCTTTCTTTTTTTATAACCTTCTGTCTTACAAATAAAGCATGGTGTTTTTCTGTGAGGATTACTATCTCCTTGTAGTGTTCCAAAAGTATATATGTTTAAGTTTTCTCTAAGGCACAGTTTTACTGTATCCAACACAATCCCAACTTTTGGACTTTTGGAGCATTTTCTTATTATTTTACCTTGTGTTATGTGAGCAAGTGAAGGGTCCAAAACTTTGCTCTGTTGTTAAGGATGACTATCCCTTAAGGAGGGAGTTTAGGTGGTCTTATGGGTGAGGAGTTGTGCTGCCAACCCACAGGCAAGTGATCTAAATCTACCAGTTGCCCCATTGGAGGAAGATGGGCAATCTCCTCCCGTAATAGTTACAGCCTCTGAAAACCCAATGGAGGGTCAGCTGTGAGTCAATTTCAACTCAATGACATGTAACAACATCTCTTGAGAAGACAGCTCTTCTCGTAATATTTTTTGCATGTCTTTCAATCTGAGAGGCTTGTCTTCTGGCATTCTAGAAGACTATACTCTGCTGCTATTCACTGGAGTTTCACTGACTACTTTTTTAAGAAGTACATCACTAGGTACTGTTTTTGAGACTGCCATATTCTTAAAGCTTCAATGAAACTTTCCACCACAGATGACTCTGCTGACATTTGATATATCAGGGACACAACTTCTAAAACTACAATATATATCACAGCATGACAAACTTGACCAATGAGGCAAAACTCAAAAAATCTTAAACTCATTGCTGTCAAGTGAGAATCAACACGGCAGACCCTAGAGTGAAGTTTTGGTGACTATATATTATCCAGAAGGAGATTTCCCAACTTTCCGCAGCAGAGCTGTTGATGAATTTAAACCACCGGAGGAGCAAGGCCTTTGGGTGAGCAGTACAACTCTCTACAGACTAGGCCACCAGAGCTTTCAGATGAGTGATGGGTCTAAAGGAAACCCAGAAGGGAAAAGTAAATAGAATAATAAACCAACCTCCAAACCAAAACCAAAACCCTAACCTAGGATCTGTATCCAGAAAGATCTGGAATCTTAGTAATAAGAACTTACTAACCACTCTTAGCTCATATCTAATAGAAAAATGTCCTGTTGAATCTCACAACTCGATGGGTTTATGATAAGCATCTGCCATACTTGCTTTAAGGCTCTCAGTGTTTCTTAAACACACACACACACACACACACACACACACACACACACACACACACACACTATTTTCTTTAGGAAGAGTTCCAAGAGTTAGTTAGTTAATGGAATTCAAATGCAAGTAAAATCACTTCTCATTCCTACTTCTGGTGACCTTCTAGATTTGTGAGGTTGTAAATCTTTACAGGAGGAAATTGTCCATCTTTCTCCTAAAAAGCAGCTGGCAGATTTGAACCACTGATGTTCAGGTTAGCAGTTCAACATATAACTCACTATGCCACTAAGGCTTCTTCTGAGAGATATTAATTAGGGGGTCTTATTAAAAGAAATGCATTTTCTTACTCATCATTTTTGTTGTTCATATTTGACATTTCTTTACAAAAAAGTGAAAAGGAATTTATTTTCCCTTTCAGAAATTTTGAGTTCCTTTTTGAAGAGCTGTGATAGTTCACTTGATAGAGCTCCTTAAAATTTGAAGTATTTACTTGGAAAGATATTTCAGACATTTCCTGTTATTTAAAAAGGAAATAAGAGGCTAAGACAGTATTTATTAGAATAGTGCTTTGAAATTATAGTATTCTTAAAGTGAAATAAATGATTTGAAGAGTACATGCAAAATATACACAAAGTACAGCACATTATTTTGCTGTCAACTGCTTAATCAGTTATTCTATTAAAAGACAGCAGTCACAATAGTTTTTTCAGGGCATATTGGAGAATGAAATGAAAAAATTGTTCATCTTTCTCAAAATATTACAAGAACATGTCAAACAAGTATATGCTTCTGTTAAACTATACTAAAAGCTGTGAAAATGATAATGTGTAAGACAGGTATCTGGGTAAATATTCAGCTACTAACCTAAAGGTTAGAGGGTTGAATTTAGCTAGCTTTTTGAAGAAAGATCTTATGATTTCCTTGAGGAGAAATTCTACTCTGGTACATGAGGTCATTATGACTTGGGATCAACACAATGACATCAAACACCAACACCATCACCACTACAACTGCCACCACTACCACCACCACCACTACCACTCTTGCCAGCCACCACCACACCACCTCCACTACCTCTGCTACCACTGCTGCCATGACCACCTCACCACTACTGCCACCATACCACCACCACAGTCACCATACCACCACCACTGCCATCATACCACCACCAACACCGCTGCCGCCACCACTGCTGTCACCACCCCTGCTGCCACCACCACTACACCATCACCTCCTTCACCAATACCACCAGCACACCACCACCAGCACTGCTACCTCCACCACACCACTACCACCACTGCCGTCACATCATCATACCACCACCACTGCCACCACCACTGCCTCCACCACCGCTTTCACCACCACCACCGCCACCATCGCTGCCACCACCACCAACACCACCGGCACCAGACATATTTCAATGACTCAAGGATTATGCTAACTCTGGAGAACTGTTTATTGGTTTATTACTCATGGTAGCACTAGTCAAAGAATCAAAAGACATATTGCATTGTGGAAATCTGCTGTCTAGAGCCTCTTTAAGCACTAAAAGACAATCATGTCCTTTTAAAACTAAAGTGCTTCTAATGTAAGTCATAGTACTTTTAGTTATATTTTTTGCATCTGAATATTGAACAGTAAGGAAGAGTGAAGAAGAATGTATGACTTTGAACTGTGGTGTTGGAGAAGAGTATTGAATACCTGAAGGACTGTGAGAAACCATTACATCATCCTTTGGTGAAATACAGTCAGAGTGTTCCTTAGAAGTGAGGATGATGAAATTTTGTATAATTTACTCTGGGCAAAGTGTCAGGTGTAACCAATGAGAAATGTGAAAAAGGCATTTTGTCAGGAAAAGTGGAATCAGTGAAAGATAGAAAAACCCTCACGAAGTAGATTGACACAGAGACTATTACAATGGAATAGAGTTTTACAAGGGCTGTGAAGACGGAGCAGGATAGATAGAACAGAGCAAGATTCAGATC
This sequence comes from Elephantulus edwardii, assembly GCF_000299155.1. Taxonomy (NCBI): domain Eukaryota; kingdom Metazoa; phylum Chordata; class Mammalia; order Macroscelidea; family Macroscelididae; genus Elephantulus; species Elephantulus edwardii. The sequence goes on from NW_006399801.1 coordinate 17,161,443, forward strand.
TGTTGTTCATAGTTTTGCTATGAGTAGTTGTCAACTTGATGACACCCAAACAGCATAGCAAATGAAAACAGTATGTTTCTTAGATGTGTGATGGAGAGACTTTGATTCATTTCATTTGGACATATCATCAGGAAAAAACAGTCTATAGAAGAGCATATTATGATTAATAGAGGAGGAGGTCAATGAAAATGAGAGAAATTTTCAATGAGATTTTTGTTTTGTTGTTAGGAGCCACTGAGTCAGGTACAATGCATAGCAACCCTGTGAACATCTGATCTGAACCCTGTCCTGTCCTGTGCCATCCTCACAATCATTGACACACTCAAATCCGTTGTTGCAGTCACTGTGTCAACCTACCTGGTTGAAGGTCTTCCTCTCCTTTACGGGCCATCAACCTTCCCAAGCATGATAGCCCTCTTCAAGGAGGACTCTGGCTGCACATTCTCCAAGATATTTTGTTTGTTCTTTTGATAGTCCACAGATATTCAGTATTCTTCTTCAAACCACAATTCAAAGGCATCATTTCTTCTTTTATCATCATTATTCATCGTCCAGCTCTCATATGCCTAGCAAGTGATTGAAAAGATCATGACCTGGATCAGGTAAATCTTAGTCCTCAAACTGGTGTCATTGCTCCTCAGTAATTTGGAGAGGTCCCTGAATAGAGACTTTGCCAGTGCAATATTTCTCCTGTTCTGACTGCTGGTGCCAAGTGTATTGATTTTGGATTCAAGTAAGATGAAGTCGTTGACAGTCTCAGTCCTTTCTCCATCAGTCATAATGTTGCCTATTGGTCCAGTGGCTAGGAGATAAATTGACTTAATGTCTACAATAATAAACTTAACAATTTTATTACCCAGGGAATTTATAGTTCCCACTTCTGTGGTTTAGTGTGTGATGCCCCCTGGTGGGAACCTGCATAATTGCATGGATCTGAAGCCCCGACCTACTAATTTCAGCTTCAGAGGCCCTGTGGGACCAATGCTTTTGTTAGTTGCCATGAAGTCAACTTTGACTCATAGCAACTCTGTACAACAGGGCAAACACTGCCTGATCTTGTGTCATCCTCACAATCACTGCTGTGATTATTGTAGCAGATTATATTAATGGAAGATAAATCCATAATCTCTCAAACATGCCTTTCCATGACTGAAAAAGTGGTTTCAACAACAACAACCAAAAATTATTTGACCTTGAAAGAATCAAATCATTATATCAATAATTTCAGGACCAGATAGTAGTGCCTTCTGTTATAAAACAAATTATCATGAGTTGAGGCCCATTGATGACAGTCTACAAAGACCAGATGGTATGGGTGTGTTACAGTTATTTAACTGATTCCTTTCGATGTCTCTGTCGTTGCAGGTTTTTAAATGCTGCCTCTGACACTTATGGTCTATGTGACCCTTGAAAATTATTTAACTTCTCCGTGCCTTAGTGTGCTACAATGCAGAGATAATAACAACACAATATTACTTATAATGCAGTTATAATAACAGTAGGTCCCTGGAGTCAAGGATTCTGAAGCTTCGCCTGAGTACTTTGGGCATGTTGCAAGGAGGGACTGGTCCTTGGAGAGGAACATCATGTTTGGCAGAGTGGAGGGGCGGCAAAAGAGAAGAAGACCTTTGGTGAGATAGATCGATTCTGTGACTGGAGCGGTGGGAATAAGTGCGTTTGAGATGGCTAGGTTGGCACAGGATAGAACAGCATTTAGAGCTCTTGTACATAGGGTCGCTATGAGTCGCAAGTGACTCGATGGCACATAGCAACAACAACAACAACAACAACAAGGTACCTCAAGGGATTTTGTAAAGATAGCCAAAAATAATGCATGGGAAGCAAATAGAAGGATATCAAACATATTATGTCTTCAATATTGATTTTACATGTTTTTGACATGATAACAAAGATGGATAGCCTCCCCCTGTGATTGAACCATGTTTGAAAACCTGCTGGGTGACCAGCTATGGGCAAGTTCTGACTCAATGGTACACAAGAACAATATTAATCTTACTGTTTTTCTTCAACTGGAACTCTCTTTGTTGTTGAATAAGAATTGACTCTTAGCTGACCCTCCTTTGGGTTTCTGAGGCTATAAATCATATGAGAGGAGATTGCCCACTTTTCTCCCTCAGGATCTCTGGTAGTTTTGAACCTCTAGAGACGTACCTTTGGGACAGAAGAACAACTTCCTATGGCTTATGCCACCAGAGCTCCTTTGATGGATTTTACTTTTGTTATGATAAGGTTAACAACTCTAGTTTGCTAGGAGGTGCACTTTCTTTATCAGGTCTGTGAAAACTTCACAGATAACCTACAGAAGGTATTTGTATCAGGAAACAAAGGTATAATTTCACCAAGTCAGCATAGCTAGGTCTTCACCATTGATGTTGTGGAGATCCTTAAGAGTCAGTTCTGACTCATAGTCACTATATTTTATTAGAACAAAATCTTTCGTCTTGCATCATGCTGGCAATCATTGATGTTGAAGCCCATGTTGCAGCCACTGTCCCAATCCCTCCTGTTGAGAGTCTTCCTCTTTTCCCCTGGCTTACCTTTCTGCAGCAACTGGCTTCTTCTAATAACGTGGTTGGCCAGGATAAGTGAAGCAAAATCTCATCAACTTTCTTTCCATGATGTCTTCTGATTGTACTTGTTCTGAGGCTGATGGTTCTTCTGGCAAGCCTTGACATTTTCAGTTTTCTTCACAAATATTGTAATTAAACTGTATAAATTCTTTTTCTTTCTTCCCATTCACATATGTAATTGAAAATATTTTACCTTGGGCAGGGCTCTTTAGTCTTCAAAAGGACATATTTGCTCTTTAATGCTTTAAGGAGTTTGTGTGCAGCATATTTTCCATAGCAATGCAATGTCTCTTGGTTTGACTGTTTCTTCCCTAGGTGTTGATTGTATATCCAAATAAAATTAAATCCTTGACAAGGTCCATCTTTTCTCCAATTATTGTTGCTTATTCATCTATTTGTGAAGGTTTTTTTAAATTTTTGCTGTGTGTTGAAGTATATATAATATACACTGAAAGCTGTAGTCCTTGATTTTCGTTAGGAAGTGCATGACTAATGATTATAAATTAATTTTTTTTACGTATATCATCGTTTCTTTCCCCCATCTATTATACAGGGATATTAAGAATTTTCACTTCCTTGCTTAAGGGGATAATCTGAATTTCATGGGCTCATAGAAGATGCCTCAAAGGATTTTTAAATATGAATCCAGCCCTCAGACTCTGTCTCGGAATGGTTGTATTTCCCCATCTGTGCCTCCGGAGAGTTCTCAGAAAAGAGAAGGTGAAAATTGTCCCTATCTGAAAACCAGTTGGGCAACTTTTCTGGCACTAGTTAAAATGCATGATGGTCTTACAGTGAGCAAAAGTCTCTGGTCTGGGGAGGAACCTGCTTTTCTAGGCTTATTTCTGGTATTTTGTTGCTCTCTGGGTTCATTCCTCCAGCTGTTAGTGTTTTTGCAAAGATAAAGCTTTTCAGTGTTCACAAGCTGATTCACTATTTCTACTTTTTTTCTCAGCTCCACAGAAATGTCTTATTTTTTATTCTTATTTTTATTGTCGTTATTATCATTGCTTCCCTCTCCACGTATTCTCCAAACTATTTCCATAAATCTTAAATCTTCAATGTGACACCCATCTGCCTCACTCTCAATTCACTGCAATGAGTTTATTTTTTAAATGATACTTGAAATTCGTAGATATTAGCATAATTGTACCTATCACCTTCTCCTCCTAACTCACTCTCTACCAGTTCTTGAAAGGCTATAACAGTGTTTTTCCCAAATCTTTACCTTAGGAAAGGTAAAGGAAAGGAAAGGACTAGGAAAGAACTTTGCACATAAAGGGAGCTAAATAATTATTTATGGATGTGATGAATGAACACATTCAATGACTGTTTTATTTTTGAATTACAAAAGCCGTTTCTTTAGTCAAAATAATTTGTTTAAAAAATTATTTGTTCCTTGCTGTTCTCTCCCAAAATATTTGACTGTCAAACTTTACTTTGATAGATATTATTAAGCCTGATGTAGGAAAAACTCTAGATTACTGGAAATGTGATAATACTGTTGGACAGTGAGCATCTTGTGGTATTGATCTTGATTAATACATGTAAAATTATCCAGTGAATCATGACAAGGTGAAACCTTGCAGTTTTTAGCCACCTTTGTGTCACCCAGGACTACCCTTCAAACCACTTGAGCTATGTCACGGTTATTTGATAAGGTCTTTTGATAAAGATATTTGGTAAGGTTTTTGTTAGCTGCTGGTGAACCAGCCTCAACCCTGCATACAGCAGAACACATTCTGGCAGCTCGTGCACAATTCTCATGAGCAGTTGTGGCTCACACCCTTGGGACCTATAGGCTTTCATTTCTTTATGAAAAGTTACGGTTTTTTTCTTTTGAGAGCTACTAATTCTTCTATCTGGTGGCCTCAGTCTGTGTTATTCCCATGAAAACAACAGCACGAAAAGAGCAGGGGGCACTTTCAAAAACAAAGGGTTCATAAATGTGAGTTAGAAGGTGGAGGCTGCTGTGTCCTGGTTTCTCTGAGCAGCACCATGATGGTGAGTCTCTGCCTGGAGGCGGAGAGAGGCTTGCTCCGGATTTATTTCACGTATGACTCCTCAGAGAGTTCAGGGTTGGCCTTGCATATGGTACTGCTAAAATAAAAAATAAAAATACAGTTCTGGTTGTATTTGGAACAATTTTTTAAAATTTGTAATTTGGTCAATTAGCATCAGTTCATTAAGGTATCAAAAAATGATGATGGAGTCTTTCTGTGTGTCAAACTAGAACTAAACTAGTTGCCATCAAGTTAAATCTGGCTTGTAGCTCCTGGACAGAGTAGAATTGCTCCACAGGGTGGTTGTTTTTGTTGTTAGGTGCCACCAAATAGAGAATAATTCATCAGGACCCTATAAGCAAATCCTGTCCTATCCTGTGCCATCCCTTCCTTCTCTGATACACTTGAGCTCATTTACTGTGTTCACTGCATCAGTCCATTTTGATGGGGGTCTTCCTCTCTTTCACTTACCCTTCACTCTTTTAAGCATGATATCCCTTTCCAAGGAATAGCCTCATGTCCAAAGTATGAGAGACAAAGCTTTGCTATCCTTGCCTCTAAGGAGCATTCTGGCTGTACCTTTCCCAGTCATACCTGTTCATTCTTTTGGCGGTCCATGGGACATTCAGTACTCTTCTCCAACCACAATTCAAAGGTGTGTGGTAATATGTATTAAGGAGTCCTAACCAACTCACAGCTGACATTCCTGCAGGTTTTCAGAGACAGTAAACCATCTGCAAGAAGATTATCTATTTTTCTCCTGCAGGGTGCTTGGTAAATTGGAATGGTATGCCTTCAGCTTAGCTGCCCAACTCCTTACTTTTATTCCATTACCCAGAGCTCCCTGCTGCACAGGGTAGTCCTCGTGAATGCAGACTGTCATATCTGCCTCTCTTGGAGTAGCTCGTGAGTGTGTACCACTGACCCTTAGGTTAGCATTTGAGCATTTAGTCACTGCGACACCCAATTGTACTTTCTAGCTGTCAAACACTCTAATACAGGTCTCCAGTCTTCTCTCCTTCCTTTATCTCATGATCTGACAGTTCTTTGCTCATTTCTCATCCCCTCCTTGTTGTTGACTGTAGTTGCTGTTGAGTTGACTCTGAGACCCTGTGTATGCAGAATGGAGCTGCACTCAGAGGGTTTTCAAGGTGGTGACTTTTTAATGTCAGATAGTCAAGCTGTTGTTCAAAGCATCTCAGGATGAATTTGAAGAACCAAAATAGAAGTAAAATTGATGCTTTTGAATTGTGCTACTAGCAAAAATGTATTAAACAAATTGTTACTGTTCTTATTGTTGTTATGTGCCATCAAATACCTGTGACTTATAGTAACCTTGTGCACAATAGCTCTGAACTCTCTTCTATCCTGAGCCAGTCTCACTGCCTCCAATACAACTTCCCGCATAACCCCAGTTACTGTGTCAATCCATCTCCTCTCCTGCCTTCTTCTCCTGCATTGTCCCTTCACCCATCTAAGTATCTTGTTCTTCTCTAAGGACTGATCACTTCTGGCCATGTGCCCAAAGTATGTGAGATGGAGTTTTAAAATCCTTGGCTCCAATGAGCAACCTTGGTTTCACCTTCTCCTGCTAGACCTGTTAGTTCTCTTGGAAGTCCATGGTATGTATGTTCAATGCTATTCTCCAGCACCACAAATCAAAGTTATTGATTCTTCTCTCATTGTCAGTCATTGCCTGACTCTCTGATGCATAATAAGTAATTACAAAGACCATTGTTTGGATCAAGAATATCTTAGTCTCTAGACTAACACTGTTGCTCTTCAACACTCTGGAGAGGTTACTGACAGCAGATTTACCTAATACATTTTGTCTTTTGAAATCCTGACCATTGGTGCTAAGAGTGTTGATTGTGGGAAAAAACAAGCTGAAATTGGTAATAATCTCAATCACTTATAAATATTAGAGGCTGACAATAGAAAAAGAAAAAAAATCACAAACCAAAACACAACACCCAAAAGAAAGCAAAGAATCTATCTTGGAAGAAGTGCAGCCAAGTGTTCCCTAAAGGCAAGGATTTTGTCTCACATACCTGGAAAATGTGGGTTCGGCCCATTAACAAGATGGACTGACACAGTGTTGACAATAGTGAAGCGCAGTATAGACAGTGAGGACAGCACAGGAAAAGTAAAGTTTCCATCTGTTGTGCATTGCCTCACTATGACTTGAATGCACTTAAAACCCCACAACTAACAGAGGCCTTTTTCCATTCACACCACCCAGGGACTCTGACTCCTCAGCTTCCATTCCGTCTTTAACACTTAGCTCAGTTGGGTCGTATGTCAGGAAGCCTGCCATGACGTGCAGTCTTATTTAGTCTGTCTTTCTACTCTTCTCAACTCTTTTTTGACTTCACCAAGTTTTCATTTCATTTGTCTTTTTATTTTTTGGAAGTTAGCATTCATTAACATAGCTTAAGAAAACTTTCAAGTATACCTTTTATACCATCGACTACTTATCATTACAGTATGAGCATTTGGCAATGATATAAAATAATCTTCATAAATATAATTTGAAGGCATTCCATTGTACTTACAAGAACCATTATACAAATTTTACCAGAATTTAGTTCCAATGAAAATGTCTATAAATGGATTTTTTGAGGCAGCATAATACAGTGAAAATTACCCTGAAAAGGATATTGTATCAGAGTGACAGACTAAATACAGGTGCTTACTTCTTATTCCTTTTTCACATCCCTAAAAATTATATAAAAGAGAATTTTTAGAAAGAATCGATCATAACACTTCTGGTAAATAATAATGATAATAAAAAAGGGGCTTTTTTATTAGAGCAGCAGGAATATGCAAGCATCTAAGGTTATAATCACTTGTTTTTAGGTCATAGAGTTTAGTATGACTCAGAGTGACCCTATGAACAACAGATCTGATCCTGTCCTGTCTTGTGCCATCCTCCTTCTCTGACACATTTGAATTTATTGCAGCAGTCATCACATCAATCTTCCTAGTTGAGAGTCTTTCTCTCTTTTGCTGACTCTCCACCCTTGCAAGCATGATGTCCTCTCTAAGAGATAACATCTCCTAACAACATTGCTGAAGTCTGTGAGATGAAATTTGCTATCTTTGTATTCAAGGAACACTCTGGTGTACTTTCTTCAAGACATATCTGTTTATTCTTTTGGTAGTCCAGGAGATAGTCAATACTCTTCTCCAATACCACTGCTCAGAGGTATTGATTCCTTTTCTGTCATCATTATTCATTGTCTAGCTCTCAGAGGTGTAGCAAGTGAATGAAAAGAACATGTCCTGAATCTGGCACACCTTGGTCTTCAAATTGATATAATTTCTCCTCAATAATTTGTAAAGGTACCTTACTGTTGACTTTCCCAGTGCAATCTGTCTCCTAATCTACTGAGTGCTGGTAGCAATGGTGCTGTTGTGGATAAAGTAAGATGAAGCAGTTGACTGTTTTCTATCTTTTATCCATTTATTATGGTGTTACTTACCGGTCCAATGTTGAGAATTTTAGGGTTGTTGATGTTGAGATGTAACCCATTGAAAGCTGTAGTCTTTGATCTTCTGCAGAAAGTATGTCAAGTCCTCTTTACTTTCAGCAAGCAAAGTTGTGTGACAGGTGGATGAGGAGTTTTCTATGATAATGATGACATATTCTTCATCATAGAGTCTAATTTCTTCCATGATTTTCTCAGCATACAGATTAAATAGGTATGGAGAAAAGAAACAACCCTGACATATACTTTTCCTAATTTTAAACCATGAAATATTCTCTAGTCATACCTCAGCCTCTTGGTTGTGGTATAGATTTCTCATGAGCCTAATAAAGTATTTTGGGATTCTCATTCTTAGTAATAATAACAATAATTTGTTATAATTCACACAGTCAAGTGTCTTTGAATAGTCAGTAAGGCACAGATACACATTCTATGGTGGTCTATGCTTTCAGCCTGAGTCCATCTGACACGGTGCCTTGGCCTTTTCCAAACTCAGCTTCAAGTTCTAGAAGTTTTTGGCCTATGTAAAGTTCTACTCATTTTTGTAAGACCTTCAGTAATATTTTGCTTATATATGATATTAATTATATTGTTGGATCCAACATTCTGTTGGATCACCTTTCTTAGGAATGAGAATAAATGTGGATCTCTTCCAGTAAGTCAACCAGGCAGCCATTGTCAAAATTTCTTGACATAGATTGATAAGTATGTCCAGGGCTGCATCTGTTAGATGAAACATGTCAACTAGCATTTCATCAATTCTTCGGACTTTATTAATTGCCAATACCTTCACTGAAAGTTGAACTTCCCCATTCACCTCCATTGGCTTTTTATCACATTGGGACCATAATCACTTTGGTCATAATTTCAAGAGGAATCAATGCTTGGAGACAGAGATCACGCTGTGAAAGGTAGAGGGTCAGTGAAAAATGAAAATACATAAGATCGATTGTCACAGTGAATGTAACAACGGGCTCGAGCATCTCAGAAGTCATGAGGATGACAAAGATTAGGATAAAGTTTAGATCTGTTATTTGTAGGGTTGTTATGGGTTGTAGTCAAATTAGTGACACTTAACAACAACAGGGTCACATATCAGAGGAAGACAGAAGGATTGCTAAGAAGATCTGAGGGCGATTTCGATAACTGGACTATGATGAAGGAATGGCTTTGAATGGCTGGATGAAACGGCCTATCCGGTTCGTCAGTGTGCCAAGGTATAGGCACAAGTGCAATCTAGCTTCAAGTTGAAGCACCAAAGCTGAGGAGTTTAGATAATCTCTTTGATGCTTGCACACAGTTGTGATGGAGAAGAATGAGCACATTGAAGATAAATTTTGGAGCTGTTTAGACTATGATAGATGTGTGTGTGTGCGTGTGCGTGTGTGTGTGTGTGTGTGTGTGTGTGTGTGCTTGTGTGATTATATACTATTGTTCAATGAGTGGGGAAATGAGGGTAGGTGTGTCAGAGACAATAAGATTGGCAGAGGATAGTGCAAGTTCCAGGGCTGTTATAGATATGGTCACTATGACCTATGTAAGCAACTCGACAGCACATAACAACACAACAACAACATAACTCTACAAAAAGAAAATAAAAGACTTTAAACCAGGA
>NW_006399801.1:17173787-17175936 GCF_000299155.1 Elephantulus edwardii
ATAGAGTCATTGGGAGTGGTGGTCAATGATATCTAACAGCAACAAGAAATTTTACAACTTTTCTTTAGGTATGTGTTACCATAACCAAAGGTATATGTATAGTGTATGTAATTGCATACATAGAAACAAAACCTCTCACAACTCATTGCCTTTGAGTGATAGTGACCCTCCATCCATCCAGTTTCTGAAGCTGTAGATCTGTCTATGAGAAGACTACCTATATTTATCCAAGGAGGAGCTGGTTGATTCAAACTGCCAACATTTTGGTGCACTTTGTCACCCAGGCTCTTTTTATTGAAATACTCTGTCAAATCTATGTGTATCGTAGGTATGGTGTCATTTGCTTTTCCATATCTATTCAACTTCAATGTGTACTTCTCTCTCTTTATATACACTTACAGATTATTATTATTATTGTTATGGTAGGATTGCTATGGTAATATTCATTAAATTGTTGCTTTTAATATGTGGGTTTTCCCCCAGTATCTTTCTTTGGCCTTAATAATTTTGTGCTGACTTCTCCATTATTGTATAATGCCTTTCACTTCACTCAAGTTAATACATGTTTAGTGTCCCGTTAATGACATTTACATTTCTTCTATTCCCACCACAACTGAGAGACATCAATTCTTTTTCTGTTATTTTTATTGTTCATCTTTCAGATGCATAGCAAGCAATTGAAAATATCGTGACTTGTATCATTTACGTTTCAGTCTTTAAATTGACGTTCTTTAGACCTTGGAGAGGTCAATGAAAGCAGATTTTCACAATGCCAAACATCTTTTGGTGCTCTCTTCGGCAGCACATATACTAAAATTAAAATGATACAGAGATTAGCATGGATCCTATGCAAGGATGACACGTAAATTCATGAGGCATTCCATATTTTTCAAATTTGTATTAGAATTTTGTAAATAAACTAATGAAAAGGGAAAATAAGTTAACTTGGGGAGGGGTAAGGGAGGGAGAGGGAATAAAATGTTTAACAATCAATGAATGAAAATCTAACTTTTCTGTAAACATTTGTTAAAATGAAAATGAAAAAGTTTTAATTTAAAAAGAACAAAAAAACCCCACACCAACCCCTCCTCCCAAAAAAAGATAAACAAACACATCTTTTGATTTCTTGACTTCTGCCCTGGGTGTTGAAATGAAATAATTCACAATTTCAATTTTTTTCTCTCCATTTGTTATGATGTTGCCTATTGGCCCAGGGGTGAGGATTTTGGTCTTTTTTGATGCTGATACGTAGTACTTACTGAATGACATAGCCTTTGATCTTCAGTAAGAACTTCAAATTTCCTTCACTTTCAGTATGCAAAGTATAGGACACATTTTGTTAATGAATCTTCCTTCAATCTTGATGCCACATTCTTTTTCATACAGTTCAAATTATCATTTCCCCCCCTCTGCATACAGATTGAATAGGTATGGAGAAAGGATAAAACTCTGATGCACAGCTTTCCTGGGTTTACAGGTTCCTAGTTAACCATCCTAGTCACTATTAAGTTGATTCTCATTTACACTGACATCATGATGTGGAGAGTAAAACTTCAGTCTATAAGATTTCCAAGAATGTTGCTGTTTGAAAGCAGATCACCAGAACTTTCTTCTGATTTGAACCACCAACCTTTTGGTTAGTAGTGAAGTGTTTCACTGTATGACCCAGACACTCCCTTATCTGATAAAGTTGTATGTTTGATACCCAAATAAATGTACTAAATAGGTGTTTTCAACACAGGTGGATACTCCTGTGTTGATTAATTTTATCTTTTATTTAAAGACAATAATGTTTTTAAATTAAAGGATATTTTATTTTACTTTTGTTTTCAGATAATTCAGTGTTGGAATTTGTTCCTCCTTCAATAAATTTACAGCGAGCTAGTTTCTTTATCTTCTGAGTGCATGGATCATAACAAACTGTGGCTGACTCTGAGAAGAATGGGAATCCCAGAACATTTAATCATGCTAACGCGAAGCCTACACTTGGACCAAGAGGCAGACGTCAGAACAGAGCAGGGCAACACTGAATGGTTCAAAATTGGGAAGGGTGTGCGCCAGGGATGTGTCCTGTCTCCATACCTTTTCAACCTGTATGCAGAGCAGATTATCTGAGAGGCTGGGCTCTATGAGGAGACGCGTGGCATTA
>NW_006399801.1:17177246-17179909 GCF_000299155.1 Elephantulus edwardii
AGAGAAGAGTGAATTGGGGGGTAGGGGTGGGCAGAAAGAAAAATGCAACAATGAATGAATGTAAAAAAGTCTTTTTAAACATTCATTATAATTAATAATAAAAAAAGGATGGAACCCCAACAAACAAAGAAAAAAAAGAAACAACAGGGGTGTGCATGTATTTGCTTGGGTGGGTGGAGGTTATGGTTTTTTAGGGTGCATTCCCAGTAGTCGAATTGTTTGGTCAAATGGTATTTCTATTTGCAACTTTTTGGTAAAGTGCCATACAGCCTTCCATAGTGGTTGCACCATTTTATACTCCCACCAACAGTGAATAAGGGTTCTAGTTTCTCTGAAACCTCACCAGCATTTGATGTTTCCTCTTCTGCTAAATTTTGCTGTTATTACTGGGATATGATGATATCTCATAGTTGTTTTGATTTGCATCTCTCTTAGAGTTAGGGATTTTGATCATTTCTTAACGTGTTTGTGTGTCATCTGAATGTCTTCTTTGGTGTAGAGTCTGTTCATATCCTGTGCCCATTTTTCAATTGGGTTATTTACCTTTATTTTGGTATGGTACACAAGAATTTTATAAATTTTAGATATAAGTCCTTTGACATGTCATTACCAAATATGTTTTCCCAATCTGTGGCTTCCCTTTTTACCCTGTTGGAGAAGTTTTTGGATTTGCATGTGGATTTTATTCTAAGAAGGTCCCATTCATCTATTTTATCTTCTCCTGCTTGTAGATTTTCCAGGATACTTGGAAGACTGTTTATGTTGTGGATTAGTGGATTAGGACTTCTAGAGTTCTTCCAAGCTTTTCTTTAATGAAGTTTATAGTCATGATTTTAGTCCTAGTTCTATGACCCACTTTGATTTGGTTTTTGTGTATGGAGTGAGGTGTGGATCTTGCTTGAGTTTTCTGTAGATTGTTTTCCAATTTTGCCATCACCATTTGTTAAAAAGACTATCATCATTTTCCTACTTAACCTATTTCATCTCCTTGTCAAAAATCAGTTGGCCGAGGTAGATAGGCTGATTTCAGGTTTCTCAATTCTATTCCATTGATCTATGTGTCTGTCATTGTACCAGTACCATGCTGTCTTGATCACCAAGGCAGTGTAGTAGGATTTGAAATCATGGAGTGAGATGCCTCCTACCTTGTTTCCCTTTTTAAGAAGTGCTTTGCTTATTCAGTGCCTCTTTCCATTCCAAATGAAGTTGGAGATTGGCTTTTCCATCTTGTTGAACAATGGAATTGGTATTTTTATTGGGATTGCATTGAATGTGTAAATTGCCTTTGGTAGTACTGTCATTTTCACAATATTGAGTCTTATTATCCATGAGCAAGGGATGTTCTTCCACTTCTCCAGGTCTCTTTTTGTTTCTTGTTCTTTGAATAGATTCTTTGTGCTCTGGTTAGGTTTACTCCTAAGTATTTAATCTTGTTATTAGCTATTGTGAAGGATATTGCTTTGCTTAGCTCCAGATCTGTATTCTGCCACTGTAGAGAAATCCAATTGATTTTTTCTATGTTGATATTGAATCCTGCGACTTTGCTGAATTGGTCAACTATGTCCAGTAGTTTTCTTGCTGAGTCTTTAGGATTTTCTGTTTTTACAGACCACTTTGCCTATATAGCTTCCAAGAAAGATTTGATTTCTCTTTTGGCAGTCCATGTTATATTCAATACTCTTAGTCAATGCCACATTTCCAAAGAAGCAATTCTTGACTTTTCCTTATTAAGAGTCCAATTCTTACATCCATATTAAGCAATTGAAAATACCACGACTTGAGTCAATTACACCTTAGGTTTTAAAGTAATATCCTTGCTCTTATACTTTAAAGAGACTCTGATTAAATTGAATATTGACTATTACTTACATACTATCAATAGAGGATGTTGTTGTTGTTGTTAAGTGCCATTGAGTCGTAGGCAACTCATAGCGATGCTATGAATGAAAAGTCCTCAACACTTATGGGACTTTCATCCTTGTTCCAGGTTCATAGGGTTTCCTATTTATGGAAGTGGATGCAACTCCTGCTTCCAAGCTTGTTTTAACCAGGGAGCACCACCAAACACTGTCCCCCATGGGTAACCATTATCACATTTGACATGTCAGTATAACGGTGTTCAGTTTCAAAGCTACCATAAATTACCTCTGTATGGCAAGTGGAAACAAGAGGGCTTTATGACCTAGAAGAATAGAGGATACATTAGATAATTTGGACCTCCAAAAAGTAATTATGTAATTTGAAGAAATTATCAAGAAGAGTTAAAAGAGAAACTGTAGATTGAGGGGAAAATAAAATAAAAAAATGAAATGCATAAAAATAGGTAGAAATTATATACATATTTTTAAAAAAGAGTACATCCTCCTCGTATTTTCATCTTTATTATTTAATTATAAATTGAGGGGGTAAAGGATCAGGGAAAATAAAATAAATAAGTAAAAAGAGATAACGGATAGTGAAAAAATACTGTGTACAGTGTCTAATAAGATAATAAAAATCTAGTTTGTAATCTCAAACTATAAAAAAACAAAACCATAAAATAACCCCCTCTCCAAACAAACAAATTCAGTCCTAGCTGCATCATTTGATTTCTAGACTGCTGTGTCCATAACTGTTGTTTTTATGTGCCGCTGAGTCTCCTGTGACTCATAGCAACCCTATAT
>NW_006399801.1:17182159-17182742 GCF_000299155.1 Elephantulus edwardii
CAGTCAGTTAACTAGGTACCTGTATTAATAAGTTTTTAGTGTGGCTTGGACTGCTATCTTCTCTGGAGCACTAGACCAAAACCCTGCTACCTGGAGGCCTGACACTTCTTCCTGGAGGCATCAGCCCCTCTGCCTGGTGGTCCTGCCTCCACCACCTAAACCCCTGAACCCTCCACCTAGAGGACTTGATCCCACTGCCTGGACACTCCTGTTGGCTGCCTGGATTCCCTAGCATCACCCCTGCAGCCCCACCACTGGGACAATCCAGCCCACCTCCTGGGGACCCAGCCCCACCACCTGGAAGACCTGGCCATGCTACCTGGACACCCTGCCATTTGGAGGACAACGTGCTGCCACCCTTCTGAACTGTACCAGGGATAGCAATATCACAGGTGATCCCATTTCCTCTTCCCTCTCAGAGCTTGATCTGCCTTTAGCCCTGGCAACTTGTTCCCTTCTAGCTTAGATACAGCATTTGACTGACAAAGAAGGTTGCTAACTCAGAGGTCATATCTCTCCCCAGCAGAAGCAAGTCTTTCCTTAAGTCAAAAGCTCAGAGAGAAACTCAGGCAAGGTAGCTGCC
>NW_006399801.1:17183812-17184944 GCF_000299155.1 Elephantulus edwardii
AAAAAAAAAGACCAACATTGCAGGAATTACTGAGAGACATCCTTCTTACAGAGATGTAACAGAAAATAGGATGGACCAAAGTAACCAGCAGTAACACCAAAAGGAACACAACAAAATTATAGAAATAAAACTGAGCCTTTCAATAATTATACTGAATGTGAATGGTTTAAATGCACCACTGAAGAGAAAAAAGTAGCAGATTGGATAAAAAACAAAAACCACCAAACCCATTAATATGCTGTCTACAGGAGACGTAACTGAAAAATGAAGATAAGACTAAAAAGAAAATATTGGAAAAAAAATATACCAAAAAATGGCAACCAGAAAAAAGCAGGGGTAGTGACATTAAACTCTGATAAAATTGATTTCAATGCAAAAACTATCACAAAGGACAAGGAAGGTCATTCCATAATGCTTAAAGAGTCACTAGAATAAGAGGACATAACCATAATAAATATTTATATACCAAATGATGTTGTTGTTGACTGCATGACTCATAGCGACCCTATGAACAAAAGGCCTGAAGCTTTTCTATAACTATTGTCATTTATCAAAGACCATAGAGTTTCCAGAGGCATATTGTTTACGAAGTGGATGCCATTTCTGTTTCCAAACCTGTCTTAAACTGGGAGCTCCACCAAACACTGCCCACCATGGGTAACAGTTATGGCATTTGACACCCAAATGGCACAAGGTTCAGCATCACAGCAATTCCAGGTTACCTCAGTACAGTACATTTACAGAAGTGTAATGTACCACAAAGACAAATGGTCTTCCAAAGTATAATAACAACCAACATTTAAATACAAAAGTCCTCCCCAGGGTATTGTTGACTCCAAACAAAAGGCTTAAATAAAAAACAAACAATATAGTATGTTTTTGTTGCTATGTGCCATTGAGACACCTGTGAGTATAGTGACCCTATGTACAGCAGTCATGAACCCTTTCCTGTCCTGAGCCAGTCTCACAAATTCTGACACAACCAACCCCCATTGCCCTAGGTAATGTTATCAAGCCATTTCATCAGGAATCTTTCTTCCCTGTGCTGTACCTCCACCCGTCCAAGCATGATGTCCTTCTCCAAGGACTGATCACTTCTGGCCATATGCCCAAAATACATTAGATGGAGATT
>NW_006399801.1:17186139-17187337 GCF_000299155.1 Elephantulus edwardii
TAAATTGAAAAAGATCAGCAAGAATATCTGATACACTCTAAAAAAACTTAAAGTATAAAAATTGTTTTTGTGATTGTTATGTGACATTGAGTCACTTGTGACTCATAGAGACCCTATGTACAAGAGCCCTATACCATGCTCTATCTTGTGCCAACCTTATTGTCTCTGACACAACTACCCTTATTGTCCCAGTGACTGAAACAATCCATCTTAATTAAGATCTTCCTCTCCTGTGCTGTCCCTCCACCCTCCCAAGCATGATGTCTCTCTCCAAGGACTGACCCCTCCTTGTAACATGTCCAAAGAATGTCAGATGAAGCTTGAGAATCCTTGCCTCCAAGGAAAAGCCTAGTTTCATCTTCTCCAGTAAGAACCTGTTTGTTATCCTAGCAGTCCATGGTGTATATTCGACACTCTTTCCCAGCACCACAGCTCAAAGGCATCAATTATCTTTCTATCATCCCTAGTTATTGTCCAGCCCTCTGATGCATAGCAAGCAATTGAAAAGAGTATGGCCTGGATCAGACACACCTTAGTCTCCAGACTGATATTGCTCTTAAGTACTGTGAAGAGGTCCCTGGCAGCAAACTTTCCCAATGCAATTGCTCTTTTGATTTCCTTGCTGCTGGTACAAGAGTGTTGATTGTGGAGCCAAGCAAACTAAAGCTGTTGACTATCTCAATCTCTTCACTATCTATCATGATGCTGCCAATCAGCCCAGTGGTGAAAATCTTTGTTTTTTGATGTTGAGCTTCAACCTGTATTGAAGGCTACAGTTCTTGATCTTCTGAAGCAAGTGCTTGATGTCCTTCTCCAAATTAGGGCAGAAACAAATGCAATAGAAAACAGTAAAGTAATTGAAACCATCAACAAAGCCAGTAGTTGGTTCTTTGAAAAGGTAAATAAAATCAATAAACCACTAGCAAAACTAACAAAGGAAAAGAAAGAAAGGACCCAAATACTCCAAATCAGAGATGACAGGGGCAATGTCACAATAGACACAACTAAAATAAAAAGGTTAACAATGGAATATTTTTAAAAACTATACTCTATGGGCTCTATGAGGAGAAATGTGGGGTCAAGATTGGTGGACAATTTATCAACAACCTGCGTTATGCAGATGACACAACCCTGCTTGCTGAAACTGAAGAGGACCTGAAGCGCCTGCTGCAGAGTGTCAAGGACTGCAGCCTACAAT
>NW_006399801.1:17188757-17197273 GCF_000299155.1 Elephantulus edwardii
ACTCATAAAATATACAAAATGGGTGACCCTGGAGGACATTAAGCTGAGTAAAATATCTCAGTCAGAAAAGGACAAATAGTACATAATGCCACTGTTATAATATGGGACTGACATGGGTGTTGGAGGAAATGGAAAAAAAAGGGGGGGGGAATAGATAATGAACACTCCATTTAAATAGATGCATGAAAGGACCATCTAAAAGAAAGACATGATTAGGTATCATTTGCATAACAATAATCCAGAATAAGAGATACCTTATAAAATGAACTGGAGAGTTAAGGGAGGAAATTGTTCAATAATGAATGAATGGAAATCCATGTTTTCTGTAAACTTTCATTAAAATATCAATTAAAAAATTTAAAAAGAAAGTATTTTAAATATAAAAGAATTTTAATTGCATATACTTCCCCCCACCCCCACTGTTATATGGTGGGTATTTTATTTCCACTATGGGAACTGCACTATGGATATTGGCAGAATTTGAGATAAGGACCTTACAATGTTAGTCAAGATTTATAAATAATTCCAAATGAAACCATGCATCACTTTTAACATCACAAAACATGAACCAATAATAATACAATAGTCATGAAATATCAGAACATCAGCACATTGTACAGATTCTTCCCCTTATTTATCTGAGAGAAATGTTTTCATGTATGCATGAAAATTCATGTTCAATTAGGAATCAACGTTCAATACAGAATTGTATGAAACAGTGACAATGTGGAAATAACTAAGTGGGCAAAGTCCAATAGTGAATGATTTTATGAAATATAAGGTAGGAGAATGATTGTATGAAACATAATGTAAATAAAGAATAGTGTGAAGCAATGTATATGAATGAAAAAAGAATAAAGGAAAGAAATTTTAGCACATCTATATTACAAACTCTTCTTTGATTTTAACTTCTCTTTTCATTGTGTTGTGTCTGGTAGTTGAAAACCCCAGTTGGAGTCCTACTTTTCAGACTGAGTAACTAAAGTACCACTGCCCCCTGCTGCTAAAACATACAAATTACATGTTAAAATTGGAGAAGTGAGTAAGCCTCTTTACACAGCAAAATCAGTAAAGTTAAATTTATCAAGTAAATTACTACTCAACAGTGATATTTAACTTTTAGTGTCATTTCAGCATTTTCTACTCACAAAAATATTTCTGATTGGTCTTCATTATCTGATATAACTTATGTGCTTGAGAAAAATCTTTAAAACAAATAAAATAGAAATTTGAAATGTGCCTTTTCTTTTGATACCCACCAACTTTAAACTTTCATAATACGTAATAAATTTGTAGGGTATCAGAATTATTTAGTTGGAAAACGTTAACAGATAAAACTGGGATTTCTCTATCAGAACCAGGAAAGAGAAAACATTTAATGAAGAAATAATTGATGGAAACAAGGATGCCTATTGGTGTTTTATTGATTATACAAAGGCATTTGATTTGTGGATCACAAGAAATTATAGTTAAAATTGAGAATAATGAGAATCCAAAAACACTTGATTGTGCTCATGGGACACCTGTTCCTAGACAAGAAGTTATTGTATGAACAGAGCAAGAAAACCCTCTGCATGGTTCAAAATCAAGAAAGAAGTGTGTCAGAGATATATACTTTATTCATACGTTTTCAATCTATGTGTAGAATAGATCATTCAAGAGGCTAGACTTTATAAAGAAAAATGTGGCATCAGGATTGGAGGCAGACTCATCAACAAATTGTGTTATAAATATGACACAACCTTGCTCACTGAAACTGAGGAGGAAATGAAACATTTGTAGCAGTCTTCAACATGGGTTTTAGGTAAAGATCAAGAAAACAAAGATTCTCACCGTCAGGCCAGTAGGCACTATCATGATGGATGGAGAAAATACAGAGGATGTCAAAAGTTTTATCTTTCTTAGATCCATAGTCAGCATTATTGGCACCAGAAGTCAGGAAATCAAAAGACAAGTTGCTTAAGCAAAGTCTTCTGTCAGGAACCTATAGAAGAGTGCAAAAGACTAACGAAGTCAGCCTAGAGACTAACGTGAGCCTGATTCTGACTATGATCTTCTCAATTGCTTGCTATGGATCTGAGAATGACATGGAACTAAGGATGACAGAAGAAGAACCAATGCCTATGAGTTGTTGTACTGGAGGAAAATATTGAACACACCATGGACTGCCAGGAGAACAAACAGGTCTCCCCTGGAAAGGGTAAAAATGGGTTGCTCCTTAGAGGCAAGGATTTTGAAACTTCATCTCACATACTTAGGGCATATTGCCAGAAGGGATCAGTCCTTGCTTGTAATGTAGAGGGTCAGTGAAGGAGAGGAACATCCTTGATGAAACTGTGTCAAAAGAGGCAGGTGTATCAGAACAAGTGGGGTTGGCCCAGGATAGGGCTATATTCAGAGATATTGTTCATCGTGTTGTTATGAGTCATAGCTAATTTGATAGCACATAATAACAACAAAAACAACAACAACAACTCTTGATAATTAAAATTGTTAATACATTTATGAATTAAAGTTATTGATAATATTCTTTGATATATGTTGTTATTGTGTACTGTTGAGTCAGAATTGACTCATAGCTGACCTTCTGGAGGGTAAATAAGTGCTGCCAACCTAAAGGAAGGCAGTTCAAATCCACCAACTGTTCCATGGGAGAAAGACGGACAGTTTCCTCCAATGCAACTTACTGTCATTTTGATATTTAGATATTTGTTATTATTAAATTCAGATTGTTTTTCATAACTAAACAGAAACTGTTTAAAACATGAAGAGAAGAAAATGTTTTTTCTTGAAGCAGGTTTAGAAATAAATCTGTATTTAGAAATAAATCAGTGATGTTGGCTTAGGATAGGGTAAGTTTCAGAGCCATTATTCACAGGGTTGCTATGGTTAGTAGTTGACTCGATGGCACATAACAAGTTAGACTCTCTATGTTGTCTGCAAAAGGAGGTGATATACAATATGCTTTCTTACTCTGCTTTTAGGAAATTCAGTCTCTTAAAACCAAATCTATCATCTAGTTGATTGCAACACATAGCAACACTATAGAACAGAGTGGGACTGCCACATAGAATTCCTTTAGATGTGAGGACTGACATACCTTCCTCCTAGCGAGTGCCTGGCAAGTTCAAATCACCTGTCTGCCAGGTAGCAGAAACTGCTTAACCACTGTGCCAGCAGACACCTTCCTGTCTCTTGCTCAGTTATAAAATAAAATTATCTACCAAACATTTAAAACATAATAGACTTGGCTTTACTGAGCCCAAATCGCTTTGATTTGGTTTTGTCCTATGAACTAGCCATATAGGGAAAAAAAAGTAGGATCTTAAGTAAATGCTACCTTCTGAAAAATAACTGCTAGCTCATAATAGACTCCAAGTGCTCAGGCTTGTTTTACTAGGAGTCAATAAGAATCAAACACGGTTCAACATGATTTTAAAATTGGACATCATTCCTCATAAGATTCATGTGGCAACTCCTCAGCAAAACAGCTTGACAATCTTCAAGAAGGTTTACAAGTAAAGGTTTTATGTCCTTCAAAAATACATGTTAACAAGGAGGATGCTCATAAATGAAATACATAAGAATTAGCAATATGTTACCCACAACCATCCTATTATTTGGAGCTTTTGTAGCTTCTATTAAAGATAGTTTCTAATGGATTTGTGTGGCAACATTCTTGAATGACATATGGTGAATTTTAAGAGATTATAGCATTTCAACTTAGTGTTGTAACATCATGCATTCTAAAGGCCAAAAATACCTCAATCAATACATGGTTGTGACTTTAAGTACTTTTCTTTTTTCTTTTGACAAAGCTTGTGCCACTAGGGAGGAGTTTATAATCAGAGGACTTAAAGAGTCTCTTATGATGCAATCAGAACAATAGTTAAAGCATGAGACACTGATGAAAAGAATTCATATGTGCATCAAGGGAGCCTACTAGCTTTGAAGAGACAATGCATTCCTTTGCAAACAACAAAGCCAACAAAAAACATAGGCAGTGAGTCTCTGGATTCCTTTATATGCATTTTATTAGAAAAATAATGGGGCTACTTATGCAAATTAGTAGGAAGCTGTCCAGTCAGGTGAGCTATGCCCACCAACTTGAGGTATAAAAAACCCCATGCAGAAGGAGATCTTCATTCACACTTCGGTAACTTGCTCTTTGCAATACCTCCAAACCCTTTACAACTCCTGCCATCATGACTCGTTTCTTCTGCTGTGGAAGCTACTTCCCAGGCTATCCTTGCTATGGAACCAACTTCCACAGGACCTTCAGAGCCACCCCCTTGAATTGCGTCGTGCCCTTGGGCTCTCCCCTGAACTATGGTTGTGGATGCAATGGTTACAGCTCCCTGGGCTACAGCTTTGGGGGCAGCAACATCGGCCACCTGGGTTGTGGCTACGGTGGCAGCTTCTACAGGCCATGGGGCTCTGGCTCTGGCTTTGGCTACAGCACCTACTAATCCTCCCTTGGCTTCAGGCGACTACAGGACTTCATGGCTACAGGACTCTTGATCAATTCCCAGTGCACGGAACAACCTGAAGAACAATGACTGTATTTCTGCTTCCTGGTGCACTAGGGAGCTACATCTTCTACATTCTTGCTTTCTTCTTCAGTGGTCCTGACCTTTGATAGTGCTGAAACAAACCACACAAGCTTCAAATATGGAAATGATCCGCATTTATAGACTTGAATAGCAAGACATATTTCCCTGATAAACCTGAATTTTAGTGACAAAGCCGGTAGTTTGCTTCTCAAAGTTGCTCTGCTTATATAGTGTTAACGTCTATGTTACTGTATGACTACTTTGGTGTGGGTAAAATGGGACTTTGCTGTCAGCCTCCTAATAAACTTATTTCATTCAGCATAAGTTATGTTTTTGTTCTGATTCTTTATTTCACTGGATTATTACGTTCTTGAACTCAGTAAATTAGTTTCAATATGTCAAAGTGGTTGATTTTAACCAAAAGTTTTATTTGTTTGTTCTTCATTTTTGCTTGTTTTTTTCTTTGTAATCTCAGACTACACAATAAGGAGAGGGCAATGCCTAAACAAATTGAACCCAAATAGTACAATAATTGTTGGTTTTCTGGGATTAAAACAATTTTTTTGCTGTTGAATGCTAAAAAGATTTCTTTATATTTAATTATAAATTTGATTTTTTTATATTGGTAAATATTTAATTATAAACAGAATAACAAATCTATTGTTGTTGAGTTTATTCCAACTCCAAACAACCTTACAGGACTTCCCTAACAGGGTTTCCAAGGCTTCCATCTTTATGGAAACAGAATGTTACAAACCTTTATCCTCTGGGAGTGTGGCTGGTTGATCAATCTACATGCCAGCAGTCAGTTAACTGACTACTACGCCACTGGGGTTCCTTCTTCCTTTTATTGGTTTATTTGTTTTACCTTCAGTTCTAGTAGAATTTGGACCCAGCTTAATGTTGGGCTGTTTGTTTTCTTTAGTGGCCAGTCCCAGGAGAAAGGCATCATGCTAATGGAGAGGGTTTGTGAAAAGAGGAAAAGCTCAGTGAGATGGACTGATGACACAGAAGTTTCAGTAAAGAGTTGAAGCACAAATGTGTTTCTTCTGCTTTGCGTACGTTCACTAGGAGTTGGAACTGACTGCAGAGCAACAACAAACCACAACAATGAAACCCTATTTTTGGATAATTAATGTGTTATGGATGATTTTCCAAGGAAAGTTACTTCTTACTAATTTATTTTTTAAAAAAATTTGCTTTGCAAGCAGGTATGATGTAGTAAGATATAAGTATACTCATTTATTTCTAAAAACTCAATGTTCTGAGTCCATACCTATTATAAAACAGTAAGCTTGTTTACTCATAATAAAAATTAGTTCTCTTCATTGGCTTAACTAGAAGAGTAGTTTGGAGATATAAACATGACCATGAGAGGCCCCAAGAACTACATATTACAAAACCAAAATGAACCATCATTGACAAAGCTCAGAAATATGAGGTAAGATGATTTGTGGAGCTGCTCAAGTGCTGCTAAACATCAAGGACATAAAGGTTCTAACCAAAGGGCCAACTGGCGGCTTCATGACACATGGAGAAGAGATTGAGTTTCACAATTTCAACTTGCTTGATTCCACAATAAACACTCTTGACACTTGAAATCAGAAGATGAGTTACACTGAAAAAAAACTGCTGTCGGGGATCTTTCCAGAGTGCTGAAATGCAAGGATGTCAATCTGGAGACTAAGATGTGCCTGATCCAGGTCATGGTCTTTGCAATTACTTGTTATGCATCAGAGAGCAGGACAATGGATAAGGACAATCGAAGAAGAATCAGTGCCTTTGTGTTGTGATTCCAGAAGAGAGTATTGAACACACCTTTGACTGCCAAGAGAACAAACAAGTCTGTTCTGGAGATGGTGAAATCAAGCTGCTCCTTGGAGGCAAGAATTTTGAAGCTCTACCTCACATGTCTTGGACATGTTACCTAGGGTGACTGGTTCTTGGAGAAGGATGTCATGCTTGGAAGGGTGGAGGGATGGTACAGGAAAGGAAGACCTGGATGAGATGGATTGATGCAATCACTGGAGTAATGGGGGCAGAAATGTCAGAGACAGTGAGATTGATTCAAGATAGGACAGAGTTCCGAGCTATAGTGTATATAAGAACAATAACAACAACTAACCCTAGTCAGAATACTCTTAGAAGCAAGGGTGGTGAGAATTAGTATCATATATCTTAAACACCTTACGAAGAGAAATCAGTCCCTTAAGAAGGATGTCATGCTTGGATAATTATAGGATCTGAAAATAGGAAGACTGTGAAAGAGGTGTATTGAAACCATGACTGCAATTATTGACTTAAATAGAGCATCATTTCTGAGGATGGCAGAGGAGCAAGCTATGCTCTCTTCTGTTGTGTATGATGTCTGTATGAGCCAGGGCTGACTTGATGGCATCCACCAAAATTCAGAGCCCTGAAGTGTAGAGTCTATCTTTATGGCTAGCATTCATGCTCTTCTAAAACCGTCTCTCTCACACACACACACACACACACACACACACACACACACACACACACACACACACACACACACAACACACACACACACACACACATTGTTGCTGTTAAAATGGATTTGTGTGAGTATGACTCACAGTGATTCTATGAGCAGCAGATCTGAATCATGTCCTGTCCTGTGCCATCCCCATCATCTCTGACATACTTGAGCTCATTTTTGAAGTTACTGTGTCAATTATCATGTTGATTGACCCTCTGTTTTCCAAGCATGATGCCCCTTTCCAAGGTATAGCCTTTTCTATTGACATGCCAAAGTATGTGAGATGAAGCTTTGCTATCCTTATCTCCTAGTAACATTCAGCTGCATTTTGTCCAAGATATATCTGTTCTTTTGGCAGTTCATAGTATGCTCAGTACTTTTCTCCAACAATGTATCTCAAAGTCATCAATTCTTCTTATATCATTCTTATTCATTGTCCAACTCTCAGATGCATAACAAGTGATTGAAAAGATCTGAAACAGGTGCATCTTAGTCTCCAAACCGACATCATTGCTAGTCAGTAATTTGGAAAGGCCCCTGACTGCATAATTTCCCAATGCAATATGTCTCCTGATCTCCTGACTGCTTGTATCAAGAATGCTTTTTTAAAAAATTTAACATTTTATTTTTCTATTTTTCTACTAGTTTATTAATCTTGATTGCATGTTTGATGAATCTCTGACTGCAAAAGTTGGTAGAAATATTCTATTTCCTCCTCTTTGGTAATCATTGTTGGTACATAGATTTGAATGATAGTAGTATTCACTTGACTTTCTTGTATGTGTATGAATGTTGTACAGTCACTCACCACATTGTATTTCAAGATGGATCTAGAAAAGACATTTTTAACCTTGAAAGCAACCCCATTTTTCCTTACCTTTTTGTCTCCAGCATAGTAGATCATAAGGTCCTCTGACTCAAAATGTCCCATGCCAGTCCATCTCATTTTGCCAATTCTAATATTTATGCATTCCATTTCCTTCTTAACAATATCCAATTTTCCTACACTCATGGTTCTTACATTCCATGTTCCAATCACTAGTGTCTGCTTACAGCTGTTCTTCCTTCTACTTTTTCCCATACTTGAGGGCTCAGCCTCAGTTGACATACCTGCTAGTCTAAGTGTGCTCTGTTCCACAAAGAGTTTTCAAAGTCCTGCTGTTTTGGAAGTGGATGGTCAATCCTTCTTCCTAGTTTGTCTTAATTAGATAGCTTAGATTTCTAACATTATCTGACAGAAAAGCATTTTATAGAGAAGAGCAGATTAAAGATATTTCTCATTATTAGAAAAACCCTGATAGATTCTGTGTTGTCCCCACGCTTGCCAGATGAGTTTTGAGTCACCCCTTGGCCTGCTCCACCATCATTTACATCTATTCCCACCTACTCCATTCAACAATAATTTGATGTGATATGTCAAGCTTTCTGGCTTCTGTGATTCCTAATGTCTCAAGCTGCTGCCA
>NW_006399801.1:17198713-17202195 GCF_000299155.1 Elephantulus edwardii
AATTTTGTTTTCTTGATGTTGGGATATAGTAATCCATACGCTATATACAGTCTGACCTTCTGCAGAAAGAAATTCACATCCTCCTCACTTTCAGCAAATGAGGTTGTTGATGAATCTTCCTCCTATCCTGATGCCACATTCTTCTTTATAGAGCCCTGGTTCTCAAATTATTTGCTCATGACACAGATTGACTATGTATTGAGAAAGGATACAGCCTTAACATATACCTTACTTAATTTTAAATTCTGCAGTGTTCCCTTATTCTGTCCAGTTAACAGCTTCTTGGTCTGGGTATAGATTTCATATAAGCACAGTTAAATGTTCTGAAATTTTCAACAAGTCCACTATGACTCATAATGACCTATGAACAAAATATCTGAACCTTATCCTATCATGTGCCATCTTCACAATCTCTGTTAAGTTCAAGCAATTGTTATAGTCGTAATTATTTTATTTAGTATTACATGTATAATAAAAAATGGTGAGACTTTTCACACACTCTGCTCATGTTATCAGGAGGGATCCATCCCTAGGCAAAGGATATCATTTAAAGTGGAGGTCAGCAAGAAAGATGAAGATCCTCAACGAGAAACATTGACAGAGTGGCTCCAACAGTGGAGTCTCAAATACAGTGGTGATTGTGAGGATGGTGCAGGTCTGGACAGAGTTTAATTCTGTTGTACATAGGGCTGTAACGAGTCAGAACCAACTCAGTGATGCCTAACCACCACCACAACTACCACCATATGTTCTTGTTATGTGCCATCAAGTCATCTGCGACTCAGCAACGCTACGTACAACAACCATAAATCCTACTCTATCCCTTGCCAATCTCACTAGCTCTGACACGCCCATTCCCATTATCCCAGTGACGGAATCAATCCATCTCATCAAGGGTTTGCCTCCCTGTGCTGTTCCTTCACCCTCCCAAGCATGATGTCCTTCTCCAAAGACTAATTCTACCTAGAAACAAGTCCAAAGTGTATCAGACGGAGCTTCAGAATCCTTGCCTCCAAGGAGCAGACTGGCTTCACCCTCTGCAGGATGAACTTGTTTGTTCTCCTAGCAGTCCATGGTGTATATTCAACACTCTTCTCCAGCACCACAGCTCAAAGGCATCAACTCTCCTTCTATCATTCCTAGTCATTGTCCACCTCTCTGATGCATAGCAAGTAATTGCAAAGACTATGGCCTGTATCAGGCGCACCTTAGTCTCCCGACTGACATAATCGTTCTTCAGTACTTTGGAGAAATCTCTGACAACAGACTTTTCCCTGGTACAAAGAGTGTTGACTGTGGAGCCAAGCAAATTGAAGCTGTCAACAATCTCAATCTCTTTATCATCCATCATGATGCTGCCAATCAGCCCAGTGGTGAAAATCTTCGTTTTCTTGATGTTGAGATTCAATCCATATTGAAGGCTGAAGTCCTTTACCTTCTGCAGCAAGCACTTCAGGTCCTCCTCAGTTTCAGAAAACAGGGTTGTGTCATCTGCATAACACAGATTGCTGATGAGTCTTCCTCCAAACTTAATGCCACACTTCTCCTCATAGAGCACAGCCTCCCGGATAATCTGTTCTGCATATCGACTGAAAAGATATGGAGATAGGACACATCCTTGATGCACACCCTCCCCAATTTTGAACCATGCAGTGTTTCCTTGCTCTGTTCTGATGACTGCCTCTTGGTCCAAGTATAGGTTTTACATAAATACAATCAAGTGGTCTGGGATTCCCATTCCTCTCAGAGTCAGCCACAGTTTGTTGTGATCCACACATCAAATGCCTTGCATAGTCAATGAAACATAGGTAAACATTCCTCTGGTACTCTCTGCTCTCAGCCAAGATCTATCTGACATTAGCTATAATAGTCCTAGTGACACATTCTCTTTTAAATCCAGCCTGCACTTCAGGTATTTCTCTGTTAATATGTTGTTCCAGACATTTTTGGATAATCTTCAGCAGAATATTGCTTGCATGTTATATCAATGATACTGTTAGATAATTTCCACACGCTGTCGGATCAACTCTCTTTGGAATAGGAACAAATATAGATCTCTTCCAGTAGTAGGCCAGGTGGTTGTCCTCCAAATTTCTTGGCACAATGTGGTGAGCACATCTAAGGCAGCATCTGTTTGCCGAAATATGTCAATCGGTATGCCATTAATTCCTCGGGCCTAGATTTTTTGCCAATTTTTTCAGAGCAGTTTGAACTTCTTCCTTCATCACCATAGGCTCTTGTTCATATGTTGTTTCATGAAATTCTTCTGTGTCCACCATTTCCTTCTGGCACAATGACTCTGCATGCTTTTTCCATTTTCTTTTAATGCTTTCTGGATCATTTAATATTCTGCCCAAAACATTCTTAAGTATTTCAGCTCGAAGTTTGAATTTGTTCTTCAGTTCCTTAAAGCTTATGAAATGCTGAGCAACTTTGGCCCTTTTGATTTTCTGACTTCCAGCTTCTTGCACATTTCATTGTAATAATTTACTTTATCTTCCTGTGCTGCCTTTTTGGAATCTTCAACTCCTTAATATCTTGATTTCTTCCCTTCACTTTGTCTTCTCAGCGCTCAAGTGCAATATTTAGAGTTTCTTTTGACATCCATCTTGGTCTTTTCTTCCTCCTCTGTCTTTATAATGACCTTTTGTATTCTTCCTGGATGGCATTCTTGTTTTCTTTCCACAGTTCATTTGGTCTTTGCTTATTAATGTCCAAGGCTTCAAACCTGTTCCTGAGATGGTTTTGAAATTCAGGTAGGATAGACTAAAGGTCAAATTTTGGTTTCTGTGGGCTTGATTTAATTTCCCCCAGCTTCAGCTTATACTTGCATATGAGTACTTGGTGACTTATTCCACAATGAGCACCTGGCCTAGTTTTTGTAGTTGATATTGAGCTTCTCCAGTGGTTCTTTCCACATATGTAATTGATCTGATTCCTATGCATAGCATCAGGTGAAATCCATGTGTATAGCCTTCATTTGTGTTTCCTATAAAATGTATTTGCAGTGAATAAGTCATTGATTGTGCCATTCTATCATTCTATCTCCTGCTTTATTTCTGTCACCAGGTCCATGTTTTCCAATTGCTGATCCTTCTTCTGTATTCCCAACTTTTGTATTTTAGTCATTCATTATTATTAATGCATCTTGATTGCAAGTTCAATCAATCTTTGACTGTAAATGTTGTTAGAAACTTTCTGTTTCCTACTCTTTGGATCTGGTTGTTGGTGCATATATTTGAATGATGGTGGTATTTGCTGGATTTCCTTTTATGACTATGGCTATTATCCTGTCACTTGTATTTCACTAAGGATCCAGAAATGACTTTTTTGATTGTAAAAGCAATCTCATTTTTCCTCACCTTTTTGTCTCCAGCATAGTAGATAATATGAGCCTCTGACCAACGTATGTTGTTGTTATGTGCCGTCGAGTCATTTGCAAATCATAGCGACCCTATGTACAACAGCCCTAAACCCTGCTC
>NW_006399801.1:17203622-17236971 GCF_000299155.1 Elephantulus edwardii
TAGGCTCTGGCTCAAATGCTATTTCATTAACTTCTTCTGTATCTGCCAATTCCTTTAAATACAATGACTCAGTATATTCCTTCCATCATATATTCTCATATAATTGTTCTACCCAGGAGAAGAAACGCCTTAAGTGTTGGGCTACTAGCTATAATACTGATAGTATAAACCTATCAGTTGTTCTACAGAAGAAAAATGAAGCCATTTTTCCTGTCATGATTCATAGCCTTGAAAATCTGATGGAAGGTTGACATGAGTCAGAAACAACATGATGAAAGTGGGTTTAATCTTTTGGATACATACATATTCACATACATACAAAACTACCTAAAAGAACACCCTAAAACCACCTCACTGGTACTGACTTAAAGCTGACCTCCAGCAATTCCCCAGTTCCCTCACACTGTACACATTACAGGAGGAGATAGCCCATCTTTCTCCTGTGGAATGGCTGGTACATTTTGAAGCAGCAGAGAAGCACTCTCTTTGTCTAAGTTGTGAACTCTCTATGGTATAAGGCAACAGAGTTCCCTGTAATAATACTAAGTACACATGTTGTTATGGACCATGGAGTTGAAACCAACCCACAGCTGACTCTCCCGTGGGTTTTCACAGGCAATTAATTGCATGGGAGGAAATTGCCCATCCTTCTTCCATGGAGCAGTCAATGGACTTGAACCACGTGCCTTCAGGATTGCAGTGCAGCTTCTTGCCACTAGGCCACCAGAGCTCACTATGTACACATAAGACTGTGTCTTCTCTCAGTACCTATTCAATCTCTATGCTGAGC
This sequence comes from Elephantulus edwardii, assembly GCF_000299155.1. Lineage (NCBI taxonomy): Eukaryota > Metazoa > Chordata > Mammalia > Macroscelidea > Macroscelididae > Elephantulus > Elephantulus edwardii. The sequence goes on from NW_006399801.1 coordinate 17,204,413, forward strand.
AAATAATTTGAGAATCTGGACTGTACTAAAAAATGAGTGTGACATCAAAATTAGAGTGAAACTAATTAACAACCTGAGTTATGCAAAGAACAGAATTTTGCTTAATGAAAATGAGAAGGACTTCAAGTGCATACTTTCCGCAGAAGATCAAAGACTGAAACCTTCAATATAAATTCATTTAGATGTGAAGAAAGTAAAAATCCTCATCAGTAGCCTCATAATCATGATCAACATCATGATAAATGAAGAAAAGATTGAAATTGTCCATTACTTTGTTTTATTTACCCACAATCAATATCTTTGATACCAGCAGCTATCAGGAGCTGTATTGAATTACCTCTGCATATTACTGAAGAGCAATGATCTCACTTTGTAGACTAAGGTGCATCTTATTCAGGCCATGATTTGTTAAAATAATCTGCTATGCGTCTGACTGCTGGACAGTGAATACAATGAAGAATGAATAATATGATGCCTATGAACTTAATGTCAAGAAGACAAAAGATTCTCACCACTGGACCAATTGGTACTATTAGGATGGATGGCAAAGACATTGAGATTGTTCACAGCTTCAGTTTGCTCGGCTCCACAGTCAACACTCTTGGCACCAGCAGCGAGGAAATAAACAAACGTATTGCGATGGGAAAGTCTGCTGTTAGGGACCTTTCTAAAGTACTCAAGAGCAACAGTGTCTCTCTGGAGACTAAGGTGCTCCTGATACAGGCCATGGTCTTTGCAATCACTTGTTACACATCAGAGAGTTGGACAATGACTAGGGAGGACAGAAGGAGGAGAATTGATGCCTTTGAACTGTGGTGCTGGAGAAGAGTATTGAATGTACCCTGGACTGCCAAGAAAACCAACAGATTCATCTTGGAGAGGGTTAAACCAGGCTACTCCTTGGAGGCAAGGATTCTGGGGCTTCGTCTGACATAATTTGGACATGCTTTAAGGAGAGACAGGTCCTTGGAGAGGGACATCATGCTTGGTAGGGTGGAGGGACAGCGCAGGAGGGCAAGACTCGCTATGAGGTGGATTGATTCAGTGACTGGGGTAATCGGGATGGGTGTGTCAGAGGCAGTGCAGTTGGCACAGGATAGAGCAGGGTTTAGGGCTGTTGTACATAGGGTCGCTATGATTTGCAAACGACTCAATGGCACATAACAACAACAACAACAACAATTTGAGCTATGGTGTTGAAGTAGAGTACTTAATAACCTATGGACTGCAAAAAAAACCCCCGAAATGTCTTGAGGAAAGTGTCACCAGACTACTGCTCCTTGGAGTCCAAGATGACAAAGCTTTGTCTCATATACATTGGTCATATTACTATTACGAGGAGATGTTATTCCTTGGAGAAGAACATAATACAAGAAAAGGTAAAGGGTCAGTGAAAAAAATGGAAGACTTTCTGTCAGATTCATTGACACACAGTGACTGCAGCAATAGACTTAAGCATCTCAGAAATGATGAAGATAGCATAGATTTGCTGTTTATAGGATTGCTTTGAGATGTACTTGATATGGTGGCACCTAACAATAACAACAACACACAATTTATTTTTTGAACCACTTTAGAATTCATTGCATGTATTCAGCTCATTTCTCTTAAGAAGAAGGACAGTATAATTATGAAAATCAGGAAATTTAATATTAATAGAATAATATTATCTAATTCAAAGCTTTTTTTATGTTGAGTTCTCTGGGAAAACAAAATTGATAAATACACAAACATTCCTCACAAACTCAGTGGACGATCAGTTATGAGTTGCTCTGACTCAGTTTTAATGTATTATTTGAATATATATGCATATATGTTTCTGTTCCCAAAAAACAAGATCCAAAAGAAAATAGACATTATTGAACAATGTTATTAATATCACATATAAGTAAAATCTTGATGAAGACTATCCAAAAATGCTTGCAACAGTACATTGACAGAGAACTTGCAGAAATACAAACTGTGTTTGAAAGAGGCTATGGGACCAGGGATATCATTGCTGATGTCAGATTGATCTTGGATGAAAGCAAAGAATGTCTGAAGGATGTTTATTTGCTTTTTATTGGCTATACGAAGACATTTGACTGTGTGGTTCATAGCAAATTATAGCTGACACTGAGGTGAATAGGAATCCCACATCACTTAACTGTGCTCTTGTGAAACCTATATTTAGGCCAAGGAGCTATTGTCTGAACAGAGCAAAGGAACACTATGTGGTTGAAAATAAAGGAAGGTGTGCATCTGGGCTGTCTTCTTTACCCAGACCTACTTAATATGTACGCCAAGCAAATAATTTTTGAGGCTGGACTTTATGAAAAAAGTGTGGCATCAGTATTTGAGGTATACTCATCAACAGCTAGTATTATTAGATTACACGCTTTGTTTGCTGCGAGTGAGGAAGGCTTGAAATACTTGCTGTAGACAAAGACTATTGACACCTTTAATATCGATTACATCTCAAGTTCAAGAAAACAAAAATCCTCACCAATGAACCTTCTACTAACAGCTGCATCTGTAGCTTAGTTCCCCAATTCCTCTAAGGTCCATGGGCTCTATGACTTGCTAGAAAGTTCTCCAGAGACTAAAATTCATCATGGGAATGACTCACATGACTGTAGGTATGCAGGCTGGGATTTTTCAGAAAGTGGCAAGCACTGGGCCAGGCTGTATGCAGGCGGATGGATGCTTAAATGCAGTTGCACTTTTGCTTCTGTGCTGGTGTTTTCACACACATCCCACTATGAAGGGTAATGTCTTATGTTGATCTTCCAGCTGTTTCTGATTTGTGAGATCATGCTGATTTGCAAGACCCTGTATCTGCAGTTGAGGTAGCTGGGGACCAGAAGGGGCTAACCAAACTGGCTAAAAAAACACATTTTTTTAGGCTAACACTGCAGACTTATAGCTACAATTATGATAGATGGACAAAAGATTGAAGTTGTAAATTATTTCATCTTACTTTGATCCACAATCAACATCTATGGTATTATCAGTTAAGAAATCAAAAGACCCATTACATCGGGTGAATCTGCTGTCAAGGATCTCTCTAAGATATTATGGAGTAGTTTTGTCCGTTTAAAGACTAAGATACAACACTGCATTGGAACAGATGAAGGAAAGAACTGTTTAAAAGGAATAGATGATTAGGTATTATTTGTATGACAACAGTCTGCAATAAGACGTGAGTAGTAATGTGGAGAGTTTGTGGAGGGAGGGAAGAAATTATGCGACAATGAATGGATATGTTTTTTTAAAAAGTGAACTAAGTGAATAAGGAGGAAAATACAAAAATGAATGAATAAAAATCCAGCTTTTCTGTAAACTTTTGATAAAAATCACAATAAAAAATTACTAAAGAGCATATTATTAATCAAGCCATGATCTTTTCAACTACTTCTTACGCTTCTAAAATTTGGACAATGACTAAGGATTACAGAAAAATAATAGATGCCTTTGTGTTGTGTTGTTGGAGAACAGTATTAAATATCTCATTGACTTACAACAACACAAAAAAGTATATCTTGGAGAGAGTGCAGCCAGGGTGCTCATTGAAGGCAAAGATAGTGAAACTTCATCTCACATATTTAGGGCATGTTATTAAGAGGGGATGGTCTTTTGAAAGGAAACCCTACTGGGAAAAGTGGAGGGTCAGTGAAAGAGAGGAAGATCCTCAACCAGTTGGATTGGCACAGAGACTGTAACAATGAGCTCAAATCTGTCAAAGGTGATAAGGATGACATTGGATATGGCAAGGTTCAGACCCATTTTGCATGCGGTTGTTCTAAGTCATAGTCAAGTTGATAACACCTAACAGCAACTGCAACATACACACACACACAAGAACACAAGACCACACACAGAGAAAGATAAAGGCAGATAAACAAAATCTGGTGGCATAGTACATAGTGGATAATGTGTAATTATCCAAAATGCTGTACATCTACAGCAGTTTGAATTCACCAGCTGCTTGGAGAGAGGAAGATGGGCAGCCTCTTTCATTAATATTTATAGCCTTGAAATCATCATAAGTCAGAATCAACTGAACAGCAATGAGTTTTTGAGTTATATATATCTCTATTTCTGTCATCTCCACCTCCACCTTCATCTCCATCTCAGTCTTTATCTCTCTCTCTCTCTCCACCCCCTGCCCTCACTCCTTCCCCACTCTCACCCACCATCCCTCCTCCCCCTCTCTCAGATGTCTCATTTACTTGTAGAGGCTGGAAGGTTCCATGGGTTAGATCTCAGGAGATATTTTTCTGGGGAGAATAATGAGTTCAGTATCAACAAGCAAGGATGCACACTAGCAACTTGGAGGCTGATGAGTCCAAGGTTGGCAGAAATGGCTTCTGACTGCTGGCTTCTGAGACTGACAAGTTTAGGGTTGGTGAGTATGGAAGGCTTCTTTTGAAGTCTGGAGGTGACAAGCCAGATGCAAGATCAGGTAAAAAGCTTATTAGCTTTTCCAGGAAGTTCACACATGTATTCAAAGCCAGCCATGTGTCTACTCAGAACCCTTTCCTTTCATCAGATGAGGTTGATTATATCATTATATAACTGCTTCTAATCCTACCCTGTTAACACCGCCTCAATTCTTTCATTACGTTGAGTCAAAACCAACTCATAGCTGACCCTTCTGCGGGTTTTTGAATGCTGTGAAACACACAGAAAGTTGCCCATTTTCCCCCTGCAGAGCCGATGGTGGATTCAAACTACCAAAGACCGCTTATGGAACAGCCATGCAACTCCCCAAAGACTACCTCCTTTTTATTTTATTATTGTTAATTTTAATGAAAATTTACAGAGATTTTGGATTTCCATTCATTCATTGTTGCACTTTTCTCCCTGCCCACCCCTCCCTTCCAGTTCATTCTTCTCTTTGAAAAAGAATTCTTTCACTGTTATGCAATCCCTCCCTCCAAGTCCACTCCTTACAACTCACCCACTTATACCACAGATTTAGAACATATAGAACAGTTATATTACATTGAGAATCCATCTCAAATTTAATCAAATGTCTTAACGACACCTTTTTGGAGCTGTTTTACTCTTCTGGTCCTGGATTCATTTCAGTACTATGCATGTCTCTCGGTAGTCTCCTTTGATCTGATCAGTTTCTCAGCTTTTCTTTTTAAAAATTTTTTTAAATTTTATTTTTATTATTTGTGTGTGTGTGTGTGTGTGTGTGTGTGTATCATCAAATCAGATCTGACTGATACAGGAGGAGATTGTCTCTCCTTCCCGGGCAGAGCATCTTGTGGATTCGAACCTTCCGGGTCTGGGATTGCAATGCAGGTTCTTGCCACTAGGCCACCAGAACTCCCCTAGTTCCTCAGCTTTTCAATGCCTTTCTTCACCTCCAATTTGTATACTGCAAGGAAGATTTTTTAAATAGGCTGTTTCTTAATTTGAATATAGCAAACTTTCTTTATGATTAAATTAATATTATCATTTTTTTGTAGAAATACTATGGAAATATTGTGATGACCTTCTCAGCACAGTCCACCAGAAGGTACATTGTATAGGGTTTGTAAATTCAGTTAATATTAACTTTGATGACTTGGAGAAACTGTGTTCTTCACTCAAAAGTTGCTAATTTCTTCTTTCATAATTAATACTTAATTAGCAGAGAGATAGTTTTATATTTATGTCTTATTAAAACTTTACCACTATTTTTAGATTAGAATTCATTAATAATTCTTAATTTCTTCATTATTAAAAATTCATATAACTTACTTTTTTATTATTAGCCTACCATTTAACAAATTAATAAAAGGATAAAGAAACAACCCAGGTTAAATCCAAAACATAGTACTCCTCTTATGGCTTCATGAGTCATACTCCAGATCTTCTTTCCCTTCAGGAAGTAAGAGATATCCATGTGCAGAGTTTTACCAGAGCTCTGGGGTACTTCTTTCTTATTCTCCTCCAAACATTGTCATCTGAGTTCAAGGAAGCATTTGTTGTTGTTAGGTGTCATCAAGTACTACTCATAGTGACCGTACGCACAAAAGATCTGAATCCTGTTCTATCCTGTACCATCCTGACAATTCCAGACACACAAGAGCCCATTGTGGCAGTCAACCTGTCAATCTACCTGGCTGAGGGTCTTCTTACTCTTCCCAACATGATGTTCTTCTCCAAGGAACAGCCCCTTCTAGCAACATGTTCAAATCATGTGAGATGAAATTGCATTATTCTTGCCTCAAAAGAGCACTCCGCTGCACCATCTCATTTACTGCTTTAAACTAAGTAAGTGTCTGGTTTGCTCCACATAAAGGCATTGTGCTGTGAACCTTTCAAGTCTCAAAAGAACACTAAACAATCCCAGAGGCACAAGGTTAAACCAGACGCTCTACTGGAGAAGGATGGGCAATCTCCTCCTGTTCCAGTTGGATCCAGTTTGACGGTACACACGTATAAAATAATAAAATTTTTTAATAAAAGAACACTAAAGAATAACAACTGTGTTCTTAAAAGCTAGCAAGTGGACACCTAAAGTGCAATTGCTGGTTTTTGTCTGTCCTGAGCAAAGCTGAGTGAAGAAAATAAAAATCATGGAAATGATTAGTCCAAAGGATCGATGGACTTTCTTCAACTTTCATGACCCTGAGCCCAGAAGAACCAGATGGTGCCTGTTATTGCTATTGTCTCTACTGGCTCCCATGAAACTGATCACAAGAGAGGTTTCTGGATAGAGTAGAAGGAAAGCCCCTCAACATTATAAAAGTTACGATACCATTAGTCTTGTAGAGACTGGTGGAACTTTCAAGTGTTCTGAGATTCCTATTTTTCTCAAGATTAGAAATAATTTATTGCGATCCAATAGTCAAATGCCTTTGAATTGACAATGAAACATAGACATTCTTCTGATGTTCTCTACTTTTAGCCAAGATTCATCTGACATTTGCAATGATATAGCTAGTGCCATGACCTCTTCTAAGTTCAGCTTGTGTTTCTGGTAATTCTCTGTCAGAGTACTATTCCAATCATTTTTGCACATTTTAATAAATAGCATAAAACAAAATATGTATGAATGATTGAAGAAAAAGAAATTTAGTATATAAATTATTTTAGTGAGCTCTGGTGGCCTAGTGGTGAGAAGCTACACCACAGTCACTAAAACATATGGTTCAAATTCACTATCTGCTCTGTGAAAAGTTCGGCAGTCTCTTCCTGTGCAATGTACTGTCTGTGAAACTCCCCTGGAGAGTCAGCTATGAGTTTGTTTTGTCTCAACAGCACACAACAACTACTGTAAACTCTCACTCAAATCAGTGTAAAAAATTGAAGGAAAATAAAATCACTAAAACACACCTAACAGTCCAACAATGTTGAGCTTATTAACTTGTAGCAACAACGGAGACAGCACAACATGAGAAACTGCAGAATGCCTGACTATGATGGGGTTAGGGGAGCTTTCATATAGGATTTGGGATTAGAATTTTTTTAAAATGTGATCATTTGGAGAGGAGTAAAAGGATTCAGGACCTCTTCTGGGTTGCATACTGTTCTGGAGTCAGAGGTCCAAAATGAACAGACTCGGATAAAACAAAGTTTTGGTAGATAGACCTGCAGTCCTTCTAGAGACAGTGGAGGACAATCTGTATCCTTGCCCTTTCTGTAGAATAGAAACCACTCCATCCATTACAGTTGAGTTGAATCCAATTTATTGTAATTCTCATCTGGTCTCTGAAGCTGTAAATCTTTATGAGAAGGGACTCCCCATCATTCTGTCCTGGAGAGGTCAGTGGAATCAAACTTCTAACCTTTAAGTTAGTTGACCAACAACATCTAATGCTCTACACCACTGTGCCCTTTTCTGTACTTTAGAGACTTCTCAAATTCTTTATAGACCTTTTATCTACCTTGGAGGACAGCAGGATAGCATCTCCATATCTCTCTCTCTCTCTCTCTGACTTTCTGACACATTTGGCTCCCACTTCTACAAACCCTGTGATCAGAATGGGTCCACACAAATTATCTAAGATAATGTACCCTAAAGATTTTGACTGACAAAATAACTTGGATCTGCAAACTTAATTCCTCCTTGTCATGACACAATAATAAGTTCTGGAGTTTAGGGTGGTGCATCTTTGAGGGGTAACTTTTCTAATTTCTCTATAACAGATATGGTTAGAAAGATAATGTTATAGTTGAGTATTTTAACAATTTTTATTTAGCACATGAAACATGGCTGAAACTATTTGGTAAAGAAGTAGCAATCACTGAAGACAATATTTAGTAGTTTTTGTGGTTTGTATGTTAATGCTCTTGTTAATTTCCTTTTCATCAAATGAATAAATAATAAACTTACATACAGCAGAATGAAACATTGTGTGATCCTGAGATGACTTGATGCTTGCTGCTATACTGGAGTCCAAGGTTGTGCTCATTATGACATTCTTTCTCCAACGAGGTTTTCCTCAGGATTTTAACATACATGATGTCCTTTTCCAGCAACTGAGCTTTGGTAGTAATATATTCAAAGTAAGCAAGACGATGTTTCACCAGCTTGCTTGTGAGGAACATTCTGGCTGTCCACATTATTATTTCTTTTCTGGAGTGATTAGAGAATGGACTTGTTTTAGCCTCACTCAGAGTAACCTTGTCTGATTGGATATTTAGAAATTGCATATGCATGTGACAAAACACCCTGGCTTACCATTAGGGGTTTCAATCCTGATTTTCTTGTTGTTGTTCAGCATCCATTGATGGACAAGTAAACGTCACCCTCTGTGCTGGAAGACTTTTGAAGATATACATGAGATTTTATACTCAACTTTCTATCTTCTGGACTTTGTATCTCAGACACTTGGTAGATATTTGTTTGACTAATATTATTGCTGTTACTTTACATGCTGTCAACTATGACTCATAGCAACTCTATACATAATAGATCTGAACACTGTCTTAACCCTGAGCCAGCCTCACTGTCTCTGACACACCCACCCTCATTGTCTCAGTTATTGTGTATATCCATCTGATCCAGTCTTTCTCTCCTGCTCTGTCCCTCCACCCTTCCAAACATGATGTCCTTCTGTAAGGACTGATCCCTCCTGGCTACAGGCCCAAAGTATGCAAGATGGAGCTTCAAAATCCTTGTCTCCAAGTTTAACAGGACAGCAAGCATGTTGGAGAGAATTAGGACAGATAGAAACTCTCATGCACTATTTGTGGTGTTGTTGTAAGTTGGTACAACCACTCTGGAAGGCACTTTGATATTTCCTCAAAGAGCTGAACATAAAAATTCCTTATGACCCAGCTATCCCACCACTAGGAATATACCTTGAGGAAATTAGAACTGAGACACAGAGATTTGTAAACCAATGTTCATAGCAGCATTATTCACAACCACAAAAACACAGAAACAGCTCAAATGTCCAACCACAGCTGAATGAATTGAAATGTTGTTGTGAATTCATATGATGAATAGTACTCAGGAGCAACGATTTTGAAAATTACTACATAATTTGGGTTGGAAGCAGGAGTGGCATCTACTTCCTAAACAACATGCCTCCGGAAACTCTATGAACTTTGATAAATATTGATGGTTGTAGAGGGGCTTCAGGCCTTTAGTTCATAGGGTTGTTATGAGTCATCTACAACTTGAAGACAATCAACAACAATAACAGCAACAACAACATAACTTTGGAGAGACTGGAGAGCATTATGCTGAGTGAACTATCTCAGTCTTATAAGGACAAATACTGTATAAGACCATTATTATAAAAATAGAAGGATAACTAGTAAAACATGTACAGGGATCCAAGGTGGGAAGCAAGGAGATGGGCAGGGTTGCACAGTTTGATGGGTAGAAGCAGAGGAGTAAAGGAAATGGAAAAGATCCAGCTGGGTCCTGAAAAGATGAGATAAGGGTGGGTATGATTCAATGGGGATTATGTTTACAAAACACAATTATGGGAATGATTTTAGGAAGCACAATGTGAAATAAGGAAAGTGTGAACCATAATGTTTATGAATTTTGTACACAATTCAATATAAAATACAAATTGAAAAAAATTTCTTGCCTCTGAGGAGCAACTTGGTTTCACCTTCTCCAGAACAGATTTAGTTGTTCTTTTTATAGTCCATGATATGTTCAATATTCTTCTTCAGCATCACAACTCAAAGACATTTTCTGCCATCTTTAGTCATTGTCCCGCTTTCAGATGCATAGCAAGTAACTTAAAGATCATGGCCTGGATCAGGCACACCTTAGTTTCTAGATTGACATCATTGCTCTTTAGTACTTTGGAGAGGTCCCTGACATCAAATTTTCCTGACACAATTCCTCTTTTGTTTTCCTAACTGCTGGTACCAAGACGGTTGTTTATGGAACCAAGTAAGCTGAAACCGTTAACAATCTCATTCTCTCATCCATCTATCATGGTGCTGCCAATTGACCCAGAGGTGAGAATCTTTGTCTTTTTGATGTTGAGCTTCAAATCTTATTGAAGACTACAGTTCTTCTGTTATGTAAAACTTAGAGGGAATAAACAAACTTGATCTCTTATAACATGAAGTCTGCAAAAAGAAAACATTGGATACCATCTAGGACTTTATTAATAATGTAGCACCTTGAATTTTTCCCTGCTATATTTGTCTGCACTTTAACAAGATCCTCAGGTGATTCATGTGCCCATAAAGTTTGAGTGTTGTTCCAGCCTTGTTGATTCTCATTCTGAGGGAAGAAAAGAAGAAACTATATCTCACAGTTGATTTTTTAAATTGTTGATAAAATAATATTAGCAGTTTAATAAAAAGCAGACAACTTAACTCTTTTTTATTATTTCTCCCATACTTTGGTTCTATATTTTATTGATATGTACAGGAAAACTCAATAATGTTTTTCATTCCCATAGAGAATAAAGAAAAAACACTTAAGATTGCAGCAGGAGAGCACTCTATCAGATAAATGGAAATATTTCCTGGCTCTAAGGCCTGCCAGGCAGGAATTTCTTTGAGTATTCCATAAAACACGTAAATATAGTTGATTATAAAAATCGTTATTGTTTCCCAGACACCAATTTCTTTCTCACAGCTTACCCGTGGAGTCTTTTGATTTCTTCTTTGACAATGGCATTTGCACTATTGTGTCTGGTTTCTTTTTTTCCCCTTTCTAGCCATCTATTCTCCTTGGTAAACGTTTTAAGTATGCTTTATTATTTCCCTCTGGAAGCTTCTTGTATCCAAAGTATTGGATAACAACTTCAGAATATGTCAAGACTTTCCTAATTAACATCCTTAAGTTTTTGGATCAAGAGACGTCTCATATATAGGTGATAATTTTAAATTTTTATTTACATTTATTTCATGATTTAATTTTGAGCAAACAAGACTTGGAAAAGAAGGAACATTTTAGTGACTTGAGTTTGTAATTTCTGTTTGTTGTGAATAATAAGGAAACTTAATTTAAAGTTGTTGGGTTTTTCAAGAACCAATCAACCAACCAGTAATTAAGTTGAGGTATCACACCTCTCTCAGTAGATCTGTCTTAGAACTGAAGCAGCACAACTGACCATCCTATTCTTCACTTTTGTATTTGATTCAACTTATAAATCAGTGTTGAGATTTAAAATTTGTACACATTTCTGGTTTTTGTCCTTAATAATTCCTTTATACCACAAGAAAAGGTCTTCAACTCTTTTATTTTGTATTTCCAAGAATAAAACACTAAACTAGAAAATTCTTTGACATTGAGTCGATGTTAACTCAGAGTGAACCAGGTGACACAGAGTGGAGCTCTTATTTAAACAGCAGGTCAACAGGCTTTTCTGTTGCAACACTTCTGGGTGAATTTCAGCCATCAACCTTGCAGGCAGTTAAGGGAAACCTTAACACTATATGCTACACAGGGCTCTCTTTCTAACAGCTACAGCTTATTGTTGCTGTTGGGTAGACTGCACGTCATAGTGACCCTCTGAACAATGGATGGAATCCTTGCCCTACCTAAGCCACCCTCAAAATCTCTGCCACATGCAGGCCCATTGATGTAGTAACTATATCAATTTATCTCATTAAAAGTCTTTCTCCCTTTTTCTGACCCTCCAGTTTACCAAATGCTTCCAAGGATAGAAGATTAAAGACTCCCAAAATGCTTTTTAAAAAGCAACAAAAATAATACAAAGCCATAACCAAATCAAACCATACAACTGTTCAACTTCACCTGGACTCATGGTAATCCTCAATTCATAACAACCCCATGTGAATCAAGTAGCGTTTTCAGTGATTTCTTTCTGACAGTAGATTGGCAAATATTCCTTTCTAGACCTCTTCAGGTTTACTTGAATCACCAACTTTTCAGTTAGCAATTCAACATTGTCCCAGAGACTCTAAGAGTTGGGGACACATGCTAAAATGACCTTCTTAACCTACTGGTGGCAAACAGCTTGCATCAAAGACACACCTTCCTTGGAAATGCTTTTTTTATGTTGATTGTGCAACACCTGTGAGCTGTTTCTGACAAGAGTCAGTGAGCCTATTAGGCAGTAAGCCATTGTTGTGGTATCACATTATTCCTTAAGAAAACCACATGGGTTCTACATCAAATAGAAAGCTTCAATTATTGAGAGCTTGCTTTATTAATCAAACAGCCTCACAAACATGGCTTAACCCCAAAAGTGCTGAAATAGCAGTGTATTGAATGGGTGTCTTCAATTAGTCCCAAGATTTGCTCAGCATTTTCTGACCTGTCACAGCACACTTTGAAGGTCCATTGTCTGGCAGGTGCATTTGAATGTGATTTTGACTTTAGGTTAGATTTCTCAATGTCAGCACTATAAACATTTTGAGCTAAGTAATTGTCTGTCTTGTACATTTTAGGATGTTTAGCAGTAATCCCATTACTAAAGTTACCATTACTTGGTAAATAGCAGCACTAGTCATGACATGCAGAGTAACCTCCACACAATGGCAAATGCCCATCTCTGGGAGCAAAGACACTTATTTTGCCAAGTTGAGAGCAATTTCTCAAAGTCTGGTGGCTTAGTGGCCAGAAACTGTGCTGAGAACACAATGGTTCAAATCCTCCTCCTGTGTGACTTTACTGCCTTTGAAAACCTGTTGGAAGGTCAGCTATGCGTCGTTACTAATTCAACAACATCAACATCACAAATTTAGTAATTGGAGCCTATCAACGCTGCCTTTTTAAGCCTAGCTGAAATGATGTTCTTCACCTTTTTATTTTGATACACTTTTGGATTGCCTGTTTTGTCAGAGTGGACCTATATTTTTCAGGTCCTTCTCTTTGTTGTTTTTCAGGTCAGCTCTGACTCATGACAATGCCATGCACAACAGAACAAAAGGTTGTCCAGTCCCAAACTCTTCAAGATCATGGGCGTTCTGAGTCCATTGTTGTGGTCTCTTATGTTGAGTGCCTTCCAAATGGCAGTACTCATCTTCCTGTGATAGATTGGATGATACTCTATGGTGACCTCTGGAGACTGTAATGGTTAGCTATTATTAAAAGTAGACTTTGTGTTCTCTCTTAGACAGCAAGTTCTGCTGAGACCTTCACCATAAGTGACAATGCTAATATTTGAAATAGCAACAATGTTATTGTTGTTGTTGTTATGTACCATGGAGTCAGAACTGACCCATTGCTGACACTAGCAGATTTTCAGAAGTGTTTATTGCACAGGAGAAGATTGCCCGTTCTTCTCTCTCAGAGCAACTAGTGGCCTCAAATTGTGTGCCTTTGGGATTGCAGGACAGCTTCTTGCCACTAGGCCACTCTAAAATTATAGTACATTCAACCCATTAGAGTATGACAAATTGACATATGGGTGGTGGATTTTACCACAAAATGCTATAGATTTCTTTAAAAAAAATAAATAAAGGCCAGAACATCTGTTGCAAATACCAAAAACTACCTATTGAAAATTCTGACTTTCTATCTCCAGTCAAAGTTCATGGAATCCAACTTTATGAATAGAACTCCAGAGCATGTATTTTAAACAAGTATCCAGAGATATCATTGTAAAGATTAAATGCTGAAAACCACTCAGGAACTCTTGTAGAGATTTTACATTTTCTCTTATGTAATTCTTGTCACTGCATTTTGTATTTTAGAGTGATGGCAGCTGGGAGCTCATTAGTGTGTCTTTGCAGAGATGTGTAATAAGTTGAACAAAAGAGCTCCCTGCACTTGCATGCTTAATTGACTAAATTGCAATATGAGAGGGTTGATTTCTGGATCTTGGCTCATCAGTGGCTTTGATGTTAGAATCATACAATGTTTAAGGTGGAGAGTCCCAGGCAGCCCACTTAGCTCATTTCATGCTTGAATAACTCAGAACCCAGAGAAGTGATTTGCCTAAACCTTACAGCCCAAGAATAGCCAAATCAGACTGGTGGTACTTTTTCATTCATTTCTTTCATTTAATTTATTGAAAACCATCAGTAGGCCCAAGAACAATCTTAATACTGAGAAATGGATGCTGATTGAAAATTTCATTTTTGTTCTCGTGGAAGCAAGCATGTTAGTGAAGTAAATAGGTATCAATTACAAATAAAATTTAATGACAGCAGTGAAAAGTTCTAGGAATAAAAAGGGGATGGGATCTGTTGTAATGCGATATTACAGGAGGCTTGTAGTTAATGGGGCTGAGAAGGCCTTCCAGAGGAAGTGACTGAGCTAGTTTCTGAAGGTTTCATGGAAGTTGATGAGGAGAGAGGGGAAGAGACAGAATTCTATATGGGAAATAGGATGTGCCTGGGTTTGAGGATAAGAAGTATCATGACACATTCGGAGAACTAACGACAGCCCTGCCAACTTTTGTGTGCTGTTGTGTAAGTATATGAGGTGTGTCCCAGTAAGGCTCTCCCACGGCCATGAGAGAATCACGGCAGAGACACTACCCCAGTCCTGTCATTGCTGAGCGCTGAAACAATCCTGGATTTACTTTTGTTCTAATTTCCTTTTAATTGTTAATAATAAACTTACGGAGCTCGAATGCACATTGTTCAAATCCTCCAGCTGCTTTGTGGGAGAAGGATGGGCAATCTCCTCCCATGCGATTAACTGCTTCTGAAAACTCGCTGGATGGTCAGCTATGGGTAGTTCCGACACCATGATACTCAACAGTTTATTATTTTACTGGGGATTTTTATTTGCATAAAAATTCCCATTAATTTATTTATTTATTGATTGTATTAACAGGATGGTTTTCTAAATTGGTTATCACTCCATCATTTAAATATGTTTTGGTTTGTAATAGTAATTATGTTTGATCTATGTATTAGAATTTCTCATCAAATCATCAGTAAGTTTTGCCTTTCCTTTCACCTCATTCATTCATCCACCCATTCATCCATCGGTCCGTCCATTCATCCATCATCCATCCATCCATCCATCCATCCATCCATCCATCCATCCTTCCTTCCATCCATCTATCCATCCATCCATCCATCCATCCGCTAATCTCTGCTCCCCCTTCCTCCCCTGTCATTCTTGTAAATCCCTCACTATTATTACTAGTTGTGTTTAAACTTTTTCTTCGCAAAAAAACCCCATATGAATTGTTGTTGTTGTTATGTGCCTTGCGACTCATAGCGACCCTATGGACAACAGCCCTAAACTCTGCTCTGTCCTGTGCTAATCGCACCCATCCTGATTACCCCAGTCACGGAATTAATCCACCTCATAGGAGGCCTTCCCCTCATGCACTGTCCCTCCATCCTACCAAGAATGATGTCCCTCTCCAAGGACCTGTCCCTCCTTACAACATGTCCAAAGTACGTTGGATGAAACCTCAGAATCCTTGCCTCCAAGGAGCCACCCGGTTTAACCCTCTGCAGGATGAATTTGCTTTCCTAACAGTCCATGGTACCCTGAATACTCTTCTCCAGCACCACAGCTCAAAGGCATCAATTCTCCTTCTATCCTCCTTAGTCATTGTCCAACTCTCTGATGCATAACAAGTGATAGCAAAGACCATGAACTGTATCAGACACACCCTAGTCTCCAGAGTGACACCATGGTTCTTCAGAACTTTGGAAAGGTTGCTAATAGCAGAATTTCCCATCACAATATGTCTTTTAATTTCCTGGCTGCTGTTGCCAAGAGTGTTGACTATGGAGCCAAGCAAAGAAAAGCTGTGAACAATCTCCATCTCTTCACCATCCATCCTGATGCTGCCAATTGGTCCAGTGGTGAGAATCTTTGTCTTCTTGACATTGAGCCTCAATCCATATTGAAGGCTGCAATCCTTGATATTATGCATTATGGATAGATATAATTTCAAACTTTGTCTTCCAAACGTTGGTGTTTCCTGAAAAGAAATCATCTTCCACACTGTTGGAGTCCTGAACTTCCTAGAATGCAGCTCCCCATTTTAGAGTGTAAAGTGAGTGCCTTTCCCTCCCCAGTGCATACAGCCTGATACAGTCCTTTTTTGTCTTAATTATCCATTTCTTCTCCTTTTACAAACAAGACTATAATCCAATTAAATTAATTATTTGTGGGTCCTACAGGCATTTGTATGTTTGATATGTTTATTTAAAATGGTTCCTCTTTATAGGATATTCCCTAAAGTCAACTACTTCCTAAGCAATTTCCAGCAAATACTCACTTTTCAAAATCTATCTTAAAAGAGAACACATTTGTCTTTATCATCATAAAATTCTTCAGGTACTACTCTCTCCTTCTAGATTGTCCACTGAAACATAAGAAATAACAAGGACTTCTAAGAAAATGCATATAACATATTTTATTTCTTTCTCATTTAAGTTTATTTTCTCATTCTTCTTTAGGTATACAGCAGTAAGAAAAATAATTGGAACATACTTGCTGTTGTTAGATATCAAGTCAACCACAACTCACAGCAACCCTATAAACAGCAGACCTGAACATTACACTATCCCGCACCATCCTCAACGGCCCTAATATACTTGAGCCCATTGCTCCAGCTACTGTGTCAATCTTTTTGTTGAGAGTCTTCCTCTCTTTCACTGACCCTCAGTCTTACAAGCATGAAGTCCTTTTCCAAGGACTTGTCTTTCCTAACAACAGGCCCAAAGTATGTATGATGGAGTTTTATTGTCCTCTCCTGGAGCAATCTGGCTGCACTTTCTTCAAGACTTCTTGTTGTTAGGTGCTGTCTAGTTGTATATGCATCATAGAGACCCTATGAACAGCACACCTGAATCCTATAATATACTGTGCCGTTCTCATCATCTCTGATACACTTGAGCCCATGGCTAGTCACCATGTCAATTCAATTCATTGAGGTTCTTCCCCTTTTGCACTGATCCTCCTCTTTTCCAAGCATGACATCTCTTTTCAAAGTATAGCCTGTCCTTGCAACATGCCAGAAGTATGTGAGACAAAGCTCCTCGATCCTTTCAAGGAGCATTTTGGTTACACCTTTTCCAAGAAGTATCTGTTTGTTCTTTTGACTGTCCATGGGATATTCAATACTCTTCTCTAACACCATAACTCAAAGATATCAATTATTTTTCTGTCATTCTTATTTATTGTCCAGCTCTCATAAACATAGAAAGTAGTCAGTATTTGGAAAGGTCCCTGACAGCAGACTTGCTCAAAGTCTCCCGATCTTCTTACTGCTTGTAGGAACGATTTTGATTGTGGATCCAAGTAAGATGAAATCATTAGCAGTTTCAATTCTTTCTCCATTTATCATTATATTGACTATTGGCCTAGCGGTAAGAACCTTTGTTTTCTTCATGTTGAAATGTAATCCATATTGATGACTGTAGTCTTTTTAAAAAAATTTAAGTTTATTGATAAATTTATTGCTTGAAGGGCATCTAAAATAGGTATACATAATGGCCTTGAAATTGTTTTCCATGTGTTCTATACAATTTCATAACCAGTAAATAATCTATTTCTTGTCCCTGCTTCAAATACATGTTCAGCAATGAAGACTACAGTCTTTGATCCTCTGCAGCAAGCAGTTTTGGTGGATACTTAATCAGTGACAGAAAGAGTAAATATTTGAAAAAAATAAAGAAAAATTTTGCATTATCAAGAAATTTCTGATTCCTAAAATTCATTCAAAACACTATCTTCTAGCTTAATTAATTTTTAATTAATGATAATATTTTTGTTGTTGTTGTTATGTGCCATCGAGTCACTTGTGACTCATAGTGACCCTATGTACAAGAGCCCTAAATGATGCTCTGTCCTGTGCCAATCTAGGAATCTCAGACACACTCATTCCCACCCACCCAATCACACAATTGATCCATTTTATTGAGGGTCTTCCTCTCCTGGGCCGTCCCTCCACTCTCCCAAGCATGATGTCCTCTCCAAGGACCAGTCCCTCCTTGCAACATGCCCAAAGAGTGTCAGATGAAGCTTCAGAATCCTTGACTCCAAGGAGCATTCTGGCTTCACCCTCTCTAGAACAAACCTGCTTGTTCTCCTAACAGTCCATGGTATATTCAACACTCTTCTCCAACACTACAGCTCAAAGGCATCAATTCTTTTCCTATCGTCTCTAGTCACTGTCCAATTCTCTCATGCATAGCACGTAATTGAAAGGCCTGGATCAGGTGCACATTAGTCTTCAGCCTGACATCGTTGCTCTTAAGTACTCTTGAGAGATCCCTCACAGCTGACTTTCCCAATGCAATTTGTCTCTTGGTTTATTGGCTGCTGGTACCAAGAGTGTAGACTGTATGATAATATATTGAAATTTAAAATTATATATTAGAGGTTAGCTTGGTAGCATCACTTTCTGTCCACTAGGCCAATTGATGTCTCTCTGTGCTGTTGTTGTTGTTGTTAAGTGCTTTTGAGTCATAGGCGACTCATAGCGACCCTATGAACAAAAGACCTGAACACTTACATAACTTTCATTGTTTCTCCACATTCATAGAGTTTCTGGAGGCAAGCTTTTACGGAAGTGGATGCCACTTCTGCTTCCAAGCTTGTTTTAACAGGATAGCTCCATCAAACACTGTACAGCATGGGTAACCCCAATTAAAACAAGCTTGGAAGCAGGAGTGACATCCACTTCTGAAATAACTTGCCTCTGAAACCCTGTGAACATGAAAAATGATGAAAATGATTACAAGTGTTCAGGTCTTTTGTTTATAGGATTGCTATGAGTCGCCTATGAGTCGATGACACTTAACAACAACATTTGAGGTTAATAAATCAATAACTGTTTTATTATGCATGGTGGAATTGACTCTGTTACTGAAATTTCTACACAATATGTTTTTTGTTCTTTGTTGTAGAAAATGAAATAGCAAAATTTTTGTTTTCTGTATATGTGTGTTAATATTAGACCTTTTTTTTAAGTCAAAGAAACACAAAAGGAGAATTAAAATTTTTTTAAGGAAAATGTTTTATTGTTATTAAAAAGAGAACAGAGTCATGTACTCAACCAAATATCAATAAATATCTTAGCTATTAGTGATTATCCTAACATTGCCAACCATTTCATGAGACAGCATACAATCAATAACTGATGGTATTGAAAGAAAGAGTTTGAAGTACACTGAAGGTATTGTTGGTTAAAAATAAAACTGTAGGAATTGAGGCATCAATTTGAATTTTTCAACTCCTGGATACAATGTTGTATGTGTTCACTTATTTATGCTAAGAAATTGGTAAAACTTGTTTTTGTACCTATTAACCACATACAGGAGATACAAAAAAAGGTAATCCAATCCTCAATGGAACCAAAAAGTAACATAAACAGAGAAAAAAATTTAAGCTGACAAGGATTCAATTTTACTTGAGTCAAAAATAAATTTTATGGAATCAACAAGCAAGAAATCAAAGAATGTATTGCATTTGGCAAATCAGCTATAAAAGACCTCTTAAAGGGTTAAAAAGCAAAGATGTCACTTGAGAATTAATTTGGACCTGACCCAAACCATGATATTTTCAACACTCTCAAATGTGTGCTGAAGCTGGCCAATGAATAAAGAAGATTGATGAATGATTGATGCTTTGAACTTACAGTGTTAGTAATATTCTTCAGAATATTGACTGTACTCTGGACTGCTCAAAGAATGAACAAATCTGGCTTGGAAAAATTACAACCAGAGTTCTCCTTAGGAGCAAAGACAGTGAGACTTTTTAAACTTATTTTGAACAGGTATAAGGAAGGATAATCTCTGGAGAAAGCTATCATTCTTGGGTAAGTAGTGGGACAATGAAAAGAGCAAGAACTTCAACCAGAAGGACTGAGACTATGACTGCAACAGTGGGTTCAAATGTAACAATGATCATGCAGGTGTTGCATCACGGGTCAGTGTTTCATTTCATTGTGCATGGAGTTGTTATTTGTCAGAACCAGTTCCTTGTAAAAACAACCTTCAAATTCGTATGTGAGAATATACTATATTTACCTCTTTATCACATTATCATATGCTTTCAGGGAATTTGCAAAACTAAGATACTCTACAACTGGTTTAGACAGCTTCTGCTTTCCAAATTGGATTCTCTACAATCACACTTAACCCAACACATTGGATAAGGTGTGAACATCTTTGAGATCTTAAGTAGAAATTAAGTTGAAGCTAAATTGAATTTGAGTATAGATTTATGTGGAGTTTTTAAAATTCACTTCTGCATGTAATTATGGTATTCCTACCTGTTGTGTTATAGTAATGGTTTTCATGAATTCTTATACCACTCATTCTAACAATTCATGCAAAATGTATGACATGAAGGTTATATTAAATGTCATGTCTAGGAATGAATGCTTCCTTAGTATATAGCATTGGAAGGTTTTGGTAAGTTTGGAGGAGAAAACAGTTGGAAATTATGGAGCCAGAATTTAGTTTCTGTTAAAAAAATCTTAGAGGTGTTGTAGGCAATTAATAAAAGCATGTTTTTCCTGATTTTATAATTTGTGTAAGTTATTAATGTTTAAACATTTTTGTGAGTGTTTTTTAGTATTCTAACAAATACTAATTTTTGTAGTTAATTTTATATTTGTTGTATTCCTTTTCAGAAAGCCCTCAGTTTATGGTAAGTTTCTGTAAAATTTGAATTTGACCTTAGTGAATCTGTTGTGTTGTTAGTTTCAATCAACTTCATTTCGCCTGCTTTGGCAACCATGTATCAGACTAATGTATTAAAAAACTAAATGTAGGAATAAGAATTAACTTTATTTTTAAATTATCTGTTGGTTAGTAATATATTCCTAGAAATTTTATTATGCTTGAGTTTTCTCTAGAATTTCTGTAGGAAATGAAATGATTCATTATGAATAAGGTTTAAGTGAAAACACATTTTCATTTTTCTTCACTATTATTGCTCAGAGGGGATTCTAGGGGCATGTTGTTGTTGTGTGTTGTTGAATTGGAAGGCTTCAGAAGCAGTCAATCACCTGGGGAGGAGATGGCTGATTTTTCTCCCATAAAGCATCCAGTGAATTTGAACCATGTGCTTTGGGAACTGCAGCGTAATTTCTTATCATTAGGCCACCAGAGCTCTCATAATGGCCTGTTAACCCAAAGGGCACCAGAGGTTCCTCTGGGTAATAATAGTGAATAAATCTCCTCTATTGATTTGAATCCATAACAACGCCATGGAAGAAAGATCAGCGTTCTCCTCCCATGTGATTTATAGCTTCAGAAACCCAGTGGAGGGTGAGTTATGAGCTGATTCTGACTTGATGGCATCAATCCTTTACTACCCTGACACAGAGCTGGATCATGCAGGACCATCCTGTGTCAAACCGAGTAGGTGGGTGGTAGAGGAACTCATTGCAAAGCATATTACAATTGAACTATGGCATTAATTAAATTCCCCCCCTTTTCCCATTATATAAGGCCATTTTCTGTTTTTCTAGATGACACTAGTTGTTTCTTTCTGTATGGACCAGAGCACTGTGATACCAGTAGAAATATAAGATAAATTATTCTAAGATTTTTAGGAAAGATTTTGCTGCTGAATATTTTTGTATTTTGGGAATGAGGCTAATTTTAATTCCCCAGGCTTACTTAACTGTAAATCACATGAAGTGTTTGAATTTTAGATGCTGAATCACCATAAGCAGCCATACAGCTTTGTTCATGAGCCAGGTGGTGAAATAGCACTGGATTTGTTTTAAAAAATGCTTTTTACTTAAATTGACCAATTAGTGGTTTTAATGCTGGCAGAGTTTTGGGTTTTTCCAAGTAACACACTTGGCATTTGAAATCAAGTTTGACTCATCTGTTTTGAGAAAGTTAGATTTAACTTATTTTTTAAAAAAACCCTATACTAATTTAATTACAAATTTTGAATACATTATTTTTCACACCATATTTTTCCGATTTCCTTTACCCTTTTTGAATTGTGCGACCCTATAATTAACAACCTCCCCAATCTTCCCCCTCTGCTTCTACACTCCCCCACCCTTGGATCTTCACAATCACTCTACAATAATGGTTTACACAGTATTTGTCCTTATAGGACTGAGTGAGTTCACACAGCATAATGCTCTCCAGTCTTTTCCAAGTCAGGAAGTAATTTACAAAATCATTGCACCTGCATGCTTCATAGTATGCCATTGTGTGAATGTACCATAATTTCTCAATCCATTCGAACTATGGTTGGGCATCTGGGCTGTTTCCATGTTCTTGCTATGGTGAATAATGCTGCTATAAACTCCTGGGCCTACACAAGAGAAAGATTGATAACCTAATTACAAAATAGGCAAAAGACATGGAAAGATTTTTCAGAGGAAGATATTTGAATGGCCAACAGACACATGAAGAAATGCTCCAAATCAGTGGCAATAAGAGAGATGCAAATCAAAACCATAATGAGATACTATCTGACTCCAGTAACAGTGGCAAAGTTTAACAGGACAGCAAGTAATAAATATTAGAGAGGATGCTGCGAGATAGGAACTCTTATGCATTGTTGGTGGGGTTTGTACAATGGTGCTACCACTCTGCAAGGCAGTTTGGCGTTTCCTCAATATGACCCATATTCCTCCATATGACCCAGCTATTCCACTACTTGGAACATACCCCGAGAAAATGAGAAATGAGGCTCAAACGGACATTTGTAGATTTAACTATTGGTAATAGTCTTCACTATTATGTGCTATGCATCAGAGAGTTGGACAGTAAATAGGGATGATAGAAAGAGGATTGATGCCTTTGAGCTGTGGTGCTGGAGACAAGTGTTAGATATACCATGGACTGCTAGGAGAACAAACAGGTTTGTCCTGGAGAGGGTGAAGCCGGGAGACTCTGTGGAGTCAAGGGTTCTGAAGCTTTGTCTGACATATTTTGGGCATGTTGCAAGGAGGGACTGGTCCTTGGAGAGGGACATCATGTTTGGCAGAGTGGAGGGGCAGCGAAAGAGAGGAAGACCTTTGGTGAGATGGATCGATTCTGTGACTGGAGCGGTGGGAATAAGTGCGTTTGAGACGGCTAGGTTAGTACAGGATAGAACGGCATTTAGGGCTTTTCTACATAGGATCGCTATGAGTCGCAAGCGACTCGATGGCACATAACAACAACAATAGTGAGGGATACATCACTTCACAGATTCATCCTGGAAAGGGTTAAACCGGGTGGCTCCTTGGAGGCAAGGATTCTGAGGCTCCGTCTAACACACTTTGGTCATGTAGTAAGGAGGGACAGGTCCTTGGAGAGGGACATCATGCTTGGGAGGGTGGAAGGACAGCGCAGGAGAGGAAGGCCCTCTATGAGGTGGATTGATTCAGTGACTGGGGTAATCGGGATTGGAGTGTTGGAGACGGTGTGACTGGCACAGGACAGAACAGAGTTTAGGGCTGTTGTACATAGGGTCGCTATGAGTCGCAAGCGACTTGACGGCACATAACAACAACAATAGTGAGGGAAGTTGGCTCTGGATCTAAAGTAAAATTTGAAGGGCTATACCTTTTTGGGTCTAGTTCCTAGACAGGAGGCTAACTCCAATGTTGAGTCTCTCTGGTGATTTGCATCAATTTACAGACAACTCGAAGAGAAAAAGATGAGCACTCTTCTGCCATGAAATTTACAGCCTTAGAAATTCAACTCATGGTTAGCTATGAGAGTGTTCTGACACTCCAGCAGAGTTTTTATGGAATCTTCGTTGATTCTGTGGCCTTCTAGAGTCAACTTCTATCTCTGTTTTAGGTGTCTTTTTCTGTAATTTGGAAGCAATCTATTGAGTACTGTTCTGGGAAACCTCAAAACAGGCATCTGGGGAAAAATCCATAAGGTTTTACATAACCCAATGGAGTTTTAATCGCTCTTATCTCTCTTTTATTTATGTTGCAGAACATAGTTTCCATTTAGGTAAGTTATAGCTTGTTTTTATTCTCCTAGGGTACAAATATTTTTATGACAGTGAAGTAATATTGATTTGATATTATCTGCTGGGCTTTCACAAGATTATCATATTTTCCAAGTAGCTGATTTCATGGGGAAATAAACATTTAGGATAAATTTTTCTATTAACTTCTCTACTTTTACTTTGTTGTTATTTTCTCCATCTGCCTTAAGTGTGTATGAGATCACCAGATCATATTTGTTTGGCAATTTAGTTCTGAGGTTAGTCCTTAAATTTAATGTTAAAAAAAAAAAGTACAAATGTGTTCCTTCAAACGGTGGTGTTGTGGAAGTGCAGTTAGATATTGTTCAGCTGGGGCGTATAATTAAGATTAATTTTTTTAACCAGCTTCCTTATTGGGGTAGATGTACATAGAGGAAAACAAAACCAAAAAAATTTTTTCCTAATGAACTCCATAAAATTTGTCTTGCATACTCAAATAGAAAACTCTTTAGACAGCTTATAAGAAATATCTTGCTTTTGAGAGAGATGTTCTTACTAGCTATTATTTATTTACTAGCTACTTATTTATTAATTTAGTAAATGAGTATTTATCTCCTTCCGACTATGTATACATATGAGATTTGGTACTCTAAAGCATGCCTACAGAGAACTCCATATAGAACCTACATGACAAAGTGCTTTGAAGTCACTTCAATGGTTCTTTTAGTGAAGTGGCACAGGCTGTTTGAAGGAATTCTATCACCACGTTGTATCATATGAGTACTCTCTTAACCAACTGTAAAAACATCTTACGCAAGAGCACAACAAGTTAATGAGCTTTTGGGGCTGTAAATTAGTGTCAAGAATGAAAATGAGGGCTTTGTTTTTTTTCACCACACCCTGGTTGACGGGGTATATAAAGGTGGAGATGAGACTAGAGACTCCATCACACCAAAGAAACACACTTCTCTCGTTACCTAAACCCTCCACTCCCAACAACATGTACTTCAACAACTTCTCCTCCGGCACTGTCTTCCCTGGGTGCTACTGGGGCAGCTATGGCTACCCACTGGGATACAGCGTTGGCTGTGGTTACGGCAGCACCTACTCCCCAGTGGGCTATGGCTTTGGCTATGGCTACAACGGCTGTGGGTCTTTCGGATACAGAAGATGCTGGCCATATACTCTCTACTGAGCTGCTGAAATTCTTGGGGCATAGACTTATCTCCCTTGAAAGCTGAAAGGCAGATCTCCAGATTCCTGCTTTGTCTCCTTTAGTCTTCATTTGTTCAACAAATGCCAGAGTTGATGCTTTTCAGAATTGTGACCAAAGTCTCAAGGGAAGAAAATGAAAACAACCAGATGATGCCTCCAGCTGCATTTCCCGGATGATGTTTGTTGGGACATTTTCAGAAACTTGACACCTAACCCTTCTCTATCTTTCTTCATGCCCTTGGCATGATATGATTGGGAATGTGTCTGCCAATTCCCCAATAAACTTCTCTCATTCAGCATCATGTTTTTGTCCTGGAGTTGGTTTTTGCTTTCTTGGTCTGTCTTTGCTTTCTGTCATGTTGAATGGGAGGGAAATGGGTTTGTTTTTCTATATTTGGTATAGGGAGCATGTCTTTATCTTCCATTTCCATGAAGTTGGCCCAGCTCAGAGCTGACCTTCTATTGTACTTCTAAGGCTATAAATTGCCTGAGAGTAGATTGTTCATTTTCTTTTGAAGGTAATGATAGTGGATTTGAACCATCAGAGAGGTGTGGCCTTTGGGTTAGCAGCACAATTTCTTAGGGACTATGTCACCAGGGAGATCCGGTGGCTAAGTGGTAAGAAATTGTCCTGCTAATGTAAAAGTGCAATTACTTGCTATGCATCAGAGATCGGGACAATGATAAGGGATGATAGAAGGAAAATTGATGCCTTGGAGCTGTGGTGTTGGAGAAGAGTATTGAATATATCATGAACTGCTAAAAGAACAAACAGGTTTGTCTTGGAGAGGGTTAAATCAAGCTTCTCCTTGGAGTCAAGGATTCTGACATTCTTTGGATATGTTGCAAGGAGGGACCAGTACTTAGAGAAGGACATTATGCTTGAGTGGGGTGAGTGACAGCACAGGAGAGGAAGACCCTCTATGAGGTTGATTGATTCAGTGATTGAGGTAATGGCAGTAGGTGTGTCAGAGACAGTGAGATTGGCACAGGATAGGGCAGGTTTAGGGCTCTTGTACATAGGGTTGCTATGAGTTGCAGAAGACTCAATGGAACATAACAACAACAGCAAGGTAAAAGTATACCATTTGAATCAATCCACTGCTCCGTAAAAGAAACATGGATAATCTCCTTCCATGCAATTTACTGTCTCTGAAAACCCAACGGAGTGTCCGCTGTGGAACACAACAACAGCAACAACAACAACCACATGCTGTCAGGGTTCCCATAAGGACCAATAAGTAGGTTATTTGTGATAAAATAAAAAAGAAATATAAAGTTTCTGATTGGCATTTCCCCTGAGCTTTATCACACACCATTCACTGATTAGTGTCCTCTTCTCACTACTGTTCTCCACTTCACTAAGGAAACTCAACATAGGAGGGACTTGAATTATTTCCATATTAAGACAAATGGAATTGATTGTGTTCCTTTCTACAGAACAAAAGAAATCCTTGCAGAAAAATATCATATGCCCCCTATTCCAGGATTTTGAAGCAAGGATCCTAAGGATCCTCACTGGGACAACAACTAGTCTCTGCTACTAACTGAAAGACTGGTGATTTGAACCCACACAGATTCTCCGTGGAAAGGAGACTCTACACTCTGCTCCCTTAGATACTGCAGCTTAGAAAAGCCTTTTCAAAGGCCATTCTCCTTTGTCACATGCATTACGATGAGTCAAAATTAACTCAAGGGCACCTACAACCTAAAACAACAACCAAGAGTGTTGAAAATTATCTTGGGATCAAGAAGATTTTTTTTTTAAAGGGATCAATTCCTTATATCAAACTAACTAAAGTTTTTGCTGTGTTGCTTATAAAACTCCTAGGGTAATAACAGTGATAGAGTCCACACCATGTAGTGTCACTTAAAGTTTCACTTTAAAGATATGAACTATACCGAATGAATTTCTGAAGATATATGCTTGCCTTATTCTTTGGAGAAAAGAGTAATATATCTTTTAAATGCCAATTTAAAGATGTCTTAATCTTCCTCTTGAAAACATTTTATGTATAGTGCAAACAGTCTTGGTAACAACAGGGTTTGGCTTAACCTTGTTCTTTTTATTGGGTATCTTCAAGGGGTTATATTGCATATGATTCATTTTGTAACCAAAAGTATTGAGGCTATTTGGAGGCATTATTTCAGAAAAGGGTCTCTTTTTTTTCCATCATATATCTATCCTTCAATAGAAACACTTTTTTACAAGTCAGGAAATATTTTGTCAAGTATATACATTTGAAAGATTCTTTTCTAGAGCCAATAAAAAACTTCTGTTGGAAACCTGACATGTGTCTCACGTTAATTCAGGGTGAGAATTGTGAATTAAACATGCTGGTTAAAATAGAATTAGAGCAGGAAAGAAAGCTTTACAATGATTGCTGTTGTTGATGTGTGCCATCAAGTCAGAGCCGACCCAGAGATGACCCTAAAGAGAGTTCACAGAGACCGCCCAACCTTCTTCTGCAGAGCCGCTGGCAGATTCGAACTATGGGATTTGAACTTTGGGGTTGCAGCACAGCTTCTTACCACCAGGCCAACAGAACTCCCTTTTCAGCAATGAGAATATTAAGTTAGAAAGGATTTACTTGGGTGCCCTAGAATGATGAGTAGATTATATAACAACATGCATTTGAAGAAATATCAGAAATTAATCTATCTAATCCAGTGGTTCTGAAACTGTGGTTTGCAAGAGACTCAATTTTATAATTGGTTTTAAATGGAAATTTTTATTCCTTAACCTGAAAGATTTTTACTTTAGGATAGCTGGAGTGAGGACTAGAGAGCTAAACTTTTTAGAGGCATTTGTGGAAATCTTTAAAAAAGCATTATATTAGGCCATTATATACATACACATAAACATTCTTCATTTCCTTTCTTTCTCCTCTTCTCTCCTGCCTTCCTCCTTCCAATTCCTTCCTTTATTTATACCTCTTTTTATTTCTTGTTCTCAGGAAACTATGCCCTAATATCTGAAAAAGTCTTGCTTTTTTATATTCATAAAAATACACGTGATGTGGTCTGAATATATCGGTGCTTAACCCTTTCAACTAAGGTACCAATATTGGTGATTCCGTGGTAAAATTCTGGTCTTTCATGAAGGCTGTCCATGCCTAATTCAAGGCCATTGCATATCAAATAAAGTCACTACTTAGTGGTCAGTGGAAGATTATGAGGGCTGCTTTGAGTTGGATTTGACTCAATGACAGTGTGTTTGTTTGTTTTGGTTTGGATGATGCTGGACAACTGTCAGTTAGTAGAGCCTCCAGACTAAGACCAACTATGAAGAAAGATCTGGTGAATTAATTGCTTTACAAAATCAGCCAGTGAAAGTCTTGTGGAATCAATTTCCTGATTTTGGATCATTAAGAAGGGCCAGACCAAGCAGCACTTGTGCTTGGGATTTCCATCAGGCAGGGGTCAGCATTATTGTAATGACCACCATCAATCAGTGTAAATGTTGATGATTCAAATGTCCTGACATGCTAATAAGGAAAATTTGTTATTGGATGATTCTTTCTAGTATACACAAGGTTGTCAAAAGCTATAAGCAACTTAATGGCTACTAGGCACAATACCTATAGAAGAAGTTTATTTATAGAGAGAAAAAAATGTTTCTTACTTACATTTTAGTATGACTCAGGAGATTCTTCCCTAAAAGAAAGACATGTCTGAATAATATTCTGAAGTAATTTCTTGAATTAGGAGCCTCTAACAGAGTGTTGTACACAATGTGCAGCCCTAACTTGAATCCAAAAGCCTTTGTGGAACAGTGGTTAAAGCATTCATCTCCTAACCAGAGAGCTCAGTGGTTCTTATACACTAGTTTCTCTGGAGGAAAAGGATGCATGAGTCTCTTCTTTTGTAAAATTAAAACCTTAGAAACACAATGCGACCGTTCTATTCTATGAGGTTATTTACTACAGATCAAAGACTACAGACTTCAATATGAATTGCATCTCAACATCAAGAAGACAAAAAAAATATTTACCACTGGATCAATAGGCAACAGCATAATAGGTGGGGAGAAAAAGGTTGTAATTGTCAACAATTCCATTTCCTTAATCAATACCCCTGGTATCAGCAGTCAGGAGTTCAGAAAACACACTGTATAGGGGGAAATCTGCCTTTAGGGATCTCCACGTTATTGAGAAGCAATGAACCAGTTTGAAGACTAAGGTGTTGATTCAAGCCACGGTCTTTTCAATCATTTACTATGCATTTTAGAGATGAACAATGAATAAAGATGGTGGGAAAAAATGTGCCTTTGAGTTGTGATGTTAGAGAAGAGCCATGAATATTCCATTGACTGCCAAATATTCAAACAGATATGTCTTGGCAGAAGTAAAGCCAGAGAGCAAGTATGGTGAAACTTCATCTCACATACTTTGAGTAGGGGATAGCACGCTTGGAAAGACAGAAGGTCCGTGAAAGAGAGGAAAATCCACAATGAGATGAATTGACATAGTGACTGCAACAATGGGATTAAGTGTGGTGGAGATGGTGAAGATGGCACAAGACAGCAGAGGGGTCAGATCTGTTGTTGTTCATAGGTTTACTCTGAGGGATAGTTAACTCAAGGGCACTTAACAAAAACAAGGAGTTATTATTAAGTTAGAATCTACTTGATAGCATGTATATTGTGTAGTTGTTGAGTACCGTTGAGTCAGAACCAACCCATAGCTGACCCTCCTGTGGGTTTTAGAGGCTGTTAATGACAGGGGAGGAGATTGCCCATCCTTCTTCCTCAGTACACCTGGTGGATTCGAACTGTGTACCTTCAGGATCACAATGTGGTATCTTCCCACTGGGTCAGAGTTCAATGTTGTTTTTTTTTAAAATTTTTATTAATCTTTCATAATGACTGCTTTCCATAACCAGCTTATCTCTGTAAAGAATCTGCTTTGAAATGCAACATCTGTTCTAGGTTTTTCAATCAGGCTATCAGTACTCAAAGAGATCAATGAATCAGTGAATCAGTGGCAAAAATATTGCTTTTCATGCTGGAGAACTTTTTAGGTTGTAATTTTTTAAACATCATCTCATCTTATTTATCTAAATGATACTGTAATATCTTTTACTGACATCTACCACTTTGTTTCTTCCATGCTGTCCAGTCCAGTAACATACCTGGTATTCTATGCTTTTCAACTGTTAGATGACTCAGAAAGAACTATTTACCAGTTGTAGAGAGTATATTCCTTCCAATTTATATTTACCCAGTCAGCCCATATGGGAGGCCTAAGGTCTCTAGATTTTTCCAAGGCAAACTTTGATAGAAAATCTGTTATGTTATACACCATCAGACATTTCCAAAGTATTCTCCAAAGACTAATTTGAAGACATTAAACACCTGCATCTGTTACAAGACAAGAAATAGTTTTCAAATTACGTTCCTTGGCTACCAATATGTTTGATGAAATTGTCAATTGAAGATAATGGCCATGAAGTTATTATAAGCAGGAATTCAAAAATTAAAAGTTTCTTACTTAAATGGATGTAATTTCTGATTTCCCAAAATGATGTTCAGTCACAGAGTGGCCTTTCTAGAATCATCCAAAGTATGATAATTGCTGCCAATTGCTTATATTCAATCCATGAGTATTTGATGGCATAAGTGCAAGGAAATTATGTTAAAAAACCTTCTGCAGATCAACCAATCAACCAAATAACCCATCATGTGTATGTCGTTAAAACACTTTCATTATTTTGAGATAAATGTCTGGAAGCACATGTTTTTATTTGATTGTTAGCAAGGATTCTGAGGCTTCGTCTGACATATTTTGGACTTGTTGCAAGGAGGGAGAGGTCCTTGGAGAGGGACATCATGCTTGGGAGGTTGGAGGGACGGCACAGAAGGGGAAGAAGACCCTCTATGAGGTGGATTGATTCAGTGACTGGGGTAATCGGGATGGGTGTGTCTGAGGCAGTAAGATTGGCACAGGATAGAGCAGGGTTTAGGGCTGTTGTACATAGGGTCACTAGGAGTTGCAAGCGACTCGAAGGCACATAACAACAACATAACATTGAAATCCAGGGAAAAGAGCCATTTGGAAGTTTAGATGACGTGATCATTAGAAGATTGTATTATTTTTTTTTCAGTTACTTCAATGAAAAAATATTCAAGAAGAAGAAATGTTTAAAAATCAATACATAATCTGTTGCTAGGGTTATAGCAGATGATTCTTTCTCTTTACAGCTCCTCAAGGTATATTTTATTCTACTTTCTATTACCTTCATTTTATAAATAAGGCAGTCATAATTCAGAGAGATCAAGTGATGATTATGGTCACAAAGTTAGTAAGCACCAGACAGAGTTTATAATCCAAATGTGTTTGATGTGGAAGCTTTGTTGCCTGCCTCCCTATTAACAACAGTTGACTCAACCTAAATCTTCTAGAATTAAAAACTGTATGCTCCATAAAGGGACATCTCCTAGTGTCCTTGTGCTTTAATAACAGAAACACCACGAGTGAGTTTCTTTAAAGAATAGCAATTTATTTCCTTGCAGTTCTTGAAGCTAGTAATTCAAATTCATTTGCTCTAGAGAAGATGTTTGTCTTTGAGCATTCCTTGGTTTCTCTATGGTGTGCATCTTTCATGGGGAACATTTTTTTCCAGTTGTTTATATTGCTCTATTGTACATAGGCTTTACAACCTAATCTTTCTATGCCAGATAAGTGACACAGTTTAAGACAGGGGCCTACCCTACACTAGTAAGACTTCATTAACATGACAAAGAAAACTTTTTCCCCCAAAAGAGATAACAGAGCCTAGAATTCCAGCACATATTTTGAGTTCATAGCCCAATTCTCTTGTTTACTACTGTATCTCAAGTGAAAAGTGTATCATTGCGTTCATATTGGCATGCTCAGTAAATATACATGAATGGAAATAAAAATGCTCTGGATAAATGATGTTTACTGCATTGAAGTCTATGAGGGAGAGAATAGTTTAAAAGTTTTATATTTTAGGGCATTATGTTTATCGTAAGAGTACGGAATGAGGATTGCAGAGTGGATTATATATGGGGTGGGGGTGGGGTTGGGGAGTGTGCTGCGGGGGCAGGGGGGACGGACTGTGTACCAATGAAGAAGTTTCTCTTGCTTTTCAAGGAGAGGAGCGAACGG
>NW_006399801.1:17241284-17242272 GCF_000299155.1 Elephantulus edwardii
GATAATGGGGATCCTTGCCTAGTTCCTGCTCTAAAAGGGAATTCCTTTAATATCTCTCCATTAAAAATGATGTTGGCTCTTGGTTTTGCATATTTACTTTTTACTGTATTGAGAAAATTCCCCTCTATTCTTATTTTGTTGAGTGTTTTAAGTGGATATATTAGTCTTGGTTGAATATTATGTTTTTTGGGTGTTTGATATATGTCATTCCACTGTCTTCTTGCTCACATGGTTTCTGCTGAGAAATCAACACTTAATCTTACTTACTCTCCCTTATAGGTTGTTGTTTGTGTTGTTGTTGTTGTTATGTGGCGTCGAGTCGCTTGAGACTCATAGCGACCCTATATACAATATTCCTAAACTTTTTTTATAATGGTTCAATCTCACTATACAATATCCCTAAACTCTGTTCTGTAATGGGTCAATCTCACTGTCTCCGATACATCCATCCCGATTACCCCAGTCACTGAATCAATCCACCTCATAGGAGGCCTTCCCCTTCTGCACTGTCCCTCAACCCCACCATGCATGATGTCCCTCTCCAAGGACCTGTCCCTCCTTGCAACATGTCCAAAGTATGTTAGACAGAGCCTTAGAATCTTTGTCTCCAAGGAGCAGCCCAGTTTGACCCTTTCCAGGATGAATCTGTTTGTTTTCCTTGCAGTCCATGGTACCCTCAATACTCTTTTCCAGCACCACAGATAAAAGGCATCAATTCTCCTTCTACCCATCTTAGTCATTGTCCATGTCTGTGATGCAGAACAAATGATAGCAAAGACCATTTCCTGTATCAGATGCACCTTAGTCTCCAAAGAGACACCATTGCTCTGTAGTACTTTGGAGAGGTCCCTAACAGCAGACTTTTCTATGGCAATACGTCTTCTAATTTCCTGGCTGCTGGTTTCAAGAGTGTTGACTGTGAAGTCAAGCAAACTGAAGCTGTGAACAATCTCAATCTCTTCACCATCCATCCTGATGCTGCCAATTG
>NW_006399801.1:17242622-17246993 GCF_000299155.1 Elephantulus edwardii
CTCATGGTCCCAGTAGAGGTTTCTCATTAGACGATCAAGTGTTTGGTATTCCCATTCTTCTCAGAGTCAGCCACAGTTTGTCATCATCCACACAGTCAAATGCCTTTGCATAGTCAATGAAACACAGATAGACTTTCCTCTGGTGCTCCTTGCTTTCAGCTAAGATCCATCTAACATTAGCTACAAAATCCCTAGTACCATGACCCCTTCTAAACCCAGTCTGGACTTCTGGCAGTTCTCTGCTTATGTGTTTTTCCCGTCATTTTTGGATAATTTTCAGTAGAATCTTGCTTGCATATGAAATCAATGATATTATTCTATAGTTTCTACACCCTGTTGGGTCACCCTTTTTTGGGATGGGAACAAATATAGATCTCACCCAGTCAGTTGGCCCTTACAGGTTACTCTTCATTTTTCTGTAGTTGCTTTCAGAATTCTCTCCTTATCATGTTTCTGGTAAATTTGACTGTGATTTGCCTTTATATTTTTCTTTTGAGACTATTCTATATGGTGTTTGCTCAGCTTTTTTGTGGATATATCCTTCATTTTTCATCATCCCAGGACTTTTTTTTCTAGCAGCTCTTCAACCCTCTCAGTGCTCTTTTTAGCTTCTTCCTGTTGTGGGATTCCAATTATGCATATACCATTCTTCCTGATGATGTCCCACATTATTGCTAGACTTTCTTTTTTTTTCCTTCATTTTTGATTCTGATTTTTGTTCTAGCAAATTAGTGCTGAGAACCCTTTTATTTTACTAGTTTTGTGTTCCATCTGTTCAACCCTGTGAATATGTCCTACTAACATGTAGACAGCATCTGAGACACTGGTCCTCAAATTCTGGATTGTAGTTTCTTGTTTTCCCATCATTTCTAATGCCTCATTTGTTATATCTGCCTTGTCTTTGCTTGTTTTTATAAGTTACTCTTAGCTTTTAACTTGTAGAAGCCTCTAATTCTTTAAGCTTGACTTTAATCTACTGAAAATATTCAATCATTGTTCTTTTGAATTCTGTGTCAGAAAGTTCCATCAGGCTTTCTGGCTTCAGGAAAGCTCTTGATTTTATGTTTTGGTGACTTTTTGAGGGTGACATCCTGCTTTAGTTTTGTGTAGGTTATGAGGTAGCCTGCTCCTTCCATGTCATTGATATGGTAAAATTTATCCTGCCTGGGGCCCTAGTGGAACCTTGTTCTGATGATCTTAGCTTCAGAGCTCACTGCTCCAGAGGATGGAAAGGCAGTTCACCCTGCCTGGCTTTCTCTCTGATCCCTGGACTTAAATAGAGATTTGCTTCAGTTTTGGAACTCGGTACACTAGTAGGGAGTGGCACCACAACTTACCTGGCTTATACTTTTTCTATGAAGTTCTGTGGCAAGATTATATGAGACTGGTAGCTGGGTATGATTCTTTTCCAAGTTTGATAGTTCAGGAGGAAGAACTTTGTCTCATCCCTTCTACTCTAGTACTGTATTTCTTTAGATGCTGATTGCTAGAGTCTTCTAGTTAATGTGCACAGCTGGCAAAGCGACTTGATGTCTCAGGGAAAAGTAATGTGTTGGCAGGATCCTTAATGTTGGTGATACTCAGGCCTCGACAGTCCAAAAACGTCCACACCACCTCTCCTGGCTTTGAGTGGGACTGAGGGTGCCAGAGCTAAAGAAAGAATTCTTAATCATTGCAATGGATCCTTTGATCAACATTTATTCAAAATTGACGAATGACGCTCTTTGACTTGAGTTATTTTGTAGTGCCCAAAAAATTCCACAAATGTGTAGACTCTAAGTTTGTTTTTGTGTTTTTTTTAAGTGTTTTAAGAAGTAAGGATAGGCTTGTCAGAATCTGCTTAGAGACTAAAGAAGTAATAGCGTGCAAAATTTTACTTTCCATAATTCTTCCACTACAAGTGGATTAAAAAAAGGGTTTAAGCACAGCACAGACTGTAAAGGTGTTCAATATCAGGCAGAGTTTCATTCTGTTGTATCAGGATCACTATGAATTGGAACCAACTGAATTGGCACCTAACAATAATGGCAACTTACTCAGTGAAATCTATTCAACTATGAATGTAAGAGGTGTGAAACCTAGAGGATTTTTCAGTGCCATGCTTCATAAATGGTAACTTGACTTTATGTCCTGCTCTAAGACAATGAGCTGAGTAAGCCTTCCAAAGTTGCAGAGTCCAGAGATTGAAGACCGGTGAAGAAGGGAGTAAAGGGAAAGAAAAAGTGGCTTGTTTTGAGGCTCATCTCAGCTTAGGACTCTTTTTATCATTCTCTAAAATGAATTTTAATGAAAATTTATAGAGACCTTGGTTTTTCATTCTTTAATTGTTGCACTTTTCTCCCTGCCCATTTTTCTTCCCCAGTACACTCTACTCTTTGAAAAGTAAAAGAAAAGTTCCCCCATTATTTTACAATCCCTCTACTCCACTATGCAACCTTAGCTCTGGACTCCTGTCATAAACATAATACCTAATCACATATCTCTTTTAAACAGTTTTCTCCTTCTTCTTTTTCAATACAGTATACATTATTTATCCCATCTTTCTTGTCTTTCCCCAACCCCAATGTCAGTCCTGTTTTACAACAGAGGCACTATGCAATATTTGTCCCTTTGTGACTGAGATATTTCACTCAGCATAATGTCCTCCAGGCTCACCCATTTTGAATAATATTGCATGAGTTCCTTGTTTTTCAATGCAGCATAGTATTCCATTGTGTGAATATACCACAGCTTCTCTATTCATTCGTTTGTTGTTTGGCACCTGGGTTGTTTCCAATTCCTTGCTATTGTGAACAAAACTGTAATAAACATGGGTGTGCATATATCTGCTTGGGTGTCAGTTATGGTCTCTTTGGAGTATATTCCCAGTAGTGGAATTGCTGAGTCAAATGGTATTTCTATTTGCAACTTTTTGAGAAAGCGGCACACCACCTTCCACAGTAGTTGCACCATTTTATACTTCCACCAACAGTGAATAAGGGTTCCGGTTTCTCCACAACATTGCCAGCATTTGTAGCTTGCTGTTTTGTTAAATTTTGCTATTCTGACTGGGGTGAGATGGTATCTCATAGTTGTTTTGAGCTGAAGATCTTAATATTTTACATTCTAATTTTTGATACTGTAATTTATACTACACACACACACACACACACACATGTGCACGCGCACACGCTCACTTTGCCTCTGGAGTAATGTGCTCACTCTTCTTATTGTTGTTGTTCAGTGCTGTCAATTTAAGTATACTCAGTGACCCCATAATCAACAGAGCTGTCCCACCCTGCACCATCCTCAGAATATCTGACACACTTGAGCCTGTT
The DNA here is from genome assembly GCF_000299155.1 of Elephantulus edwardii. Lineage (NCBI taxonomy): Eukaryota > Metazoa > Chordata > Mammalia > Macroscelidea > Macroscelididae > Elephantulus > Elephantulus edwardii. Next base: position 17,245,940 of record NW_006399801.1, read on the forward strand.
GCCGTAGTCACTGTGTCAATCTACCTGGTCAAGGGTCCTCTTTTTCCACCTTAGAGTGTAATTCACTTGCTTTATTTTGTATAAACAAAAATTCCTACATTAATCTTTAACACATCAAATCTATTCAACAATTTATAGTTAAAATGCTTAGATTTATGTCAACAGTAGGCTTCCCCCTGCCCCTTTTCCTTAGTTTGAAGTATGTTAGATCTAAAAACTCTTTAAAGCTGGTATGACAGCTCAGATCCTGATATAGAGATTCATGTTACATTCAATAAGTTCCCATGCAGTAAAAACAGGGTTTGGTGTTGCAATTAACCTATTTTTTTGTTGTTGTTGTTGAGTCTTATTATTGGAGAATTAAATTTAGAGTCTGGTTTAAGCCAAGACTTTGAAGATACTACAGTAAATTATCATTATAGGGACAGACCCATAAAGAGAAACCTTCTTTGACTCCTATAGTTACTCAGAAATCAAACTTCTTTCAGGAATAATTTGAATATCTTCTTATTTCAATGAGATCTAGAAGGTAAGTGATAATATTAATTGTTTTGTTCTAAAGATGATATAGGTATATTTCTTCACTAATATTTTATGCTGGGACTACAGAAAAGTCACATAGGAAGAACAATCTGATTACATGACATATTTAACAATCTTGTACTCACTTCTATTGAGATGGTTACTGGGGGAAGTTATAGTACACTCTGAGCTGCAATACTAGCTGTGGATCCTATGGCAATTCTTTCTTTATATGGCTTGATTTATGTCTATAAAAGTTCCTGAAAATTTGGCTACAGAAGACACTGGGTAACTGGACTGGCATCTACCAACTTATCAAAATTTCTGGGTATTTGGTATTTAATGGGTCACTTTGAGTTTTGTTTCCATGGTTGTTATACTTTTCTTTGAGCCCACGATTATGTTGTTGTTGTTATTGTTATGTGCTGTCGAGTTGCTAGTGACTTATAGCGACTGAGGCTCAATGTCAAGAAGACAAAAATTCTCACCACTGGACCAATTGGCAGCATCAGGATGGATGGTGAAGAGATTG
>NW_006399801.1:17247093-17249247 GCF_000299155.1 Elephantulus edwardii
TTTGATAAAAATTTACAAAAAAGTTAGATTTTTATTCATTCACTATTTACATGTTTACCTCATCTCCCTCCCTTCACCTCCCACAGTTCACTTTTTTTGTTTTCATATTCATTCACTGTTGAGCAATTACCTCCCCTCTCACCCTCAATCATATTTGCAATGTAACTCTTATTCTGGGCTATTGTACATATAAGGCCGAATTATATATTCCTTTTAAACAGTTCTTTCCTTCATCTATTCCAGGAAAGTGTTAATTATCTACCCATTTTTATCCTATTCTCCTCCCACTCATGTCAGACCTGCTTATAGTAGTGGTGCTATAAAGTATTTGTCCTTTTCTGACTGAGATATTTTACCCAGCATGATGTGCTTCAGGGTCCCTCATGTTGTGCAATATTTTATTAGTTCATTGTTTTTCAGTGCTGTATAGTATTCCAGAATATACCATAGTTTTCCTATCCACTCATTTATTGATAGGTACTTGGTTTGCTTTCATCTCTTTGCTTTTGCAAATAATGCCACAATAAACATGGGTGTGTATATATCTGTTTGTATGGTGGTTATGGTTTCTTTAAGGTAAATTTCCAGTAGTAGCATTGTGGGGTCAAATGGTATTTCTATTTCCATATTTTTTGCGAAAGTGCCATACTGCCTTCCAGAGTGGTTGCACCATTTTACACTCCCATTAACAGTGAATAAAGATTTCAATCCCTCCACAATCTCACCAGCATTTATAATTTGCTGCTCTGTTGAATTTTGCTATTGTTGCTGGGGTGAGGTGATATCTCATAGTTGTTTGGATTTATCTCTCTCTGATAGCTAGTGATTTAGAACATTTCTTCATGTGTTTGCCATCTGAATATCTTCTTTGATGAAGTGTCTATTCTTATCCTGTGCCTATTTTGCTATTGGGTTGTTTACCATTTTCTTGTTCAGATGCTGGAGTATTCTATATATTTTATATATGATTCCTTTACAAATATGTCATTACTAAATCTTTTTTCACAATCTGTGACTTTCCTTTTTACCCTGCTGGAGAATTTTTTTGGTGCATATAAAGATTTGATCCTTAGAAAGTCCCTTTCATCTATTTTGTTCTCTCTTGGTTGTAGGTTTTTCAGGATGCTTGGAAAACTGTTCATTTTGTGGATTAGGGCTTCTGGAGTTCTTCCAAGTTTTTCTCTAATGAAGTTTATATTCTTTCAGTTTAGTCCTAGGTCCTTAATCCACTTTTTGTGTATGGTGTGAGGTGTGGGTCTTGCTTGCGTTTTCTACAGATGGCTTTCTAATTTTTCCAATAATATTTGTTTAAAAAACTGTTGTTTCCCCACTTAACAGATTTCATCTCCTTGTCAAAAATCAGTTGACCATGGATTAATAAGCTAATTTCTGGGTTTTCAATTCCATGCCTTCGATCTATGTGTCTGTTCCTGTATGGTAACATGCTATCTTCACCATCACGGTTGTGTAGTAGAATTTGAAATCAAGGAGTATCTTGTTTTTATTTTTCAGGAGTGTTTTACTTATTTGAGTCTCTTTCCATTCCAAATAAAATTGGAATTTGCCTCTTATATCTTGTTGAAGAATGGAATTGGTATCTCAATTGGGATTGCATTAAATATGTATATTGCCTTTGGTAGAATTGTCATTTTCACAATATTGAATCTTCCTATCCGTGAGTATGTTTTGTAAATTTCTTTGTATAGGTCTTGTGTCTCTAGTTAGATTTGCTCCCGAGTTTTTAATCTTATGATTAGCTTTTATGATGGGTATTCATTTTCTTAGCTCCTTTTCTCGTATTCTCTTTGTCACTCTAGAGAAATGCAATTAATTTTTATATGTTGATCTTGTGACCCGCTATTTTGCTGAGTTGGTTGACTATGCCCAGTAGTTTTCTTGCTGATTGTTTAGAGTTTTCTAAGTATAATATTATATCATTTGCATAAAGAGCTAGTTTTACCTCCTCTTTGCCAATTTGGATACCTCTTGTTTCCTTCTCTTGTTTTATTGCTCTTGCTAAAACTTACAATACAATATTAAATATTCATTATTGAATATTATTGAACACATAAATATTGACATACTAGGCATTGGTGAGATGAGATGGACTGGCATGGGGCATTTTGAGTCGGATGACCATATGATATATTACTC
>NW_006399801.1:17249347-17258265 GCF_000299155.1 Elephantulus edwardii
TACCAGCAGCCAGGAAATTAAAGTCTGTTGTTAGAGACCTCTCCAAAGTACTGAAGAACAATGGTATCTCTCTGGAGACTAAGGTGCATCTGATACAGGCCATGGTTTTGCAATCACTTGTTATGCATCAGAGAGTTGAACAATGACTAGGGAAGATAGAAGGAGAATTGATGCCTTTGAGCTGTGGTGCTGGAGAGGAGTATTAATGTACCATGGACTGCTAAGAAAACAAACAGGCTCATCCTAGAGAGGGTTAAACCGGGTGGCTCCTTGGAGGCAAGGATTCTGAGGCTTCGTCTGACATACTTTGGATATGTTGTAAGGAGGGACTGGTCCTTGGAAAGGGACATCATGCTTGGGAGGGTGGAGGGACAGCACAGGAGAGGAAGGCCCTCTATGAGGTGGATTGATTTGGTGACTAGGGTAATCAGGATGGATGTATCGGAGACAGTGCGATTGACACAGGACAGAGCAGTTTAGGGCTGTTGTAAATAGGGTCTTGGTCCCACAATTAAACAAATACAAATATTGCCTTTGTATCCGCAATTTCTTCTTATTTGTTTCCACAATGAACACACTTGGCACCAGAAGTCAGGAAATAAAAAAAAAAAATTAAATCCATTAAGAAAATCTGCTGTCAGGGGCCTCCTCAGAGTACTGAAGAGCAAAGATGTCAGTCTAGACTAAGCTGTGCCTAATCCAGTTCATGATCTTCACAATTATTTTGTATGCATCAGAGAGCGAGACTGACCAAGGATGACAGAAGAAGAATTGAGGCATTTGAGCTATGGTGCTAGAGAAGAGTATTGAACATACATACCATGGACCACCAAGAGAACAAACAGATCTGTCCTGGAGAGGGTGAAACAAAATTCCTTATTGGAGGCAAGGATTTTGAGGCTCTTTCTTACATACTTTGGACATATAGCCAGGATGGACCAGTCTTTGGAGAAGGAAATCATGCTTTGAAGGATGGAGGGACAGCAGAGGAGAAGAAGATCCTGGATGAGATGGATTGACACAAAAACTGGTGTAATGAAGGTAGGTATGTCAGAGACAGTAAGATTGGCTCAGGATAAAGCAGGGTTCAGAGCTATTGGGCATGGGCTTGCTGTGAGTCAGAGTCAACTCAACAAAACATAAAAACAATAACATCCTCTAGATCAAGTTCACCTGTAGGCTGTATGTATCTGAACTGAAGTTCATAATTTAGATTTGTGATAACTTTATTTGGAATATACTGTGCTCTAATATGGATGCAAGTGTTTTTCATTTGAGGATATTTCTGCTTTCCCCTTAAAAATTTACCTAAGCCACAGTTTTACCTACCTTAAGATCAGAAGACCTAGATACTGCTCATTTACTGACTAGTACTGATCATTATGATAAGGGGCCCAGTAGAAAGATCCTGAGAGAATGAGAGCAAAACATGGGACAAATATCTAATTTTGCAAAAAAATCCAGTCTTACCTAATCGAATGAGACTGGAGAACTCCCAGGAATTGTTGCTTTGAGACACTCTGTAAACCTTGAACTGAAACTATCTCTGAACTCAGATATAACTGATTAGATAAAAAAAAATAAGACTACCAACTCTGAGTATTGTAATTCTTTAAAAATCATCTATATGAGATAAAATAGTCAAAGATTACTTTAAAACAAAGTACGAGAATAGAAAATACAAATTAATGAAAATAGTACAACCAGAACAGAAATAATATGCCTGTTCACGGATTGTAAAGAACTTAATCAATGCTATTTAACAAATTGTACAGCTATTGTTAAATAAGAAACTAGAAGAGATTTCAGTAGAGAGAGCTACAATCAGAGCCAGCACATTATGGTGTTAATTAGTGAGGGGTCTGCATCTCTTCAGGAGGGAAACAACTCCAGGGAGGCTACCTGGCTGTCATGGGGCCTACTCATAAAAAAGACAATAGGATTTCAGAGAATGGGGCTGAAATCAGGCAAGACACACACTGTATTGATGTGGTAAGGAGCAAAGTGCCTTCCCCTCCCTGGACAGAAAATGTTTCAGGTTGAGACCCTAGCTTTGCCCCTCCGCAGACCAAAGAGGACAATAAACTTCAGGAAAGGGGGCTACAATAAGGAGAGATTCCTCTAGGACTGCACTGCAGACCATAGATGATCTGAAGGACTTTAAGAAATGCAAACATTTCTGCTCTACAGGCCCAACAAGGATTTCAAATACAGTAAGTTACCATCCCCATGGAGTGAACATTTTAAGCCTTCAGATAAAAAACTGTCAGCAACTTATGTAGACGCAATAGAAATGGCCTAACACATACCAAGAAAAACTTCACATAATGTCAAGAAAGCAGCAAGTAGCATCACATGTTGTGAAAAAACAAAATAAGTCTCTTCTAAAAATGCGGAACATAGTACAGACTCAATGATTATCTAAAGACAGGAGGGACAAATAAATATATTGGCATAAAGTCATAAGAACAGCTATAGAAAAAGATACAAATGATGGAAGAAAGAATGAACACCATAAATAAAGCATGTATCCCAGAGATAGAGAAGCAGAAGAATCATACAGATGTGCCACTATATGAACAGCCACAGAAAAAGGTATAAAGATGGAAGAAGGAATACAAAGCTAAATAAAGTGAATACTCCAGAGACAGGAAGCCAAAAGAAATATATCGATGTTTTCAGAAGAAATTTAAAAAAATGGAGAAATAATTGAAACTACAGACAATGCTTCTTGTTGTTGTTGTTATGTGCCATTGAGTCGCTTGTGACTCATAGTGATCCTATATACAATAGCCCTAAACTCTGCTCTGTCCTGTTCCAATCACACTGTCTCTGACACACCCACCCCAGTAACTGAATCAATCCACCTCTAGGAGGGCCTTCCCCTCCTGCACTGTCCCTCCACCCTACCAAGCATGTTGTCCCTTTCTAAGGGCCAGTCCTTCCTTACATGTCCAAAGTATGTTAGACGGAGCCTCAGAATTCTTGCCTCCAAGGAGCCACCCGGTTTAACCCTTTCCAGGATGAATCTGTTTGTTTTCCTATCAGTTCATTGTACCTTCAATACTCTTCTCCAGCACCACAGCTCAAAGGCATCTATTTTCCTTCTATCTTCCTTAGTCATTGTCCAACTCTCTAATGCATAACAAGTGATAGCAAAGACCATGGCCTGTGTCAGATGCACCTTAGTCTCCAGAGAGCAAAAATTAAAAAAAAATCATCTTAAGGCAGAGTGGATACAGCACTGGAAATAGCAGAAATGCATGAAAACACAATCCAGAATATCAAGACTGAAATGGCAGAAGTTTTAACATGCTGAAGGGACAAAAATAGCCAAGAAAACAAAAAACAAACAGAAGAGATGGAACAGAGAGTCAGTGAGCTGGAAAGCAAGGACCTCAATGGGAACACACTGGAAGAATAATCAAAGATGAGATGGAAGGAAAACGATGAAAAAATTATAATAGAGATAATATTAAAATGAACAACATATGTATGATGGGAATTTCAGAACATGAGAAGGGCTGGGAAACACTGAGAAAATTATGGAAGAGGTACTAGAAGTAATGTCCCTAGGCATCATGAAGAATGGAGAAATCTACATTTAAGAAGTTCTGCATATCCCAAACTAGAACCCAAAATACAAACATCAAGACATATCACAGTCACATTCTCCAAAATCAAAGATAGAGTACTAAAATTAACGTGAGAAAAACAAAGTCTTCTATAAAGGGGAACCAATTAGGTTACGTTTGGATTTCTCAGCATAAACTATATGAGCAAGTAGACAATGGGATGACAAATACAGAAACTTGAAAGAAAACAATCTCCAGCTGAATATCCAGTACCCAGGAAAGCTGTCCATCAAATATGGTGGAGAAATTAGGCCATTTGCTGAAAAACAGGAATTTAAGGAATTTGTGAAATTGAGACCAAGTGTATTAGAAATTCTGAGGGAAGACCTTCACAAAGAGACACCAATGAAAAGTAGATGGATGATAGAAACAAGAAATAACAAAAAAAAGACACACAACAAAATGGCAGTAATAAAACCTTGCCTGTTAATAATCACACTCAAGGTGAACAGATTAAATGCACCAGTTAGGATAATAGGAGCAGCAGAACAGATAGAAAAACAAAGCTCATCAGTATGTTACCTAAAAGAGACATGTCTAAGAAACAAGACTAAAAATCAAAGATTGGGAAAAATTACCAAGCAAATGGCAGCCACAAAAAAAAAAAAAGCAAAAATTGCAATACAGTCTCTGATTAAACAAACTTCAGGATGAAAACCATCATAAAAGATCAGGAAGGGCCCTATATAAAGGACTCTTTATAAAAAGGCCTTTATTAAAGGGAAAATAGACAAAGAAGACATAAGTTTGGTCAACACTGAAGTGTCAAATGAATTGCTGTTGTTTGTTGCTGTTGAGTTGAGTAAGACTCATAGTGACCCTATGAACAAAAGTCTGTCTGAATCTTGTTGTGTCCTATGCCATTCTCACACTTCCTAACACACAAAAGCCCATGTGGCAGTCACTGTATCAATCCTCCTGGTTGAGGGTCTTCCTCTGTTTTGCTGACTCTCCACCCTTCTCAGCATCATGTCCTTCTCCAAGGAATAGCCCCTTCTAGCAACATGCCCAAAGTATGTGAGACAAAGCCTCAACATTCTTGCCTCCAAAGAGCACCCTGGCTGCACCCTTTCCAAGACATATCTCTTTGTTCTCTTGACCATTCATGGGATTTGTAAAATATATGAAACAATGGTTAGTAGACTTGAAGAAATAAATAGATAACAGCAAAACAATGGTAGGAGACTTTAACACATCATTCTCAGCAAATGATAGGTCAACTTAAAAGAATTTTAACAAAAATGTAGACTATCTGAACTACACAACCGGCAAACTTGATCTTTTGGATGTATTCAGGGTACTGCAACTAAAAGTCATTTTACTTTCTTCTCAAGTACACCTGGTATATTCTTCTGAACTGATCATATATTTGGACAATACAGGCAAGCATCCACAAATTTAAAAACCTTAAAACAATACCAAGTATCTTTTCAAACCACAATGCCATTAAACTAGATATTAATGACAAGAAGGTAAAGCTTATAAAATCACCCATGTGGAAGTTAAATAACATCCTGCTAGAAAACATTTGAGTTATATTTTTGCTGTTGCTATGTGCCATCGAGTGGCCTTCAATTCATAGAGACCCTATGCACAGAAGCTCTGAACCTTGTCCTATCCTGAGCCTGTCTCATTGACTCTGATGTACTTACCCCCATTATCCGAGTTTCTGTGTCAATCTATCCCATCCAGGGTCTTCTTCTCCTGTCCTGTGTCTCCACCCTTCCAAGAATGATGTCCAAGGACCAGTCCTACCTGGCCACCGGCCCATGGTATGTAAGATGAAGCTTCAAAATCCTTGTCTTCAAGGAGAAATCTGGTTTCACCCTCTCCAAGACAAGCATGTTTGTTCTCTTGGTGGTCCAAGGTATGTTCAATACTCTTCTTTAGCATCACAGCTCAAAGGTATCAATTCCTCTTCTATCATCCATAGCATTGTCCAGCTCTCCAATGCATGGGAAATAATTGCAAAGACCCTGGCCTGGATGGTGCACACCTTGGTCCCTAGACTGATATCATTCCTCTTTAGGACTTTATAGATGCCCCTCACAGCAGACTTCCTCAGTGCAAGTGATCTTTTGATTTTCTGACTGCTTCTTAGAAGAAATAAAAAAGTTATTTGAAACAAATGAGAATGAAAAGATAACATTCCAAAGCCTCTGGGATACAGCTAAGGCAGTCCTCAGAGTGACATTTCACAGCAATACTCAAACACATAACAAAGGAAGAAAGAAGCAAAATTAACGACCTTGCTCAACACTGTCATTAAATATAAATTGAAGAACAATCTAACCAGACAGCCTCTAGATGAAAAGAAAAGATAAGGATAAGAGCTGAAATCAATGAGATAGAAAAAAACAAACAGGAACTTGTTCTTTGAGAGAGTTAACAAGATAGACAAACCATTGGCAAACTTAACAAAAGAAAAGACACAAATAACTCAAATAAGAAATGATAGAGGTGATATCACAACTGAACCAGCTGAAATTGTATTAATAATATGAGAATATTATAAAGAGCTATACTAAAACATTTGAAAATCAGAGGACATAGACAAATTCCTTGAAGCTCACACCCTACCCAGATTGACACTTGAACAGACTCATGACAAAAAAAAGAAACTGAGCAGGTCATAAAATGACTCCTCCACTCACACACACAAAAGGTCCTGACCCAGAAGGCTTCATGGCTAAATTTTATCAAACATTCAGAGAAGATGTATCACCAACTCATAAATTATTTCAAAAAATAGCAAAAGAAGGAACAATCCAAGAATCATTCTATAAAGAAAACATAACCCAAATACCAAAACCAGACAAAGACATTGCCAAAAAAGGAAACTACAGATCAATACGAATATAGATGTAAACATTGTTAATATAATTCTGGGAAATAGAACAACAACAAAATTCATCATGACCACACGGGTTTCAAACATCTTTGCAAAAGAAAAACAAAATAATGTAATCTATCACATCAACAAAGCAACAAGTAAAGATTACTTGATCATATCAGTTAATTCAGAAAAAGGTCTTTAACAAAATCTAATACCAATTCTTGATGAAAACGATCAGAAAAACAGGAATAGAAGGGAAATTCTTCAACATAGTGAAAAGTTGTTGTTATGTGCCATGGAGTCGTTTGCAACTCATAGCGACCCTATGTACAAGAGCCCTAAACACCATTCTATCCTGTGCCAACCTCACGGTCTCTGACACACTCACTCTCACCACCCCACTCACAGAATCGATCCATCTCTTCGAGGGTCTTCCCCTCCTGCGCCATCCCTCCACTCTCCCAAACATGATGTCCCTCTCCAAGGACAAGTCCCTCCTTGCAACATGCCCAAAGTATGTCAGACGAAGCTTCGGAATTCTTGACTCCAAGGAGCATTCTGGCTTCACCCTCTCTAGGACAAACCTGTTTGTTCTCCTAGGAGTCCATGGTATATTCAACACTCTTCTCCAGCACAACAACTTAAAGACATCAATTCTCTTTCTATCATCCCTATTCACTGTCCAATTCTCCTATGCATGACACGTAATTGCAAAGACTATAGCCTGGATCAGGCGCACCTTAGTCTCCAGCCTGACGTCGTTGTACATGTGCAAAATTAAGAGCAAACATCATTCTCAGTGGAGCAAAACTAAAGACATTTCCCTTGTGAACAGAGATCATACAAGAATGCCAACTGTTGTTTCTCATGGGTGGAGCCAAAGGAAGACTAGCAAAGCAAAGTGTAGTTTCAGAAGGCTAAAAGCTCTCTCAGGCTAATAGTCTGGAGAAACTCCAGAACCCCTGCTTTTATTAGCATTCAGAAACAAAGAAATAGTTCACAGAGAAATGGAAACTTTAAGGATTACTTCATTAGAGCCATTATGGGCCAAGTACACAGATAGATAAAAGACATACATTCAGGCAAGACTTCTTTGTGTTCATAAACTGTGTTTTCTCACATTCGCAACAATCTTATCAACAACAAGACCATTTGCTTCTACTCTCAAAGGAGTATTTAAAGATGTGTGGGAACTGCTTACAATCTTCCTTCTCAGAATGTATCATGAGAGCTGCTTGCAATCTTCCTTCTGAAGCATCTCTATGTGCAAGACACACAGCCACTTCCCAAGGATACAGCCCCTTATGTTCTTTGCCCCTTAACCCACTTTCACCATTCCTATTCAATATTGCATTGGAAGTACTTGCTAGGGCAATAGCATAATAGAAGGAAGTTAAGAGGCATATAGGCAAGTGACTCAATGGCATATGAAAACATGAACATACCATGACAGGTTTGGAAGCAGGAGTGGCATCCACTTCCTAAATAAAATGCCTCCAGAAACTATATGAACTTTGATAAATGTCTATAGTTATAGAGGGGCTTCAAGCCTTTTGCTCATAGGTTGTGTTTGACCCGAAGGCAATCAACAACAACAACAGATTGGAAAAAGGGTGGTAAAACTATTACTATATGCATACAGAAAATTCCAAGGACTCACAGACAAACAAACAAACACCCCCAAAACCACCCTGTTAGACTTAATAGACCAATTTAGTAGAATGACAAGATACAAGGTCAGTATGCATAATCAGTAGGATTCCTCTACAGTAACAAAGAAAACACAGACAAGGAAACTAAGAAAGCAATGCCATCTACAGTAGCCAACTACAAATTGAGATAGTTGGGACTAAACCTAACTACTGACACAAAGCTCAACCTCAAGAAAACAAAGATTCTTACCACTGATTAGCAGCATCATGATCGATGGTGAAGAGATTGAGATGGTTAAAAGCTTCAGTTTGCTTGGCTATATAATAAATACTCTTGGTACCATATGTCAGGAAATTAAAAGTCTAATTGCATTGGAAAAGCTTGCTGTCAGAGACCTCTCCAAAGTACTGAAGAGCAACAATGTCAGTCTTGAGACTAAGGTGTGATACAGGCCATGGTCTTTGCAATTACTTGCTATGCTTTAGAAAGCTGGACAATGACTAGGGATGATAGAAGGAGAATTGATGCCTTTGAGCTGTGGTGTTGAAGAAGAGTATTGAATATACCATGGACTACAAGGAGAACAAACAAGTTCGTCCTAGAGTGAGTGAAGACAGGTGGCTCCTTGGAGACCAGGATTCTGATGTTTTGTCTGACATGTTTTGGACATGTTGTAAGGTGGGATCAGTCCTTGGAGAGGGACATCATGCTTAGGTGGGTGGAGGAACAGCACAGGAGAGGAAGACCTCGATGAGATGGGTTGATTCAGTGACTGGGGTAATGAGAGTAGGTGT
>NW_006399801.1:17259058-17269940 GCF_000299155.1 Elephantulus edwardii
AGAACAATGAGACTGAATCAAGAACCCAGAAATTAATCTACGGTCAACTGGTATTCAACTGGTAGGGAAACAAAACCTATCATCTAGGGAAATGACATCCTTTTTAACAAATCATGCTGGCAAAACTGGACCTCTAGCTGCAAAAAGCTGAAGTAGGATTCACATCTCACAGCACACACAAAACTCAATTCAAGGTAGGTCAGCAATCTAGGTGTAAAACTCAAAATGATAAAGACCGTAAGAGACAAAATTTGACCAAACTTAAAAGCCCTAGCCAATTGTATAAAATGGCTGCAAATAAATCCAGAAATGCACAGCCAGGAGAAGATAACATCAACGAATAGAATTTTCTAAAGATTAAGCCCTATGTGCATCAAAATATTTTTCCAATAGGGTAAAAAGAAAACCTACTGACTGGCAAAAATATTTGGCAATGACATCTCAAACAAAGGTCTCATATGAAAGCATACAGAATACACGTGGGTCTCCACAATCAAAGTACTGATAAGACAATTACAAAATGGGTAAAAGCATGGAAAGACTTTTCACAGAGGACGACATTCAAAGGGCTAACAGACATATGAAGAAATGCTCAAATTCACTGGCAATAAGAGAGATGCAAATAAAAACCACAATGACATACCACCTCACCCCAGTGGCAGTTGCAAAATTTAACAGGGTGACAAGCAATAAATGTTGGAGATGATATGGAGAGACTGGAACTTTTATACACTGCTGATGGAATGATAAAATGGTACAATCACTCTGAAAGGCAGTTTGAAGTATCCTCAAAAAGCTGAACATTTAAAAAAATTAAAATGCTGAATATAAAAGACTTGTTTAAAAGGAATATATGATTAGGCATTATGCATATGATAACAGCCCAGAATAATAGGTACCTTGCAAAGAGGACAGGGCATCAGGGTGGGAGGGTGGTAATGGAACAACAATAAAATGAATATTTTTAAAAAAATGAACTGGGCAAGAGAGGAAAGTTCTACAATGAATGAATGAAAACCTAACTTCCCTGTAAACTTTCATCAAAAGCACAATTAAGATAAAAAAATTATTTAAAAAAATCAATAAACATAGAAATCCCATATGAACCAACTACTTCACTGCAAGGAATGTACCCTGAGGAAAGTAGAACTGAGACACAGTGGATTTGTACATCATTGTTAATTGCAGCAGTACTCGTAACAAGAAAATGGAAACAGTTCAAATTCCCATGAACAAATGAATAGATTGAGAAATTGTGGTACATTCACATTTTGGAATACTAAACTCTATGAACTTTGATAAAAGTCAATAGTTGTAGGGAGGCTTCAGGCCTTTTGTTCATAAGGTTGCTAGGAGTCATGCTTGACTGGAAGGCAATTGACAATAACAACAATGGAATAATCAAGAGCAAAGGTTTTTAAAAACCATTGTATAACATGAGAAGAGCTAGAGAATTTTATGTTGCGTGAACTAACTCAGTCTTATAAGGACAAATACCGCATAAGACCATTATTGTAATAATAGAAGGATAAAAATAAAATGTATATAAAAGTCCAAAGGGGGAAAGGAAGGAGGGAAAAAATTACAGGGTCACAGAGTTCAGTGAGTGAAGAGAGGGCTGAATGAGTTAGGAAATAGCCAATGGAGATCTAAAAAGACAGAGTGAGAGTGGGTATAGATCTATGGTGATTGATTTTATAAAATGCAATGCATGAAATGATCATATGAAACACAATGTGAATGAAGAATGTGTGAAACACTATGTATAAGAATGAAACAAAATGTATACACACATTTTCTGTGCAAGCAGATTTTTAAAAAATACATGCAATAAATAATCTATATCAACACTCTTGGCTCCAGCAGTCAGGAAATTAAAAGACAAAGTGCTTTGGGGAAATCTACTGTCAGGGATATCTCTAGAGTACTGAAAAGCAATGATGTCAGTTTAGGGACCAAAGTGCATCTGATCCAGGCCGCGGTCTTCACAATTACTTGTTATGCATAAGAGAGCTGGATAATGACTAAGAATGACAGAAGAAGAATAAATACTTTTTAGTTGTGGTGCTGGAGAGGAGTCTTGAACATGGGCCACCAAGAAAATAAATATCTGTCTTGGAGAGGGTGAAACTAAGTTTCTACTTGGAAGCTAGTTTTGAAGCTCCCTCTCACATACTTTGGGCATGTGACAAAGAGAGACTGGTCCTTGGAGAAGAACATCATGCTCCGAAGAGTGGAGGGACAGCGCAGCAGAGGAAGATGCGAATGAAAGTAACTGGGCAATGAGGGTGGGTATGTCAGAGTTAGCAGGAGACTGGCTTAAGACAGGGCAGGGTTCAGATTTGATACACAGGTGACTCAATGGCACATAACAACAACAACAACTTAATCCAGGAACAAAACCATAACAAAACTTCTATTATTATTACTATTCTATCTTTATTAATGATTTGACTGTATAATTCTCTATTCTATTTTATTAGAGTATCACATAACTTTGAATTAGATGGGGTAGGTAGTTTTTCTTTAGATCTTTGTAGAGTCATACAATGTGGTGTTACTAGTCTAAGATTTAATGAGGACTAAGTTGTAGATAGTGAGATAGAAATCAAATTTTCTCATTATACTAATGTGATCTTTCACATATTAAATAAATCACTCTCTAACAAGTGATAAAAGGAGAAACATCAGCAAAATTTTTTCTGGGAACATACAGATTGGGCCTTACCTGGCCTGCAGTTAGTCTCCAGGATTAACGGGGGTACCATCTCTCACTGAGTTCCTTCACTCTTACTGGGCATCTTTACCTGGCACATTTCACCAACACATTTGAAGCCTTGCACCCTTTTCAGAATGTGTCAACCGTGGATATTTTCAAGTTATTAGTGACTCTATGCCAGACATCTCTGACTCAGTATTCTGCCTTCACCCATTTCTAGCCAGGCAAACTTGTCTTCGAAAACCAAAGGGAAGAACACACTTAGCAATTCCGGAGCTGAAAGAATGTAAAAACAAATTCAAATGCCCAGTTGGCAATATTGAAGAAGTCTATAGGCAATTTTTAAAAACTTGTTATGCATATAATTAATCGTTCATATACATTGTTTTTCATTCATATACATGGTGGATTTTGTGTGTATTTCACACTTTCCTTCATTGACCTTATGCTTTATACAATCATTCTTATACACTGTGTTTTATAAAATTAATCAGCGTAAGACTATGTCCACCATCACCCCTTTTTTTCCCAGGCCCCCACTGGATCTTTCCCATTTCCTTTATCCCTTCCCTTCACCACCAAATTTTGTGACTCTGTGGTTTCCACTGTCCCTAATCTTACCCCTCTACTCACACCTCTTTCCCTGTTTGACTCTCATGCAGGTTTTATATTTTTCTTTCTATTTTTATGCAGTATTCTTATGCAGTATATTCTTATGCAGTATTGGTCCTTACAATGCTGAATTAGTTCACTCAGCAAAAGGCTCTCCAGTCTCTCTCAAGTTATTATGGACAAAATTTTGAATGATACCAGGAGCATCAAGAGAAGATGGAAGAAATACAGGGTCAATTTTACCAAAATGAATTGGATAATACTGTACCATGTCAAGGTAGCTGTCCTTCTGGTGTTTTTTGTTTTGTTTTATTTTGGTTTTCTCTACTAGTTTATTTACAAAATCTGAAAACAAATTTGAACAAATTCTTTAAATTTCCCTCACTCCCCATCAAATTGTACAATCCAATAATTAATTCCCCCTCCCCCTGCACATCCACATCCCTCTTCTTCCAGCCTCTCCCACCCCTCTTGAATCCTTATATAGAGGCAGCTAATTGCATGGGAGGAGATTGCTCATTCTTCTGTGGAGCAGCTGATGCCTTCAGGACTGCAGTGCAGTTTCTTGCCACTGGTCCATGAGAGGTCTTGCTAAATAATGGAAAGTCATCTGAATTCATTGGAAAGATTAAGCCTCCAGGAATTTTTGGATTACTAATTGATGTTTCAGCAAACAAATGCATTCCTAGATGTGTTCACTAGCCCGTGCCAAAAAATTTGCAAGACAGCTATCAGTGGTAAGTGACTGAAAGAGGTCCACATTTGTTCCCATTCCAATAAAAGGTGATCTAAAAAAGTGTGGAAATTATTAAGCAATATCATAAACATCGTGTACAAGAAAAATTTTGCTGATCATTATTTAAAAATGTACATTGACATTGAATTACCAGAATTTGAAACTGGATTCAGAAGAGATTGAAATGAGGGATATCATTTCTGATATCAGAGAGATAGTGGTTGAAAATAGAGATAGCAGAGAGATGTTTACTTGTGTGTTTTTTTTTTTTTTTAAAGCAAAGACATTTGCCTATGTGGATCACAACAAATTATGGGTACCATTCAGAAAAATGAGAACCACAGACTACTTAATTGTGCTCAGGTGAAACCTCTTCTTAGACCAAGAAGCAGTTGCCTGAACAGAGCAAGGAAACTGCATGGTTTAAAACCAGGAACGGAGTGCCTCAAGGCAGTCGGTATCTTCTCTCAATACCGATTCAATCTTTGTGGTACACAAATAATTTGAGATGCCAATTTATATGAAGAAGAGTATGGCAGCAAGATTGGAGAAAGACTCATTAAAAACCAACTTTATGAGAGTGACACACTTTTACTAGCTGAAAGGGAAGAGTTGAACACTTACTGAACAAAGATACAGTCTTCGATACAGATTACATTTAAACATCAAGAAAACAAAAATCCTCATTTCTGGATGAAAAGGCAAAATCATTATATCTATAGGGATGGTTGGAGTTATTAAGGATTTAATGTTATCTGGACACAATTAACACTCATTTTAATAGCAGTCAAGAAACCAAAAGACCTGTTGCATTAGGAAAATCTACTGCTACAACTTCTTTAAAGTACTAAAGAGTAAGGATGCCAGTTTAAGATATGCCTGATCTAAGCAATTTTCAATAACTTCCTGTATATCTGAAAGACAATGAATAAGACAGGAGAAAAATCGGTGTCTTTGAGTTGAAGGTATTGACTAGGAGTACGGAATATCCCACGGACTGGGAAATAAACAAGCCGATCTTTCTTGGAGGCCCAGGGACTCCTTAAAAGCAAGGATGATGAAACTTCATCTCACATTCTTTGGACATGTTATCAGAAGAGGCCAATTGTATGAACAAGAAATCATTCTGGGAAAGGTAGTGGATCAGTGGAAAAAAGGAAGATCGTTTGAGATGGTTGGCACAGTGACTGCAACAATGGGCTTGAAAAATGGTGAAGATCATGATGATAATGCAGGACCCGACAAGGCGCTGATCTGATGTTCATACGGCAGCTAATGTTCATAGGGTAGAGGCATGGATGAATTGATGGCACCTAATAACAGATTCAAAACTGAGATACAGCTTTTCATTTTTTGTAATTTTAATTAAATAGTGATAAATAAGAAGATATATTTTTTTAATAATTTTTTAAAATCTTGATTTTAATGAAAGCGTACAGAAAGCTAAATTTTCACTATTCTTTGTTGCACATTTTACCCCCTCTCCCTTCCTTCCCTCTAGCCTAGTTAATTTTTTTTTTAAATAGTTGTTCATTGCACAATTATCCCCCCTCCCTGCCCCAAACCTCTTTGCGATGTACCTCTTATTCTGGGCTGTTGTTGTACGTATAATGCCTAATCATATATTCCTTTTAAACAGTTCTTTCCTTCATCTGTTTCAATGCAGTATTCATTATTTATTTCATCTTTTCTTAGTTTACCTTAACCTCCACGTCAGTCCTGTTTTGTAACAGTGGTGCTACGAAGTTGTATTTTTAACTTACTAAAACTTTATACTTCCACCTAATGCTGAAGATACTATTGCTGGACTTTGTAACTTGTAGTCCCCAAAATAATAGTAGATTTGTTATTGTTGTTTGTTGTTATGTGCCATCGAGTCACCCATGACTCATCGTGACCCTATGTTCAACAGCCCTAAACCCTGCTCTATCCTGTGCCAATTTTATTGTCTCTGACAACACCCACCCCTATTACCCTGGTCACAGAATCAATCCATTTCATCGAAGGTCTTCTTCTGTCTGTGCTCTTCTTCCACCCTCCCAAGGGTGATGTCCTTCTCCAAGAACTGGTCCCACCTTGCAACATGTCCAGAGTATATCAGACGAGGTTTCAGAATCTTTGCCTCTAAGGAGCAGCCTGGTCTCACCTTTTCTAGGGTGAACTTGTTTGTTCTCCCAGTAGTCCATGGTTTATTCTCTTCTCCAGCACCACAGCTCAAAGGCATCAATTCTCCTTCTATCATCCATAGTCATTGTTCAGCTTTCCAATGCACAACATATAATTGCAAAGACCAAGGCCTGGATCAGGCGCATCTTAGTCGCCAGACTGATATCTTTGCTCATTAATCTAGTGTTAAACAGAATTTTGAATAACTTCTGTTTGCCCTCTCAAAGTATTTACCAATCTACATGCAATATTTTGGAATACATTTCTAAGTGTTAAGTTGTTTTAAGCAGTAAAGTAATAATTGTTGTTATGTGCTGTGGAGTCGCTTGCGACTCATAGCGACCCTATGTACAACAGCCCTAACTCTGCTCTGTCCTGTGCCAATCACACTGTCTCTGACACTCTCATCCCGATTATCCCAGTCACTGAATCAATCCACCTCATAAAAGGCCTTCCCCTCCTGCACTGAAGAATTTTTAAAAATTTGGCCTTGATGTGGTAATTCAGCTTTCTCTGTTAATATCACCGTAATGGAACTTCCCCCTCACCTTTTCCCTCCTCCCAAATAATCAAGGGAGCTCTGGTGGCCTAGAAACTGGGGCAAGAAAAAACGATGGAATCTAGAAGGCACATGGTTCCAATCCACCAACTGCTCCAAGAGAGAAAAATGGGCAATCTCTCCTCCTGTGCTATTAACTGTCTCTGAAAATCCACGGGAGAGTCAGCTATGGGTTGGTCTCGACTCTGTGGTACAAAACAATAGCAACAACAACATTGATCTTATCCTTGGTCACAGTTAAGCAATGAAAATCAGTTGGATTAATAATTTTAATGTAGTTAACATGTACAATCTGTTCTAAATCATCTCTGTTGGAAGGCTAATGTTCTACTTCTGATGTATTTTTCTCATTCTAAATTCAGAGTTGTAGCTAATCAAGCACAAATCAAAATCTTAAAACATAAAATATTGTTCTGCAAAATCATGCTTCTCTACAAAGAAAAAACAAGCCAAATTAGTTGCTGTTGAGTTGATCCTGACTTTTGATGAGGATTATTCAGTTTTTCAATGTTGCAGTCTATATATCAATATAATTGGTTGAAGGTATTCCTTTTTTTGCCTGACCCTCATTAAATCTTTGTCTGAGGACTGGCTCCTTTATGACAAGTCCAAAATGCATGAGATGAACTTTCGCCATCCAGCTTTCCAAGCATAGCTATATTAGAAAGTTGCATCCCCAAAAGGATGGATCTTCCTCCTTGAAAGGAAATAAGGAGAGGAGACCACCAAGCATTTCTTTTATAAATATAGATGATCTCGAATTATTCAATATTCCATTTGGTAACTGAATATGTAAACTGTTTTCACCACTCTAAGGACCCCAAGATAGAGGGAAATAATATAGCTATCACATTTAAATCTTTATATTACCTTTTGACTCTGTGAAAAAATTTTATTTTCTTACTTATTTCCTCATTCTTAGTAGATTTTGTATTACATTTATTACATTCAATAAAATTAGAGCCTAAACGTGGCTACTTTTTCAGACCCAAGGGGAAAATTGAGGAAATTAAAAACCTATCAAAAAGTAAATAATATCAGTGATCATTCTCAAAAACTAATTTTATATTAATAAATTTAAGACCCCTTAATTGACAAATATTAACTGATAATTGAAAACTAATTATAGTTAAAATGCAAATCAATCACTTAATTTATTTTTAATGACAATGTATATACAAGGCACCATAAAATTTATTCACAATTATGTAAGTGCAATTCAAGGACATTGGTTCACCATTCTTTCAATCTTTACTCATGTTATTTTTGTTGTTGTTAGCTACTGTTGAGTCAAATACTACCAATATCGACACAATGAACAGCAGATCTAAGCCCTGTCCTATCTTATGCCAGCCTCATACTTCCTAACACATCAGAGCTCATTGTGTCAATAACTGTATCAATCCACCTGGTCAAAGGTCTTCCTGTCCTTTGCTGACCCTGCCCCCTTCCAAGCATCATGGCCCTCTCCAAAGAAGCCTCTCCTTCTCTATTCATCTACATTTACACACACAGATTTGCATTAACACACACACACACACACACACACACACACACACACACTATTCTATTGTTGTTAGGGGCCATCGAGTCACCTACAAGTCATAGCAATCCTGTGTACAACAGCCCTAAACCTTGCTCTATCCTGTGCCAATCTTATTGTCTCTGACACACCTACACTATTACCCCCGTTATCAAATCAATCCATCTCATCGAGGGTCTTTCTGTCCTGTACTGTCCCTCCACTCTCCCAAGCATAACGTCCCTCTCCAAAGACTGATCCCACCTTGCAACCTGTTCAAAGTGTGTCAGACGAAGCTTCAGAATCCTTGCCTCCAAGGAGCAGCCTGGCTTCACACTCTCCAGGACTATATGAAAGAAATTGTTAATGATAAATAGATAATTTATGTTAATTTTGAAAATGTTAGGTGATGCCAATTGCAGACTAAGAATTTTTTTATTTAGATTATTTTTTTTTCTGTCTTGAAGGTCAATTAAGGTCAATTGGCACGGCAAAGCTCACAATAGCAGTATTCTATATTTTACTTTAGTGAGGAGCAGCTGGTGTCTTAAAAACTTCTTAGGGGCCATCTAATGAGCAACTATTAATCTCTTTCTGCCCAAAGCAAATAAGACTGAATAAAATAAAAATTAAAAAATCATGGAAACAATTAGTTGACAGTACAAGTGGATCAATAAACCTCAACTCATGACATTGAGACCAAGAAAATGAGGCAAACTGGCTATCACTACTGTGTGTTCTAAAAGGCATCGCAGCAGATGGTCCTATTGTACAGATTGGAGAAAAATGTAGAACAAGGTAAAATATTATAAAAATTATTAGGCATTATGAATAGATTGGCAACTTGCCCTACCCTGTGACTTTGTCACAATTCCCATTATGTTCAAGCTGATTATAGGCAATGTGCCATCCTATTTTGTTGAGGGCCTTCCACTCTTTCTCTGACCCTCCATCTTCCTCGGCATGATGTCTTTTTCCAAGAACTGATTCTTTCTTACAACATGCTCTAAGACTATGAGAAAGGTTTTACCATCTTTGCCTCTTAGGAGTACCCAGATCAAACTTCCTACAAGCCGAATGTTTGTTCTTTCGGCAGTTCATAGGATATTCAGTACTAAGGCATAGACACCGTACTAAGGCACAGTTCTAAGGCATAGATTCTTTTCCTGTCATCATTTTCACTATCCACCTTTCAGATTTATAACAGGCAATTGGAAATACTAGGACATGGATCAGATGCACCTTAGTCTTTAAACTAGCATCATTACCCTTTAGCACTATGGCACGATCCTTGACAACATATTTTCTCAATGCAACATGTCTTTTGATTTCTTGACTACAACATCACTATGATGGGTGTTGATTCTGGATTTAACTAAAATGAAACTGTTGAAAATGTCAAATTTTCCCTCATCTGCCATGATATTGCCAATTGGTCCATTGAGGAGGGTTTTTGTTTTCTTGATGCTGAGCTCTAATCCATATTACAACACAGTAGTTTTTGATCTTACACAGAAAGTTATTCAAGTTCTCTTCTTTTTCAGCAAGCAATATTGTGTCATCTGCATAATGCAGATTGTTGATGAGCCTTCCTCCAATTCTGCTGCCACATTCTAATTAATATAGCCAGGCCTATACTCGCTCCTGATTTCTTGGCACAACCTGGTGAGCACATCCAAGGCTACATCTGTTTATTGAAATATGTCAATTGGTATTCCATCAATTCCTGGTGCTTTACTTTTTCCAATGTCTTCAGTGCAGCTTGAGCTTCTTCCTTAATCACCATTGGGTCTTGATCATATATGGCTTCCTGAAATGGTGCTGTTTCAGCCAATTCTTTTTGGTATAGTGACTCTATTCTTTCCATCTTCTTTTGATGCTCCTGGATCATTCAGTATTTTGCCCATAACATCTTTCAATATTGCAACCTTATTCTTGAATTTGTTCTTCAGTTTGAGAAATATCAAATTATTTCTTTACATTTTATTTTTCTGACTCCAGATTTGCACATTTAATTATAATAGTTTGCTTTGTCTTCATGAGCTGCCCTTTGAAATCTTCTGTTCAGCTCCTTGATTTCCTGATTTCTTCTGTTTGTTTTGGCTTCTCAGTGTTCTAGTACAATGATCAGAGTATCTTCCGACACCTATTTTGGTCTTTTCTTTCTCATTTGTCTTTGTAATGACCTTTTGCTTTTTTCATGGATGATATTCTCGATTCATCCCACAGCTCATCTGGTCTTCGATCATTATTGTTAAAAGTCTCAGATCTATTCCTGAAATAGTTTTAAACTCAGATGGGGTTGACTCAAGATCATATTTTCGTTCTTGTGGATTCATTTTAATATTTTTAAGCTTCAATTTGAACATGCACATGACTTGTTGATGATTTGTTCAGTGGTCAGCACATGGTCTAATATTCACAGCTGATAAACTTCTCTAACAATTCTTTGCACAGATAACAAATCTGATTGTTGTGTAGTCTATCAGGGGAAGCTCATGTGTAGAGTTGCCATTTGTGTTTTTATACATGGTTTTTTCAATGAATAAATCATTGAGGGTTCAAAAT
>NW_006399801.1:17270130-17272305 GCF_000299155.1 Elephantulus edwardii
ACTTAATATAATTAATCTTGGTTGTATGTTTAATTGTTTTGGACTGCAAAAGTTGTTAGAAATATTCTATTTCCTCCTCTTTGGCTTTAATTCTTGGTACATATATTTGAATGATAGGGATATTAACAGATTTTTCTTGTATGTGTATAGATAGTATCCTGTCACAACATTGGATTTCAAGATGGATCTAGACATGGCCTTTTTTACTATAAATGTAATCCTATTTCTCATAACTTTTAAATTAGGTCATAATAGATCACATAATTATCTAATTCAAAGTGGGCCATGACAATGAATGTTAGCTTGCCAATGACTAGTATGTCAGTATTTATACATTCCATTTCTTTTTGAACAACGTTTCAATTTTCTTACATTTATGTTTCTTATGTTCCATGTTTCAATGATTTTCAATTATTTGTGACTTTGGACATTCTCTTCTTATTTTTATGTTTCCCAATGTAAGGACTTAGCCTCAAGTGCTAAGACCAGATGAGCTATGGGAGGATATAAAGAGTATCATCCATGAAGAATGCAAAAGGTCATTGCAAAATCAGAAGAAGAAGAAGAAAAGAACAAAACTGATGCCAGAAGAGACTCTGAATATTGCACTAGAGTACTGAGAAGCCAAAATAAGGGGAAGAAATCAAGAAATTAAGGAACTAAATAGAGGATTTCAAAGGCAGCTCGGAAAGGTAAGGTAAAGCATTATAATGAAATGTGCAAAGAACTGGAGTCCAAAAATCTAAATGGCTTAAGTCACTTGCCATTTCTTTATCTGAAGGAACTAAAGAATAATTTTATGCTTTAAATTGCAATACTTAAGGATGCTATGGGTAGAATATTAAATGATCCAGATAATATTAAAAGAATATTAATTGAGTATACAGTCACTATATCAAAAAGAAATTGGCTGACACAGAAGAATTTCAAGAAACAGCATATGATCAAGAGACAATGGTGATGAAGGAGGAAGCTCAGGTTGCTCTGAAGGACTTGGCAAAAAATAAAGCCCTAAGGATTGATGGAATGCCAATTGGCATATTTCAATAATCAGATGTTGCCTTGGAGGTGCTGACCAGGCTGTGACAAGAAATCTGGAGGACAACTATCTGGACAACTGACTGGAAAAGATCCATCTTTATACCCATTCCAAAAAAAGGTGACCCAACAGAGTGTGGAAATTATTGTACAATACCACTCTTATCACACAGAAGTAAAATCCTACTGAAAATGATACAGGAACTACTGGAACAGTACATTGACAGAGAACTACTAGAAATAAAAGCAGGGTTTAGAAGAGGTCATGACATTAGAGACATTATCACCAACGTCAGATGAATCTAGGCAGAAAACAAAGAATACCAGAGGGATCTATCTGTGTTTTATTGCCTATGGAAGGCATTTGACTGTGCTAAGCACAACACATTGTGGTTAACCTTGAAAAGAATGGGGATCATAGAACACTTGATTGTGCTTATGTGAAACCTATACTTGGGCCAGAAAAGAGTCCTCAGAATAAAAAACAGTGTATGGTTCAAAATCAGGAAGGGAGTGCATCAGGGATGCATCCTGTCTCCCTATCTTTTCAATCTATATGCAGAACAGATCATTTGGGAGACTGGACTTTAAGAGCAGTAATGTGGTATCGGGATTAGAGGGAGACTCATCAACAGCCGGCATTATGCAGATGACACAACCTTCCTTGCTGAAACTGAAGTGGAGTTGAAGTGCTTGCTGCAAAAGGTCAAGGACACTATGGTCTTCAATATAAATTGAAACACAACATCAAGAAGATAAAGATTCTAATCACTGGGTAAATTGGTAGCATCATGAGGACAGAAAGAAGATTGAGATTGTTAGCAGTTACAGCTTGCTTGGCTCCACAATCAACACTCATGTCACCAGCAGCCAGGAAATTAAAAGACAAATTGCATTGGGAAAATCTACTGTCAGGGACCTTTCCAGAGTATTGAGAAGCAACAATGTCAGTCTAGAGACTTGCTCCACAAAAAGGTACTGAAAAATATGATCTGGTGATCCATAGATTATAGCCATCGAAATTCTACTCCGAAACAAATGATGTCACCATGAACTGAAATCAAGTTGACAACTTGCTTGACTCTTTCATTTTAAAAATTATTCTTTGAAAAGATTTTCTTGGGTTTATCATATATA
>NW_006399801.1:17274470-17295393 GCF_000299155.1 Elephantulus edwardii
GCCTAGTTTTCACAGCTGATATTGAGCTTCTCCAGCGGTTCCTTCCACAGATGTAGTTGATCCAAGATAAAATAAAACTCACTGCCTTTGAATTTATTCTTTTACTGACCCTCCATCAGATTTCTGAGGCTGGGAATTGTCCATATTTCTCTGGAGTAACACCTGGTAGATTCAAATTACCAGAGAAATTTGACCTTCACATTAGCAGTGACTATGCCATCAAAGCTTTTTATCCTGTGCTCTCTGTCATCATTATTGAGTTGAAATAAATTCCTACCTGACTCTCCAGCATGTTTTCAGAAAGTGCAAATTGGTGTATTTGAACTTCCAAATAACTTCCTATATAAGGTTTGCTAAACTTGTTGAATCTACCTTTTAATATAAAAGCCAAGAATAAGAATGCTTCTAGGATTTGGGATATAGTCAAACTTCCAGGCTGATCATACAGTAATCGAAAGAGAAAAAATGTAGGTAAAAGAAGTCAGGCAAGTTCTGAAAGTTTATTTTACAATAACCAGGATTCTGGGATTTCAAATATGAGTGTCTCTGAGAATTCTAGTTAAGTTTTTTTAATACATATTTTAGAGTTCTTTCTCCAGAGATTCCACATCAGTAGTCTGGGGTGAAGCTGCATTTTTAGCCAGCATCAGATGCTTCTGGAAAAAAAAAGTGGTTTCATATCAGTTTTTTATTGTTAATATTTTATCATTGAATTACGTTGTATTTCATGCATGTACATTGTGTTCCATTCAGTCCTTAAATTACTTTCTCTTTCATTTATTTATATTGTGAGGTTACTTTTCTTTCCTTATAATAATCCCACCAGCAACTACTTTTGTAAAAGTGAATAAACCAACTACTTCATGCCTCATGACCTAATAGCCCCCTTTAGATAGTCGTTTGCTGATTTGCCCTTCTCTCTCATACCAGTACTCTGAGGAAAGAAGCACATCCCTTTTGCTGAAGGATCAATGTTCAATGTGGAAAGTTTCAGCATCTGTATTCATAAGCAATGTCCAAGTCCATAGAAAGCCATCAAGTTGTAGCAATTAACCCTAGTTCACAGCATGGATCACCTTGTGTTAATCTGAATGGGTTCTGGTTAACTCATAGATGATTAGGCTCAAATGGGCATCATCTGCAAACACACAATATACATGAGTTAAATAAAGGTAAAAGAACTATTGCATGAAAACAAGACAAACAAAAATGGGGAGGGGAGAGAGGAACAGGAAAAGGATAAGGAGAGATAATCACTGAGATGGTAGAGGTTGGTGCGGGTAAGATAGGATGGGAGAGGATCAGTGGGGTCTTGAGAGAGAAATGAAGAAAGACATGAGTAGGTGGTAGTTAATTGTTTGAAGTACAGTATGTATGAAAGATTGTATGAGGCACAATGTACATGGAAAAAGTACAGTGTATAAGAGTGGTTGTGTGAAAATTAATTTAAAAAATGGAGGGGGATAAAAAAATGTATAACATAAATGAACACTGGGTATTATAGATTTACAAAGCATGCAATTCTACCTTTGGACAATTCTTAATTTGTATTATTAATAGAGAAGATCTCTCCTGGAGATTGTTGTTGTTAAATGCTGTCGAGTCATAGATAATTCATAGCGACCCTACGAACGAAAGACCTGAGCACTTGTATAATTTCCATCATTTCTCCACATTCAGAGAGTTTTCAGAGGCAAGCCATTTCAGAAGTGGGTGCCATTCCTTCTTCCAAGCTTGTTTTAATTGGGGAGCTCCACCAAACACTGTCCATCATGAATAGCTATTATTGCATTTGAAACATCAGTGGAGCAGTGGTTAACATCACAGAAACCACAAATTACCTCTGTACAGCAAATGGATAGACCAGTGCTATACCATTTAGAAGAATGTTTGACCAAAAGCAAGTAAAACCAGGCTGAGGGCCGCCGATTGAAATCACCCACCTTGGGTTTGGTAGCATAACTTTCTATCCATCAGGCATACAGAGCCCTCTTTATGTTGTGGTTGTGATTAGCTTATTAAAAGTAGAATCTGGTAGTAGGAGTTGGGACTTGGTCAAGGGGAAAGATTGAGTCCCACCCAGTATTCTCAGGAGATTTGCATTTGAATGTTTGTGGATATTGAACTTTTGTTTGAAGAAATTCACGTTTGAAAGAAGGTCAGACAGGAAAGAATAGAAGGGAAAATGAAAAAAAAAGGAAAAATGAGACTGTGTTTTTATAATTGGAACAAGCTCTTTGGCTTTTGAGGCAAGGTAAAGTTGGGGGCCATCAGACCTCATCTCCAAGACTCGGCCTCAGTTTATGTTTACTCATAGTGATGAACTTTGGATCCACGGATATGCAAGTGGGAGGAATACATCAATGGGAAAATAGGCTGAGTTTGGACTTGCTCCTCAATGCTGTTCACTTAGTGTGTATAGATGTATGGATGAACAGGGTAGGATTGTTGACATGAGGAGCAGTGAGTCATTAGGACTCCAGGCCCATTAACTTGACTTGGCTCCCTGTTGGGGCTAAGGTTGAATGAGGAGACCAACATATCTGGAGCCCAGGGAGAAATGTGGACTCCAGAAATACCTTTCGAGAAAGCATGTTGTAGTTGTTGTCAAGTGCCATTGAGCCGCAGGCTTTTCATAGCGACCTTATGAAGGAGATCCTCAACGCTTGATTGTCTCTCATCCTCTCTCCAGGTTCATAGGGCTTCTGGAGGCAAGCTATTTTGGAAGTGGATGCCACTCCTCCTTCCAAGCTTGTTTTAATCGGGGAGCTCCACCCCACTCTCTGTCCGCATTGGGTAACCAGCCATTAACGCGTTTTACACATCAGTGTCACAGTGTTCAGCCTCACAGCAACCACAAGTTACAGCTGTAAGGCAACTTGTACATCAGGGCTATACAGCCTAGAGGAATGTCTGAACAAAAACAATGAAAGACAGGCCTGAGTGCCGCGGATTAAAGGAAAGCATAGATCAGTTTAAAGAAATCGACACATTCATTGCAGTTTTCCAGTGTCACTAGAGTGAATGACGTTTCCAAAACCTGAAAGTTAAGAATATATTTTAAGGGAGACATAAACAAAGTGACTGGCAACATTAAAGTCAATGCTAGAAGAACATGTCCAAGTCTGTGCCGAGATAATCATGGTGAAAGTACTACACGGCAAGTGTTTCAGAAACCAAAAGAGTCATACATGAGGAATGAATCAGCAATGCACGGTATAATTTAAAAGAGCTTGAAGCAAATATGAGTTAACTGAAGTTAAGATACATGAGAGGTGATAATTAATATTTGCACTATACAGCACTGTTCAAATCCTTTTCAGAATATTGATTCCATTCTGTCATCATTTGCATTTTATTACAGATGTAGGAAATTGAGAATCTAGGGAAAATGTTCAAATTTACAAAAGACAAAGAAAATTAATGCTACAAGAAAAGTTTAGAGGAATTTAGATTGTGATAACCTTTTGTAGAGAAGCAAAATATATTCTATAGATTCATTGCAAACACTATGAGAAAAATTAACAAAGAACATAAATATTGCCTATTAATCAGTGTAATGGAATATCTCTTTAGTGATTGAAAGAAAAAAAATTAAATTCTTTTTGAATACTGCCTTTTTTGATTAAATATTTAAAACATTTAAAAGTTAATTTTAAAATGACTATCATTTTACTTTACATAAATATTTTACTTATTTAATCTTAGTTCTTAGCTATTTAGAATGGATATTTTAAATCAGTCCCTAAAACAAATAGTATTTTAATGAAGACCTTTAATCAACCACTACATCTGCCTTTGATTATTTTCCTGTTTTAGTTTCTAATTATAGCCAAAATACTACATCAAAAGTAAAAAAAAAAAAAAGATGTTTTTAAATCTCAATACACAGTTTATGTCTCTAATATAAATACATTGTAATTAGAATGCATTTTTATTTATTACTCTGATATAAACATCCTGGAGATAGAGAGTTCTTGTAGCTTTTCTCCATTGTCCTATTTTATAACACTTACTGATAAGTAAAATTATCTTATGTGAGTATTCTTGTTAATTTCTGTAGAGGTAGTTCTAGGTGAGTTCCATCTATAAAAATCAGAAGGAAACACTTTTGGGTCTTAAGCCATCATCACATCTTTGCTATATTTGAGCCCATTACTGCAGACATTAGTCAATTGGCTTTGGAAAGTCTCTTACTCTTTTTTGTTCAACTTCAAGTTCACAAAGCCTGGTGGCTTGCTATGATCACTGATAGCATGTCTAAAGTGAGAAGAAGTCTTGACATCCTCATTTCTAAGGACCATTCTGGTTGTACGTTTAAGGGAGATTTGTTTGCACTTCTGACAATCCATGACATTTTCAATACTTTTCACCAACACCGTAACTCAGTCATTATTTTTTTCTTTAGTTTTCATTGCTTGTTGGACAGTTATCACATACATATGAGGTAATTGGAAATACCAAAGGTTGGGTCAAATGCACCTTAGTTCTCTAAGTGACATCTTTGCTTTTTAATGGTGTAAACTTTAAAAATGATTGCAGTACTGAATTAGCATTTCAAAAGTAATTTATTTAGAAGGCATGTAAAAAAAATAGTAATATTCTGACCTCTCCTTTCCTATGATTTTTTTTAGCTCAGATACAGCCACTCCAATTATTTTGATGATTCTCTTTATCTTTAATCATGTAAGCAATGCAATTTTATTTTCTATTTCTTTTTCTCAGTGTTACCCATAACTTATTCAAGTCTCACTTTAGGAGATAAGGTTTAAGCACTTTTATAACTTTTCCAAGTCTTACTATGGAGATGAGGATTTAACATTTTTATGCAATCCTCAGTGAAGACACACACTGTAGGTCTTCTAACTTTCCATACAATTATATTATAGCTGTCTTTGCATAATTATGACTGAACAACTGTGGACTATAAATCTCATGCTTTATAATAACTGTTTACATTCTTTGGTATAAGTTTAAAATCTCTCAAAATATGGTTACACACATCAGAAAAACCTCTTTCTTCTAGAAATACCTTCTTCAAGCTCTCTGTTCTTCTTTTAGCTGTAGAATCTGGATTGGTGCTCTCCAGGCTAACTATAGAGCTGGAGTGCCCATTGCTTCTCTCTCAAATTGTTGAGATTTGTATTTGAGTTTTTTGGTTTTGGTAAAGAGCACGTATTTTAATAGTATTCTGAGCTAGAGGTTTTTCTGGTAGATCTGACCTAATTTTTTTTACAGGTAGATTTTCTGTATCTGAACTTATTTTTTAATTTGCTCAAACAGCTAATTACAGATTGCTAGATTTTTAGATTGGAGAAAAATGTATTTGATTTTATTGAAAATACTGCCCTGCTGTATTGTGTCTTTCACTGTTGCCTTTGAGAGCTCCATACCATACTAATGCCAATTCTTTTATTTGTTTCAAAGTTTAATCAATTCAATTTTCAGTGATTGCTCTAATATCAACCTTTCTTCTGACATTAACCACAGGAGAGAGGTCAGATCTCACAGGTTAGGAGGGACACTCCCAAAGCCTGCTAAGTTTACCAGCCACTTCAGATGCCAGTTGCAATCTTGGGATTCTCTATGACAGTCTCATTTCTAACCTAGTTGTCGGGTGCTTCAAATTGATTCAGAGCCATAATAACTTCTTACACAAAATAGAATTTCTTCATAGGGTTTCTAAGACACTAATTTTTTATAGAGATAGGTACTCTGGTGCTTTATGTATTACTTGTTTGATTACTAACCAAAAAGTTATCATTATTAGTTGTTATATTAATAGAGTCATGTCAAGAGCCTTAAGCCTTAATTAATTACTCATAGACATATTAGAAAAAAGCAATTATAATTTATTGATTAATTAATTAGTTGCAATAATTTCAGTTTACTACATTCTAATTAATGAATACATCACAACATATTGATTCATCAATTCAAGCATTAAACAGTTAATGGCAATTTATCTACATTGCAATTCATGGATTAATCACAATGTAATGATTCATTAACAGTGGGGAACACTCACTCCTGCGACCTCAACTTGTCTCCTTCTTTGCCTCTCACGGTCAATGGTGCAGTTGGGGTGGGGGAGTTCTCAGCTAGTTTAGCAGTTTGATGTAGCCAGGGTCCATCGGTGTGGACAGAATCCCCCAGTGTCTCAGTAACTCATGTCCATCAGTGTAGGCCAGAGTCCTTGGCTCTGAAAAGAGCTTTTGGATCTTTGGCTCTGAAAAGAGATTTTGGGTCTTCAGTGTTCAGTTCATTGTCTTTGGTAGAAGTGGAGGGAGTGAGGGAGTTTTAAGCTGGACTCTGTAGGGTTTAAATACCCCTGATTTGGCTACTAGATGCTACATTGTATTCAACCAATAACATTCAACTTTGAATTTGAATTTGTTATTGGTTCAATAACCAATAACACTGTTGTTGCTGTTGTTATGTGCCGTCGAGTTGCTAGCGACTCATATCAACCCTATGTACAACAGCCCTAAACTCTGCTCTGTCCTGTGCCAATCGCACTGTCTCTGACACTCCCATCCCGATTAACTCAGTCACTGAATCAATCCACCTCATGGATGGCCTTCCCCTCCTGCGTGGTTCCTCCACCCCCCCAAGCAAGATGTCCTTCTCCAAGGACTGGTCTCTACTTACAACATGTCCAAAG
Organism: Elephantulus edwardii; assembly: GCF_000299155.1. Lineage (NCBI taxonomy): Eukaryota > Metazoa > Chordata > Mammalia > Macroscelidea > Macroscelididae > Elephantulus > Elephantulus edwardii. Next base: position 17,281,135 of record NW_006399801.1, read on the forward strand.
TATGTTAGATGGAGCCTCAGAATCCTTGCCTCCAAAGAGCCACCCAGTTTAACCCTTTTCAGGATGAATCTGTTTGTTTTCCTAGCAGTCTATGGTACCCTCAATACTCTTCTCCAGCACCACAGCTCAAAGGCATCGATTCTCCTTCTGTCCTCCTTGGTCATTGTCCAACTCTCTGATGTATAACAAGTGATTGCAAAGACCATGGACTGTATCAGACGCATCTTAGTCTCCAGAGAGACACCATTGCTCTTCAGTACTTTGGAGAGGTCCTTAACAAGCAGACTTTCCCATGGCAATGCACCTTTTAATTTCCTGGCTACTGGTGCCACAAGTGTAGACTGTGGAGCCAAGCAAACTAAAGCTGTGAACAATCTCAGTATCTTCACCATCCATCCTGATGCTGCCAGTTGGCCCAGCGGTGAGAATCTTGGTCTTCTTGACATTGAGCCTCAATCCATATTGAAGGCTACAATCCTTAACCCTCTGCAGCAGGCACTTCAGGTCCTCCTCAGTTTCAGCAAGCAGGGTTGTGTCATCTGCATAATGCAGATTGTTGATATATCTTACACCAATCCTGACCCCAGATTTCTCCTGATAGAGCCCAGCCTCCCGGATAATCTGTTCCGCATACAGGTTGAAAAGGTATGGAGGTAGGACACATCCCTGGCATACGCCCTTCCCGATTTTGAACCATGCAGTGTTCTCGTTCTCTGGTCTTTATGAATAATAATTTTAAACTTGAGTTCTACCAACCATATTAGTTCCAAAACAAGTTGTATGACCAATCATAATAGTCCCAAAGCAACATGGGTTTTACCAATCAGGGTCTATGCTGGTTGTGTTTCCTTGGCAACATGGACAGTAACCAATCATATGTCCTTATCAAGGGTCTGTTTCTGTTGTGGTCAGTGGGGTCCTAGAGCCACTAGAGGCCTGTTTGGGCATATCTAACATTCAGTATATTTTCACAAATATTCTTAACATAATTTCTAATATACAACAAAGCAAATTACTACTATATTTATTATTCTTATTTCTAACATGTAACAGCGAATTCCTAACATATTTCTTAATCTTATTTCTAAGTCATGAAGTTTTCACAACAAATTTATGCTATTTTCTATAATATGTTTTATATTTTCTTATACTTAAACTGCTCATGACAAGTCAGTTCTAAATCAGAGTCAATTTATGTACTATACTTCAAAATCTGCACCATCCTCTTAATCTCTACTCTTAAACACATTGCTGCAGTCCCTGTATCAATCCACTTCCTTAATGGTATTGCTCTTTGCTGGCTTTGCCGTTTTCCATGTACAACATAATTTTCCAAAGACTGGTCTCTTCTGATACTATGCTTAAAATATGTGAGACAAAGTCTTAACAACCTTGCCTCTAGGGACCACCTTGACTGACTTCTACTAGGATTTATCTGTTATTTTGCCAGTCCATGATATATTCAATAATCTTGGCTTGACAGCACAATTCAATGGCATCCGTTATTCTTTCATCTTCCTTATTCATTATCTGAAAGTTAGCAGGTTGTAAACCAACAACTGCTCAATTGGAGAAAGATGGGTAGTCTCCTTCTAGAAAGATTTAAAGTCTTGAAAACCTAGTTAAAGTAACCATTTGTCAGAATCAACTCAAAGGCAATACGGGTTTTTTTTTGATTGTTCATAATATTTTCACAAATAGACTGTCATATTTTTCTCCTACGGAGTGGCTGATAGTTTGAATCTACTTACTGGCTACACCCTAGACTCCATCTGGTCCATAAATGTTTCTGCTAATTTTAGGGTCTTCAAGCGTTCCCTCTGACTTTTAACTTGCCTTTTCTATTCTCTGAGATCTGATAATTTGACAAATCAATTCAGCCCATACCCAAAGCACTATACTGATGATTGTTTCATAGCTCGTAAGCCGATTCTGAACAATACTGACCTGTTATAGTTTTTGTTAAATCTTAAAGGGAGAAGACCATCAATCTTACTCCTACAGACCTACTTATGAATTTTAAAAATTGGAGACATTTAGGCTACCAGTAAGCATCACAGCAAACTATAGACCACCCCATGAGAACTCTTATTGAAAATTGATGACTATAATTGCCTTATAAATGGATCAGGATCAGCATAAGGCAAGTGCAACACTTTCCCAAGAAAACTTGGCCACTAGGAAGTCACCAAGGTTCAGAGTTCAGAACTAATACTGGAAGCTGGAGTAATGGTAAGGAGTTGCACTACCAACCCAAAGGCTTGTGGTTCAAATCTACTGACTGTTCCTTGGAAGAAAGATGGGCAATCTCTTCCTCTGGGATTTACTGCCTCTGAAAACCTCCCAGAGATTCAGTTATGAGTCAGTTACAAGTCAATGGTACATAACAGCAACAATTACATAACTTCAACTCTAGCCTCTTTTCTCTTAGGTTGTATAAAATCAAGAGGCCAATGGAGAGGTATCTTGAGGTAGTGGTAAACAATTAGGAGACCTAGAGTTCTTATCAATGACACTTCAGTCACTGAGTAAAATCCAAGGATGTTGAGATTATCTCTTAGGATCTAAAAATAAAGGCCGTTTTAAAATTTTTTAACTGAAATAACATTCTACCACTCATGGTATAGTTTGCTTTCTTCCCCTTTTTGTGAGATCTTTTAAGACTCTTTCTCCTCATACAAAAACTCAAAATCATTGCTGTCTAGTAAAACTAAATCATAGTTGACCCTTCACTGGATTTCCAGAGACTGTAAATTGCAGGACAGGTGATTGTCCATCTGTCTCTTGCAGAGAAGCCTGGGTATTCATATAGCCTGCCTTTAGATAGATAGTGCAATTTTCTATCCACGAGGCCACCAGTGCTTCCTCCTCATATTGCTGTTGGCTTAAAAATAATTTTCAGAATCATTCTTACCCCAACCCTGATGAGAGAGAGAACAGTTTAAAAGCAATATATTATAGGGCCTTATGATTATCATAAGAGTCCGGAATGAAGGTTGCAGAGTGGAGTATACTCGGGGTGGGGGTGGAGGGGATTTGGGGAGGGGGGCTTGTATAAAAATGAAGGAATGTTTTTCTTTTGCTTTTCAAAGACAAGAGCGAACATGAAGATTAGCAGGGAGAAAAGTGCAACAATGAATGAATGGAAATCCAAAATCTCTGTAAATGTTCATTGAGATTAGTAAAAAAAATAATTTTCAGAATCAATTTAAGCACTAGGTTGATCTGTAAAGGACAGGTTTCAATGACTTTTTTTTTTTGTTCTAGAGCGTTACACTTATTAGTGTAGCTTTGTATTTGTTTAAACACTGTTGATGTTGTTATGTGCTGTTGAGTCGCTTGCGACTCATAGCGACCCTATGTACAACAACCCTAAACTCTGCTCTGTCCTGTGCCAATCGCACTGTCTCTGACACTCCCATCCTGATTACCCGAGTCACTGAATCAATCCACCTCATAGAAGGCCTTCCCCTCCTGTGCTGTCCCTCCGCCCTCCCAAGCATGATGTCCTTCTCCAAGAACTGGTCTCTCCTTCTGACATGTCCAAAGTTTATTAGACGGAGCCTCAGAATCCTTGCCTCCCAGAAGCCACCTGCTTTAACCCTTTCCAGAATGAATCTGTTTGTTTTCCTAGCAGTCTATGATGCTCTCAATACTCTTCTCCAGCACCACAGCTCAAAGGCATCAATTCTCCTTCTATCCTCCCTGGTCACTGTCCAACTCTCTGATGCATGACAAGTGATAGCAAAGACCATGGCCTGTATCAGAAACATATTAGTCTCCAGAGAGGCACCATTGCTTTTCATACTTTGGAGAGGTCCCTAACAGCAGACTTTCCCATGGCAATGTGCCTTTTAATTTCCTGGCTACTGGTGTCAAGAGTGTTGACTGTAGAGGCAAGCAAACTAAAGCTGTGAACAATCTCAATGTCTTCACCATCCATCCTGATGCTGCCAATTGGTCCAGTGGTGAGAATCTTTGTCTTCTTGACATTGAGCCTCAATCCATATTGAAGGCTGCACTCCTTGACCCTCTGCAGCAAGCACTTCAGGTCCTTCTCAGTTTCAGCAAGCAGGATTGTGTCATCTGCATAATGCAGATTGTTAATAGATCGCCCACCAATCTTGACCCCACATTTTTCTTCAGAGAGCCCAGCCTCCTGGATAATCTCTTCTGCATACAGATTTAAAAGGTATAGAGATAGGATGCATCCCTGGCCTACACCCTTCCCAATTATGAACCGTGCAGTGTTCCCTTGCTCTGTTCTGATGACTGCCTCCTAGTCCAAGCATAAGTTTCGCGTTAGAACAATCAAGTGTTCTGGGATTCCCATTCTTTTCAGAGTCAGCCACAGTTTGTTATGATCCACACAAACGCCTTTGCATAGTCAATGAAACACAGATAGACATTCCTCTGGTATTCGCTGCTTTTAGCTATAATCCATCTAACATCAGCTACAGTATCCCTAGTACCACGATCCCTTCTAAACCCAGCCTGGACTTCTTGAGAGGAATTGGCAAACACAGAATAATTTCATGAAAAAACATATGAGCAAGAGCCTATGGTGATGAAAGAAGAAATTCAGGCTGCTTTGAAGGAAATGGCTAAAAATAATTCCCCAGGAATAGATGGTATACCAATTGACGTATTTAAGCTAACAGATGCTTCCCTGGAAGTGCTCACCAAGTTGTGCCAAGAAATCTGGAGAACAATCACTTGGCCAACTGACTGGAAGAGGTCTATCTTTGTTCCCATCCCAAAGAAAGGTAACCCAACAGAGTGTGGAAACTATAGAACAGTATCATTGATTTAACATGGAAGCAAGATTCTATTGAAGATTATCCAAAAACGACTGGAACAGCACATCAGCAGAGAACTGCCAGAAGTCCAGAGTGTTTAAACACAACTTATTTTTAATCTTAGTATGGTTTTAAACTGCTGTATCTCTTAATTGTTTCTTGTCATTCCTGTTACCTCCTAAGAGAACTCAAGTGAAAGAAAGATGAAAGCATACAGTAGGGTGCTTTGTTGTTATGTGCCATCGAGTCACTTGTGACTCATAGCGACCCTATGTACAACATCCCTAATCTCTGCTCTGTCCTGTGCCAATCGCACCGTCTCCGACACACCCATCCCGATTATCCCAGTCACTGAATCAATCCACCCCACAGAGGGCCTTCCCCTCCTGCGCAGTCCCTCCACCCTCCCAAGCATGATGTCCTTCTCCAAGGACCGGTCTCTCCTCACAACATGTTTAAAGTATGTTAGATGGAGCCTCAGAATCCTTGCCTCCAAGGAGCCACCCAGTTTAACCCTTTCCAGGATGAATCTGTTTGTTTTCCTAGCGGTCCATAGTACCCTCAATACTCTTCTCCAGCACCACAGCTCAAAGGCATCAATTCTCCTTCTATCCTCCTTAGTCATTGTCCAACTCTCTGATGCATAACAAGTGATAACAAAGACCATGGCGTGGAGGTGGCAATACCAATGACCTTTTCTTTAAAATGACTTGTTAGTTGAGTTGCCCATTGTTTTGACAGTCAATAAAATAGTGTTGTCAAGATTCAGGGAAATATGACATATGGGTTAAACACTATTTTGTGAGAAGTAAGCAACAATAATTACTTTTTTACTGAATGTTGATAAGAGAAAGGTATGTACAGAAATAGCAAAGAAGAAATAAGTGATAAGGTTTAGAAACATCACATTTAAGACACTTTGACGCTACAATTTCTTCAAATCCTATGATTGCTGTTTGTAATGATTCATCTAACCTTTATCTTGGTAGTCACTATCTTCTTGTATTTTATTGAAATATGATTTTTGGTAGTATATATTTTTGTGATAATATATCATCGACTTTATTATGCTTTGAAAATAAAACGATTTTTCTTTCTGTTGCATTTACATACTTATAGGTGTTGTTGGCATGTGCCATAAAGTCAGAACTGACTCATAGTTGAGCCTCCATTGTGTTTTCAGAGGTTATAAATAAAATGGGAAGAGATTACCCAAGTATTAATCTTTTTTCTGATTATCTAAAAATTAAAGAACAACTTACTTAGGCTAGGGCTTCTTAGTCCCATTTTGTGTTTTATGATCCTTATGGTTTTGGGATTTATCTCTAGGCCTTTGTCAACATTATGATCTTTTTTGATATATGGTGTGAGATGTGGATACTGTTTTAGTTTTCTGCAGTTGGATGCCTAGTTTTGCCAGCACTATTTGTTGAACATGTTGTAGTTTCCCTGTTTGATAGGTTTGATTCCTTGTTAAATACTGTTGTTCATAGGTAGATAGGTGAGTTGATTTCTGGATCCTCAGCTGTATTTGATTGGTCTGTGTGTCTGTCACTGTATCAATACTGTGCTGTTTGAGTTGATTTCTAGGACCTCAGTTGTATTCATCTGGTCTATATGTCTGTCATTGTATCAGTACTGTGCTGTTTTGGTTACTATGACTGTGTAGTTGGTTTTGAGGAGAGAGAGTGCTATACCTCCCACTTCATTTTTATTTTTCAGAAGATCTTTACTTATTTGGGGTTTACTTTCTTTCCAAATAAACTTGCCATTTGTCTTTTCTATATCTTTGAAAAACTGTGTTGATGTCTGTATTTGGATTGCACTGAGCATGTACATTGCTATTGATAGAGTTGTCATTTTCACATTGTTCAATCTTCTTATTCATGAACAGAGAATATATTCCAATGTAGTTAGGTCTCTTATGGTTTCTTGTAACAGTGTTTTGTAATTTTCCTTATAAACATATTTTGTGACTCAATAGGAACAAAAATATGACTTTGAGTCTATCCCACCTGAATTTCAGAACCATCTCAAGTACAAGTTTGAGGCCTTGAACATTAATGAGCAAAGACCAGTTGAGCTGTGGGAGGATATCAAGGGCATCATCCAGGAATTGTGCAAATGGTCATTGAAAAGGCAGAAGAGGAAGAAAAGACCAAAATGGATGTCAGAAGAAACTCTGAAGATTGCAATGGAGCACAGAGAAGAAATATAGCCAGAAATGCCAACCAGGAGAGGATGAAAAAGGTGAATGAGACCTCATAAAAATCAGGTCCTTGGTGAGCTCTGATGGCCTCGTGGCAAGAAGCTGCACTGCAATCACAGAGGTGCAGGGTTTGAATCCACCAAATGCTCTGCTGAAGAAGAAGGGACAATCTCTTCCTGTGCCAGTTGGATCTGATTTGACGGTACACACACAAAAATAATAATAAAATAAAAATTAAAAAAAATCAAGTCCTGATGTACACAAAACCTTTTTTTCCCCCCTAATAGTGTAGAAAGAAAGCCTACATATTGGGAACAAGAGGTTATCAATGACATTTCAGACAAGGGTGTCAGATCTAACGTTTACAGAATACTACAGGGCCTCTATGAGAACAAATTTGATAACCCACTGACAAAATGATAATATGAGAAGACCTTTCACAAAGAAAGATTTCAGTTGGTCAACAGACACATGAAGACATGCTCAAAACCACTGAAAGCCAGAGAGATGCAAATTAAAATAACAACGAGATGCCATAACAGCAGCAAAGTTTAACAGGACAGCAAAAAATAAATGTTAACGAGAATGTGGAGAATTTGGAACTCTGATGCACTCCAGTTGGGATTGTAAAATCCCACAATCACTCTGGAAGGCAGTTTGGTGTTTCCTAGAAAAATTGAACATAGAAAGGATAAGGGAGAAAATCAGTAGGATAGCAGAAGTTAGTGGGCAGAAAAGGGAGCGAAGGAATAGGAAAGATATATTGGGAGCTTAAAAAGATTGAGTGATATTAGGAATAGATCAATAGTAATAGAGTTTAAAATACAATGTGTATGAATGATTGTATGAAATATAATTCACATGAATTAAACACAATGTGCATGAAAGATTATATAAAAGACAAAGTACAGGCATGAAACATGATATACATGAATGATTGTATACAAAACAACAAAATATGTTAAAAAAATCCGAGTCATTCCTATTTGCACAGCAGTTGTAGAGACTTTCAGTGTTTGAATTAGCACTTTGGCTGTTCTCAAATTAATATTGTGTCTTCTAGGTTGCAACAGGTCTATGATACATCTTCAAGGATATGAACATGTACGGCTAAGCACAATTGATAACAGTGCATCTAAATTCCAAAATCAATCTCCACAATAGTCTATGTGTTTCCTATTGTCAAAGTGGCCCTTTAGAGTAGTGACAGAAGATCTTCACCCTGAAACCTACAGTGTCCGTTTTCGGCAGGAAGTAGCTAAGAGAATACGCCGTTCCCTTTTCCTTATGAATCAGGGTAAAGTCTCTCTCAGGGAGGAGTGATAGGGAATGGCAAAGAACACACTGACAAAGGAGATTAATCAGAACTGGCTTTGACAAGCACTGTGGCAATGGGACAATTAAAATAGACTTTCAAGGGGGGAAAAGAGCAAGAAGGGGAAGGGGAGAGAAAATAGTGCAACAATGAATGAATGGAAATCCAAAATCTCTGTAAATGTTCATTAAAATTAATAAAAATTAATTTAAAAAACCCTAAAACTTTAGAACCAGATTGAATTTTGTGGAAATCATGTCATTGTTAGTGGGGCAAGTGAAACTGAAGTGGAGATAGACTTCCTTTTCTAACGTGCTTCTTGAGCAGGGCCTTGAAGGCATTGGCTGGCCTTTCCCTTCAATTTAAAGAACAGTAACTATTAAATTTTATATGATCCCTATTGAGCAAAGGTACTCATTAAAACACCCGTACATCCTGAAAAACAAGTGAAGTCATTTGTTATCTGGATATATTTTAAGAGAAACCATGTCCCATGGCGGTAGCCTAGCAGTGTCAGTTGATAGTGACTAACGTGACTGGGGTCTGGTTACACCTCTGTGAAAGAGTTGAGAGCAATTGCTGCACTCGGACATGGCCGTGATGATCATTCAGCTTTCTGGAAGGAGTGCAGGTTCCTGCGTGCTTCCAAAGCTTTGTGCTGGGAGAATTCCACCGTAAATAAGTGAGTTTATTCAGATGTTTTTTCTTCTGGGGAAGGTTCACCCATGTGCAGGTGGTTATGAGTGAAAAATAATTTGATGGCAGTGGATTTTGGGTATATTAGAGGGAAAACAAAGTAAGTGTAATTGAGCAAAGAACACTGCTTCGCTCCAGAGCCTTAAATTTTCACTTCTTGTTATAGATGATCAGTTGTATTGTGTTCAGGGAACAAGTGCTTTGCCTCAAAGCCTATTTAAGTGACTTTAATAAGTATAATTATTTCTTTTGCAAGAGGGCAACATAGTTATGAGTTTGTTTATAATTTTTAGGTGATTGATAGGATGATGAGATGGAGTGCTTAACTGTGGGCATCAACCCACTATTATGCACATCTAAATGCTCCTATAGAGACTGATAGCTTAAATATATTTGCTCTTGAGTACCAGAGGGCATCCTTGGTTGTAATATATTATAAAAATTACTACTTTGATTGGTAACACTCAGGTGTTTCTGGGATCTGTCCTCTATAACTCTGGGTATGGTGGTTTAGGAGGCCTGGCATATATACACCTATGTTTCTGGCTCTGGGTATAGTGATGCATATAGAGGCTTTAGTAACTTGAATATAGCCTTGTATAGGTCGCCACTTTTGGCAAAGGATACAGGGTACAGGAGTCCAGGTGCTATGGGGGATTTTGGCCATCTGGACTGTAGTACTAGGTGAAAGACTTTATACTGGAGAATTTTACCCCTTGATTATCATGACCTGTTGGTTCACCTCTTGCTCAGCTGTAATCTAATTACCACTTACTGTATATTTTTTGGGTATATTTTACTAAAACTATTATATATAAATAAATATATATGTAAAACTATGTGATTTGAGTGAAAGTTTATAAACATACTGATATTTTTATTCAATAATTCATGTGAATTTCATTTTGTAACATTAATTAAAACATTGACAATGTCTGATCATCCCCTTACTGTATGTTGCTTTCCCCCTCATCTGTCTTAGTGTCTATTATCTATTGTGTACTTGTGAATAAAATCTGAGTGTTTGTTCTTGAATTGACTTTGTTTCCAAGTTGTTTGGCTAAAGTAAATTTTACTGAAGTTCTTAAAATAATCTTAATTTAAGGATTCATTTTTTTCTCTTACTGTTATACTATGCTTGGGTGATATAGCTTATAGTTCAAGTGGGGGATCATTTTCTATTTGAATATCACTTTAGTTCAAGTGGAGGAGAATTTTTCAGTGTTGATTTTTCTATTAAGAACAAATAGGTCTATCCTAGAGAGAGTGAAGTCAGTTTGCTCCCTGGAGGCAAGGATTTTGAGGCTCTGTCTCACTTTTGGAACATTGTCAGGAGGGACCAGTCCTTGGAAAAGGATTTTATGTTTGGAAAGACGAAGAGACAGTGCAGGAGAGGAAGACCCTACATGAGATGGATTGACTCTGTGACTGGAGCAATGAGATTAGGTCTGTTAGACATGAGGATAGGGCAGCTTTCAGAGCTGAGGTACATATGATTGCAATGAGTCACAGGTGACTTGATGACTGGCATAGCAATTGCTCCTCTTTTCTGATATTTGGAATTTATTTTATTGTATTGCTCTATCTATCTATCATCTATCTATCTATCTATCTATCTATCTATCTATCTATCTATCATCTATCTATCTATCCTGCTCATCTTTCTCCTGCAGAACAGCTTGTGAATTTCTACCACTGGCCTTTGGGTTAGCAATGTAATTCCTTACTTAGTAGGCCACCAGCATTTATATACTCTGATTCTAGGTTTACTTCTGAAAATTGGAACTCAGTACAAGATATCTGCAGAATTTGTGTGTTTTAAAAATGATTTATCTGTTTACGGTTTAGAATTCCCAGAGTTTCTTATTTGGGAAGAATCTATTCTGTTATGAAAATATAGTTAGGTTTCTGTTGAGTCTTTGTACTTTCTTTTGGGATTGTGACACATCAGGTCTTCTGTATAGTTACCTCCATTTGATTTGATCGTTGGTTAACATGTTGAAATGTTTAGATCTATATGATCTCTATAATATCGAAAGAGGAACAGAACTCCTGTGTCAATGAGATAATGAAAGACCATTTTCTTTAGGTATATTTTTAATATTGGTTAAATATTTTTAGAGGATTGAAAACTTGTTATTATTTGCAATAGTATTAATTCAGTGATATAATGTGTAAAGCATTTGATTACTAACTTAAAAGTTGATGCCTAAAACTCACCAGCCACTATATAGGAGAAAGACTCATAGCTTCGGAAATCTAGTAGGGCAAGTCTATTCTCCCTTTTAGGATAACTATGGGTTGGAATTGACTTGACCACAGTGAATTAATTTGGGTTTTATTCTTAATATTCAGGTATAACTGGTAAAAAAATTACTCATTGGGCTTTTCATTTTTAATCTTCTCCTCAGTGTTGAGTATTTAGAAGAAAGAATAAATAACCTGAACTTAATTCTTTTAAAATTCAACATCATATGTGTTATGGATATCTGTCAACTAACTGATCATTTTTCATAAGTTAGTAAGGAAAAACCCATGTGGATTCAGAGAGCAAGATTAGATTTGGTTAATCTTGCTTATTTCTGGTAGGAAGTACACTATTACTTTCAATATGTCATTTATGCCAATTTCAAGAGAAAGCTCCACTATATATGACATTTTTTATCATAATATTGCTTTATTAAGATATCAATGTATATAATGCTTTATTAGCCAATGTTTATACAGACTTTCAAAAAACTATTTAATAATCTAACATTCAATACTTACAATTAGAGTAAAAAAATACTATCCAACTATTTTGTGCATTAATAGCATAAATCTTTCAATTATTAGATACCATAGTATAAGAAGAAGGTAATGCTGACTGTGATAGCTGAGGTCAGTTGAGCTAGGTGATTCTCAGTGATTTGGCAGTTACATAATGATGAAACCTGGCAGTTATGTAATGGATGTTATGATGGAGTCATTCTTTACTTTTGTGATCTGATATTGTTTAAAAGAGCAAGAGTCATTAGGGAATAGCCATAGCTGACCTTTATCAACGTCATAAAGGTTACTGTCCCTGTTAATAGCATCAATAACACAAAACAAATTCAAATTTCCATGAAGTCAGACATGTCCCCCACATTCCTATAGCTCCTTTTACATATCTCAACACCAATATTGCTGCTTTGCTAGATAAAAAAATCTGTTGTGATAGCTCACAGACCACACAGAACCATGTTGGAGAAGTCAAAAGGTTATAATCCAGATTAGTAACAAAATATGATCAGAATACTCTCTGAAATGTGAACGCAAGCACCTCAGCCCTGAACTTCGTGGATTTCTCCCAGTGTTATGAAATTATCAGTTCTGCTGAGAATTGGCTCTCTTTGCTCTATCAAATTGTCCAAAACAAATTTGGACAAAGTTCTTAGCTTAGCTCTGACTCTGTCCTTTGGGAGACGACAGCCAGCTCCTTCTCATGTCAGGTCTCTCTGGTCCTCTGTTTTGGCTATGGCTGTTGTAACCATAGATGTAGCTGGAGCAAGAGTGTCTGGTTCTGAGAGATGTCTTACATTTTCTTCTTCTTTTATTCACTGAGGGGATGATCTAATCTACTACTGAAGCTGATCAATTTATTAGTGAGACTAGTCAATCCCCTTATAGATTGACAAGACTGGCCAATCCCCTTGTAGATTGGTGAGACAGGACAATTCCCTTGTGGAAAGGTGAGATAACCAATCCCCTTGTGGATAGGCTAACACGCCCTATTTGTGTATTACTGCCCATCCACAAGGCTGTGTTAAGTTCAGTGTCTAAGAAAGCTGTTATAAACTCCATACATGGTCATTCTCTATTTTGCATAGTGCTAATTTTCGCATCATGTGTACAGTTGGTGAAAGAATAAAACCTTCAACAAGATGGAATGGCATAGTGATTGTAACAATGGATTTGATCTTGTCAGAGATTGTGAGGATGATGTAGGATACAGCAATGTTCTGATGCATGGTTCATAGGGTCAATAAGAGTCATGGTACCTAATAACAATAACAATAACAATTTTCTCATATTGAACTTTGGGACTTAACCATGTTGATAATGAGGAATGGGTATTTTAAGTTTCAGTTACTTGGTAAGTTCTATAGAAGATCTATAGTAGGTTCTATATAAACCTATAGAAGAAGTTTTGCTTCAGAAGATCAAACACTGCAGCTGTCAATATAGATTATATCTCACTGTCAAGAAAACCAAGTTCCTTACCACTGGGCCAATAGGCAATATCATGATAGATAAAGGATTACAATTTTCAATGATTCTGTTTTACTTGTATCCATACGCAACACCTTTGATGCCAGTAATCAGTAGATCAGGAGACCTATTGCTTTGGGTAAGTCCACTGTCAGGGGTGCCTCCAAAATACTGAGTCAAATCAAAGACTAGCATGCTCCTGATTCAGGCCATGGTATTTTCAATCACTTGCTATGCATCTGAAAACTGGACACTGAATAAAAATGACAGAAGAAGAATTGACTCCTTTGAATTGTGGTGTTGGAGAAGAGCACTGAATAGCCCATTGATTTCCAAAAATAATCTATGACAGATGGATGGAAAGTAAATTATGATAACTATCATTAGTTGATGATTTTATGTATTAGAGAATAATTATAGGAATTGCATATATGAATTTCATAGAAAAATACATCCATGCATGAGAGAGTGGAATCTATCCTAGTTAAATACTGTAGGTTTTTTAATTAATTTCTTGTCCTCTACTTATATATCGCCAGATATGCTGTTTTAAAATGGAAAATAACATAAGGAAAAAAAATAATTGAGTATATTCTCAATAAATTTAAAATTCACCTTGGCTCAGTCTTCTGGAAGCCTGACTGTTCTTATGTCCACTCCAATCCTGGTATCTCTGAACTTCTCATATCTGTGATTTTGTGATCTCTCCTACCTATATGATAACATCAGCTATCCAAACATGGCATATTAGTAAGATTTAGAACTATTATTTGAACATCCACTTTCAAACACAGGGAAATAATTAAAATGAAATTGAAATGATTTAACATATTGAAATGGTTTCTGCTAACTGAGGTATTCACAATCATAAGGGAAATATGTTGTTGTTGTTGTTATGTGCCGTCGAGTTGTTTTCAACTCATAGCGACCCTATGCACAACAGCCCTAAACCCTGCTCTATCCTGCGCCAACCACACTGCCTCTGACACGCCCATCCCGATTACCCC
>NW_006399801.1:17297139-17309902 GCF_000299155.1 Elephantulus edwardii
CAGAGCATCTGGTGGATTCGAACCGTGCACCTCTGGGATTGCAGTGCAGCTTCTTGCCACTATCCTTTGACTTTCTGATTCAAGCTCTTTGCACATTTCATTATGATACTTTGCTTTGACTTCCCAAGGTGACCTTTGAAAGCTTCTCTTCTACTCCTTAACTTCCTCTTTCCTTCCCTTTGCTTTTGACTTCCCAGCTGATGAGTTTCTCTTTCAATATGACTTTCCTAGCTATTGAATTTGACTTTGCCATGAAGATGGGCAGAATATGCAAATAGGGTGTCTTAGCCCTCTACTCAAGGAAATTGGCTAGTCACATCAATACACAAAGGGATTGGCTAGCTCGCCATTAAATTGAGTGGATCCAGCAGCAAAGGAAGAAATCTCACCACCAAGAAAAACAAACAAGAGGGCCTACAGGACTAACAGCAGTAGCAGCCACAGAGGAGAACCAGAGACCCAACATGAGATTAGACCTTGAGACTGATACTTCGTTGGGACTGGAGCTAAAAGGAGTGTTTGTCCAGGTTTGTTGAACAACTGGATATGGGTAGACCAATATTGGTAAAACTGAGAACTTTGTAACAGGGGTCTAAATCTGTGAAGTTTTGGGCTGAGTTGTCTGCAAGCACATTTCAGAAGTTTTCTTCTACTAAACTGGATTATAACCTTTGACTCCCAGAATATTGTTCTGTGTGATCTATGGGCTATCACACTGGATTTTGGACCTAGTAAAACAGTATGATTGGTGCTAAGATGAATAGAAATAGGTATGGGAGCATTGGGGAACATGTCTGACCTCATAGGATTGGTTTTGAGTTGTGGATGGAAACAGTTTCCCTTGTTGAAGTTGGTAAAAGTCAGATATGGTTGTCCTCATGTGGCCCTTCTTTTTATACCTATATTCTAATGCAACATTCAGAGTCTCATATGCCATCCTTCTTGGTCTTTTTTTCCTCATCTCTCTCTCTGTAATGACTTTTTGCTTGCTTCATGAATTGTATTCTTGATATCATCTCACAGCTCATCTCGTCTTCACTCATTAGTGTTCAAGGCCTTAAACTTGTTCTTGAGATGATATTTAAATGGGATGGACTCAAGGTGATATTTTGGTTTTTGCAGACTTGTTTTAATTTTCTGTAGCTTCAATATGGACTTGCACATGAGTGGTTTATGGACTGTTTCACAGCCAGCATCCAGCCTGGTTTTTACAGCTAATGTAGAGTTTCTCCAGTTATTCTTTCGATAGATGTAATCAATGACTCCTGTGTAGACTATCAGGTGAGGTCCATGTGTAGTTGTTGTTTGTTTTTTTAAAGGTATTGGCAATGAATAAATAATTGATTGTACACAATTCTATCATTCTATCTATGGCTTCATTTCTGATACCAAATCTGTATTTTCTGACTACTGATCCTTATCCCCAACTCTTAATTGCATATTTTGCCAATAAAAGTTGCAAAAATTGGTCGAAATAGTCTATTTCCTTCTCTTTGGATTTAATTGTAGTGTATAAATTTTAATGATAATGATATTAATAGGTTTTTCTTGTATGCCTATGGATAGCATCCTGCCACTCACAATATTATTCTTTAGGATATATCTAGACATGGTTATTTTACTATGAATACAACTTACTTTTCCTCCCTTTTTCATTCCTGGCACAGTAGATAATTTTATTGTCTGATTCAAAGTGGCCCAAGTCAATCCATCTCAGCTTGCCAATGCCTAGTATGTCACTACTTATGTGTTCCATACAAATTCATTGTATCAAAATGATTTAGATGACACAGAACATTTTCAGAAAGTAGCATATGATCGAGAACCAATCATAATGACTCCTCAAAGAAATGTTCAAGGTAAGGTAATGCTCAAGCTGCTCTGAAAGAATTAACAAAGAATAAAACCCCAGATGTTCTCATCAGGTTATGCCAGGAAATCTGGAGGACAGCTACCTGCCCAATTGACTTGAAGAGATCCATATTTATTCCCATTCCCAAGAAAAGGTGATCCTGTAGAATGTGGAAATTATCAAACAATATCACTAATACCACATGTAAGCAAGCAACACATTACTGAAGATTATAAAAAACCCAACTAGAACAGTTCATTGATAGCAGCCAGAAATATAAGTTGAATTTAGAAGAAGCTATTAAACTAAGAACATCATTGCTAATGCCAGATGGATCATGGCTAAATGTTTAGAATACGAGAAGAATGTTTGTCTGTGTTTTATCAACTATGCAAAGGCATTTGACTATATGGATCACACCACTTGTGCCTAATGTTGAGAAGAATAGGAATACTATAAGACCAGATGTCCTCATGTGGAACCTGTAACTAGATCAGGAAGGTGATTCCAAACAGAACAAGGGAACACTGGATAGTTCAAAATCAAGAAAGAGTGTGTCAGAGATTTATCCTTTCTCCATACCTTTTCAATCTATATGTGTAACATATCATTCATGAGGCTGGACTTTATGAAGGAGGATATGGCAGCAGGATTGGAATAAGTCTCATCAACAACCTGCTTTATGTAGATGACACAACTTTACTTGCCAAACTGATGAAGACTTGAATTTATTTGTTGCAGAAGGTCAAGGATTGCGGCCTTTAATATGGATTGTATCTTAACCTTAAGAAAATAAAGATTGTCATCAGAGGGCCAATAGGCATTATTGTGAGAAATGGAGAAAGGATTAAAGTTGTCCTCTTGCTTGGAGTCACAGTCAATATTCTTGGTGCAACATTCAGGAAATCAAGAGATGAGCTGCAGGGGGGAAGTCTGCTATCGAGGATCTCACCAGAGAGCTAAAGAGCAATGATGTCAGTTTAGAGACTAAGGTTTGTCTTATCCAAGCCATAGTCTTATCAGTTGCTTGCTATGCATCTGAGAGCTAGAGAATGAATAACAATGGCAGAAGATTTTATGCCTTTGAATTGTGGTACTGGAGAAGAGTATTGAACATAATACAGACTGCCAAAAGAACAAACAGGTCTTTTCTGGAGAAGGTAAAGCCAAGTTTCTTCTTGGAGGCAAGGATTTTGAAACTACGTCTTACATAGTTTGGACATGTGACAAGGAGGGACCACTTGTTGGAGAAAGACAACATTCTTGGAAGTATAGAGGGTCAACAAAGAAGACAACAATCTTGGATGAAACGGATTGACATAGTTAAAGTTGCAATGGGGTCAAATGTGTCAGAGATGGTGAGGTTGGCTCAGGATGGGTAAAATTCAGAGCCATTGTTCATACAGTTGCTATAAATTGTAATCCAATTGATGGCACATAGCAACAATTATTTAGTTTAGAAAATAAACATAAACACTTGTACAAAATTAAAATTAAAGTATAAGCTAATCTTTTCCTTCTGTTTTGTACAAAAATTATAATGCTTTAAAATAATTCATTTATACAAATTTGATAAGTGTTGGATAGGTTTGGGTCAACAAATCTCTAATTTACTCTTATAACAGGCTAATCTTCAATGTGGTTCTGGATCATGTGCCTTTTTATTTCTTTTTAAATATTTTTTTATTATTGATATTTTACCAAAAGTTTATAGAAAACTTAGATTTCCATTCATTAATGTTGCACGTTTCCCTTCCTATGCTCCTTTTTAATCTCTAGACTTATTTGATGCTCTCAGATCTGGGTAGCCACCAGCATTCCTCGGTTATAATTTAGTCTCCACATAGCTGTCCTTGGAGATAAGAATGTATCTCTCTAGGTTTTCTTTTCTATAAGGGCACCACTAATATTTGATTAGGACCCATCTCGCTTCAATATATGATTGACCCTTAAAGATCATATTTCCAAATAAAATCACTTTCATTACTACTAGGCGTTTATCCATCTTTTAACACACCATTTATCAAATTTAAATTAACATAATTAGCACATAGTAAAATTGGATAGAAATGTAGTTCATGTTAATCAATGAGTTGCTTAATCAACGGTAATAAATAACAATGCCTTTGAATTCCAGTTATGACACAATATTGAATATGCTATGGACTACTAAAATAACAAACACATCTATTTTGGAGGAAGTGCAACTAGGTTGTTCCTTAAAGGCAAGGATGGTGAAATGCTCTCTTACAAACTTTGTGTACGTTGTCAAAAGCAAAAAGACATCATGCTGAAAAAGGTAAAGGATCAGCAACAAAGAAGATGGTCCTCAACAAGATGTATTGACACAATGACTGCAACACTAAACTTGAATAGAGACTGTGATGTTGGTACAAGGTAGGGCAAGTTTCTTATTTGTTGTTAATAGAGCTACTCTGAATTGGATGGAGTCCACTCAGCCACATCTAACAGAAACAGTCTTGTATCTTGTACATCAAGTTTATAGGCCAGCAGAAAGGATCAAAACCTATTTCTTCCCCAGCTTGATAATATGTTCTACTGTTAATGAAAACTGCCATGCTTCGGCTTTACTTTCTTTTTTATTATTATTAAATTTTATTAGTTTTAATGAACATTTACAGAGATTTTGGGTTTTCATTCATTCATTGTTGCACTGTTTTCTCTACCCTCCTCCCAGTTCGTTCTTGCTGAGAGTCTGTGGAATCCATATAATGGATAATATTGTAAATCTTGTAAAGGAAAAAATATAGAAAGGAAAGAAATATCAGCAAAGAAAATTGATTGCAATTGCTCTTGACAGTGAGATAATCCTTATGAAGGCTGTAAGTGATTTGGTAATTGTGTACATTATAATATTTTGTTCTCATCCTCAAGTTTTCTACTTGGGGCGTAATTACAGGACACAGCAATGTAACAGAGTAATTCTCTACAATCAGAGCTATAGCAAGTTAAGTGAGCCATTACTCTTTGCTCAAGAACTAACTGCATGACATAAAGAGAATTTTGGAACTTCCTTGTCATGTGCTTCCATAAGCTTCTCCAAGGAAATGAAATTTCTTTTATTACATGTTAGATGGTTTTTGTTGTTGCTAAGTGCCATCGAGTCGCAGGCGACTCATAGCAACCTGATGAAGGAGAGTCCTCAACACTTGTGTTAGATGGTATTGGGGGAAAAAACCACCCCCAAACCAAAACCAGCCTCAACACTATTATTGCAATAGGAAACAACACCGAGAGAGCAGGACTTTCGATTAGTTGCAGATACTTAGTTCACTCATTGGAATATATTATCAGTTACCAAACACATACAAGCATTTCTCCTAAGATATATATTTCCTATGATTTTATCCCACTATTGAATCTAAGAATTAAATGAAATGTGATCTACAAATCTTGAGACTCAGTAAAGGTCCATTGCTATCCATAAGGAATCTGTCTCGAGAGACTTAATGAAGTAACAAGTATATGCAAAGCTATTAAGAGTTAATTTACATGTAAAAGTCAGGACCCAAATCCTAAATCTATTTTAGAAAATACTCTGAAAATATGTTGTTATGTTTCAGTTTGTGAATTTGTGTCAAAGAAAATGCCTCCACAACAACGACCACATCTTCGGATGATATGTTGAAGAAAACATTTTCCTTTTCTTTAACTGAATTGTACAGTAAGAGAAGTTCACTAAGTGGCAATGGTTGTGGGTTGGTTTTTTGTTTTGTTTTGTTTTTTTTACCATGTTGTCAGAGATAGCACAGCATTCTTTTCTCGCACCTATATGATTGAAAGTGAACATTTACTTAGTTGTGCGAATAATAAGCTTAGTTATCTTAGAAGCAATCATGTAGCTAAGATTGCTGAAAACTGCTCTTCTGTGTTAAAATGTAAAATATTTGACATTTGTCTACCAAACTATTTAAATAAAAGAATAATAATATTTGAACAAAAGAATAATAATATTTAAATAAAAATTCTTATTTGTGCCTGTAAACCACAATTTTGTCCTATAGGACATTGACATTTGGCTTTAGACTTTGTTTTGCTTCAGCTGAAATTTTGTCTATGGCCTTATAGCTTTAGGCAAAAGGTGGTGTTTTGGTTTTTTGTTTGTTTTTTTTTTGTGAATTTTAAATGTTAGTTTCCCTTATTATACACTAGTGATTGATATAAAATATATTAAAAATACATTTCTTATACATTATGATTGCTCTTAAATCAGAACAGATTCATAGCTAACCCACCAGCAGGTTTCTGAGGCAGCAAATGGAAAAGGAAGAGGTTGTGCTTCTTTCTCTTGAAAAGCCACTGGTTGATTCAAACTAGCAGAGAAACATCACCTTTTGGTAGAAGCATCACTCCCTATGGACTCTAGCACCAGAGTTCTGATGGGAAAAAGATGTTGAAAGGAAAGGAGAATTAGTAAAAAAAACCTGAAAACTGATGGCTGGTAACAACGGGACAATCGTGACACAGGCTATGAGTGGTTCAGTAATTACACAGTACGCAAATTATTGAAAGGAGCATAGTACAATGACACATTGATTTGGACTTCTAGCATGTGATGAGACAATAAATATCCTTTCTGCACCTCCTAGTTTGTGGTATTTTGTTACTCAGCCATAAATGAATACAGATGATTCCACAAGGATATATTCATGTTGTTATGTTGTTTTTATGTTCCACAGAATTGGAACCAACCCCTAGCTGACTCTCCAGCATGTTTTCAGAGACAGTAAATCACATGGAAGCAGATTATCCATCTTTCCTCCATGGAGTAGCTGGTGGCTTTAGACCCCATGCCTTCAGATTGGCAACATAACTTCTTACTACTAGGCCACCAGCGATCCCTGATATATTCATAGTATATGCAATTACCATAATTTTATAAATACAGTTTTTAACTTACATTTCTTAGAAAACCTTATCATATGCCCTAGCTAGGCCACGGTCTTCGGCATTACTTGCTATGTACCAGAGAGCTAGACGATGATGAAAGGTGACAGAAAAATCAATCCCTTAGAGTTGTGGTGCTGAAGAAGAGTCTTGAACATAACATGGTCTGCTAAGAAAACAAATAAATCCATCTTGGAGAGGGTGAAACCAAGTTTCTCCTTGGAGGCTAGTACTTTGAAGCTCTATCTCACATACTTTGGGCACGTGCCCAGGAAGAACCAGTCCTTGCAGAAGGAAAACATGCTTGGAAGAGTGGAGGGACAGTACTGGACAGGAAGACCCCAGAAGAGGTGAATTGATGCAGTAACTGGTGCAATGGGTGTTGGTGTGTTGAAATCAGTGAGACTGTCTCAGGATAAGGCAGGTTTCAGAGTTGCTGTACTTAAGATCACTATGGGTTGCAGGTGACTCGACGGCACATAAGAATAACAACATTCTACCAATAGCCATTCATTCAATAAATAAGTTTTTGTGTGCTTAGCATGTTTCATCATTAAGTAAAATTTAAGTGATTCAAATCCCCCGGTGCCTTAATGGGAAAAAGACAAGCAGTCACCTCTCATTAAGATGTAGAGTCTAAGAATCCCAATGAAGGATTGCTATGATGGAATCAACTGAACAGGACTGGGTAAGGTCACTACAACTGTGAGACCTATATTTTAATGAAAGAAGGCTACAATAAGTAAATATAAGTGCAGTAAAAGCTACTCTGCAAGAAAAGAGCAAAGATTAGTCTGACAAAGGGCCAGGGAGAGAGCAGAGATTATAAATATAATCATTAGAGAAGTTCTTCATGAGAAATTCTTGAGAGAAGATAACTTGAGACTTTTGAGTATGTCTGGAGGAAAAAAATGAAGTGGTTTGAAGACCAAACATGAAGGACAGATGATGCTTAATATGGTGAAGTTTGACTAGAGAGAAGTGGGTGAGTTAAACTAAAAATTCATTGTTATCAAGTCACAACCAAGTCATAGCCAACCTTTCAGCCTGTTTTGCAAGTATATGAAATTGGTGGAGAGGGTATTGCCTATCTTTCTTCTGTAGAATCACTGGAAAAGTCAACCAACTCTAGAGGTGCACCCTTTGATTTAGAAGCATAACTCTACAGACTATATAGCTCTTTAGTGGTTGACTTGCTTTTAGGTGTCATAGAAGCAAGTATGATTCACAGTAACACTATAAAAACCTAAACTCTATTCTACCCAGTGTCAGCCTCACAATCTTTGACACGCTCGAGCCCATTGCTGCAGTCACTATATCAATTCACCTGGCTGAGGCTCTTCCATCCCTCTGTTCTCCACCTACCTTTGCAAGAATGATGTTCTTTTCCAAAAAAATACCTTTTCCTAGCAACATGCTCAAAGTCTGTGAGAAGGAGCACTCTGGCTGCATCTTTTCCAAGTCATATTTGTTTGGTCTTTTGGCCATCCATAGCCACAATAGTTCAAAGATATCATCAATTCTTCTTCTGTCATTCTTAGGCATTTTGCAGCTCTCAGATACATAACAAGTGACTGAAAAGACCTGAATCAGACACACCTTAGTCCTCAAACTGACATCATTGCTCCCCAATAATTTGGAGATCTTAGCAATTGTTGCAGAAAAAGCATTTGGCAAAATCCAGCATCTCTTCCTGATTAAGAAACTCAGGAAAATCGGAATAAAAGGGTGGCCTAGTGGCAAGAAGGTACACTGCAATCACAGAGGTGAGCGGTTCAAATCCACCAGATGTTCTGCTGGAGAAGGTGGGATAATCTCCTGCTGTACACACACAAATTGGAATAGAAGACAATTTCCTCAACATAGTGAAAAGTATACATACAAAATCAAGAGCCAATATCATTCTTAATGGAGAAAGGCTAAAAGCATTTTCCTTGTGAACAGGGACCAGAAAAACCTGCTATACAGCAGTAGTAACCAAAACAGCATGGTACTGGTACAATGACAGGCACAGAGACCACTGGAACAGGAAAAAAAAAAGTAATTTGGAGAGGTACCTACCTAGCTGCAGACTTTTCCAGTGCAATATATCTCCTGATTTCTTGACCACTGGTGGCAAGTATTGATTGCAGATTCAAGTAAGATGAAGTAATTGACAGTTTCAATCTTTTCTCCAGTTATCGGGCTGTTGCCACTTGGATATTGATGAGGACTTTTTTCTTAATGCCCACAGTCCACATGTCATCCTTATTTAAGTCTGTAGACTTTAATCTTCTACAGAAAGTGTTTCTGTTACTGCTTGCTTCCTGCCAGCAAATTTGTGTCATCTGCGTAATGCAGATGATTGATGAGTCTTCCTCTGATCTTGATGCAACATTCTTCTTCATGTAGTCCATCTTCTTAAATAATTTACAGATTGAATAGGTATGAATAAAGGATGTCTTTCTTAATTTTAAATCATGTAGTGTTTCCTTGCTTGCATTTGATATTAATGGTATTGTTCAATAATTTCCACACTCTGTCTGGTCACCTTTCTTTGGAATGGGAACAAATATAGATCTCTTCCAGTCAGTTGGTCAGCTTTCTGTCCTTCAGATTTCTTGGCACAAGTTAGTGAGCACATCCAGGGCAGTGACTGTTGAATTATGTCAATTGGTATGCCATCAATTCCTGGAGCCTTGTTTTTTACCAATTCTTTCAGAGCAGGTTGAACTTCTTCCTTCATCACCACAGGCTCTTGCTCATACGCTGTTTCATGAAATTCTTTTGTGTAAGCCGATTTCTTCTGGTACAGTGACTTTGTATACTCCTTCCATCTTCTTTTCATGCTTCTTGGATCATTTAATATTCTGCCCAAAGTATTGTCACTTGTGGCTTGGATTTTTTTCCCCTCCAATTCCTTCAGCTAAAGACCCATCTCAGCCCTTTTGATTTTCTAACTCCAGCTCTTTGTAGATTTCATATAGCACTTTGCTTTGTCGTCTCAAGCTGCCCTTTCAAATCTTCTGTTCAGCTCCTTAATTTCTTGATTTTTTTCCCCCTTTAGCTTTGGCTTCTCAGTACTCTAATGAAATATTCAGAGTCTCATCTGACATCCATCGTGGGATTTTCTTCCTCTTCTGCCTTTGTTATATGACCTTTTGCATTCTTCATGGATGATATTCTTGATGTCCTCCCACAGCTCATTTGGTCTTCACTCATTGGTGTTCAAGGCCTCAAACCTGTTCCTGAGATGGTTTTGAAATTTGAGTGGGATAGACTTAAGGTCAAATTTTGGTTCCTACGGATTTGATTTAATTTTCTTCAACTTCAGCTTGAACTTGCATGTTGGTGGACTGTTCCACAATCAGCACCTGGCCTGGTTTTCACAGCTGATATTGAGCTTCTCCAGCAATTCTTTCCACAGATTTAATTGATTTGATTCCCATGCATACCATCAGGTGAAACCCATGTGTATAGCCTGCGTTGTGTTTCTTATAAAAGGTATTTTCAATGAATACATCTTTGAATGTGCAGGTCATTCTATCTCCCACCTTATTTCTGTCACCAAGTTCATGTTTTCCAACCACTGATCTTTCTTCCTTGTTCCCAACTTTTACATTCCAATCACCCATTGTTATCAATGCATCTTGATTGCATATTCGATCAATTTCTGACTGCAAAAATTGGTAGAAATCTTCTATTTTCTCCTCATTGGCTCTAGTTGTTGGTGCATATATTTGAATGATAGCACTATTCACTGGACTTTCTTTTATGTGTATGGACATTACCCTGTCACTCACCACATTGTATTTAAAGATGAATTGTAAAATGACTTTTTTAATTATGAAAGCAACCCTGTTCTTTCTCACCCTTGCATCCCCAGCATAGTAGATCGTATGATAATCTGATTCAAAATGTCCCATGCCAAGCCATTTTACTTTCTCAATACCTAATATGTTAATATTTATGTATTCCATTTATTTCCACACATTTTCCCTACATTCCTGTTTCTCACATTTCACATTCCAATCACTAGTGTCTAATTACAGCTGTTCCTCTTTCATTCTGTTTCCATATTTGACATCTCAGCCTCAGTTGCCATGTCTGCTAATCTAAGTGTGCTCTATTGTACATAGGGTTTTCAAAGGTCTGTTATTTCAGAAGTGGATGGCCAATCCTTCTTCCTAGTCTGTCTTAATTTTTTTTCTTGAACAATATAATTAATATTACATGCAAGCAAGATTCTGCCAAAAATTATACAAAAATGAGTGGAGCAGCATGTCAGCAGAGAACTGCCAGATGTGTAGGCTGGGTTTAGAAAAGAATATGGTACTAGAAATTTATAGCTAATGTTAGATGGATCTTTGCTGAAAGTAGAGAGTACCAGAGAAATGTATATCTGTGTTTTATTGACTGTATAAAGGTGTTTGTTTGTGTGGATCATAACAAACTATGGCTGGTTCTCAGAAGAATGGGAATCCCAGAACATTTGATTGTGCTTATGTGAAACCTGAACTTGAACCAAGAAACAGTCATAAGAACAGAGCAAGGGGACACTGCATAGTTCAGCATTGGGAAGGGTGTCTGCCAGGGATGTACTCTGTCTCTGTACCTTTTCAACCTGTATGCAGAACAGATCATCTGAGATGCTGGGCTGTATGAGGAGGAATGTGGCATTAGGATTGGAGGAAGACTCATCAACATTCTGTGTTATGCAGCTGACACAACCCTGCTTGCTGAAACTGAGGAGGACCTGAAGCGCTTGCTGCAGAAGGTAAAGGACTGCAGCCTTCGGCATGGATTGAAGTTCAACATCAAGAAAACAAAGATTCTCACACTAGGCCAATTGTCAGCATCATTAAGGATGGTGAAGAGATTGAGATTGTTAACAGTTTTAGTTTGCTTGACTCCACAATCAACACTCTTGGTACCAGCAGTCAGGAAATCAAGAAATGAATTGCATTGTGAACGTGGGCTGTCAGGGACCTCTCCAGAGTACTGAAGAGAAACTATGTCAGTCTGGAGATTAAGGTGCGCCTGCTCCAGACCATAGTCTTCTCAATTGGCTTTCTATGTGTCAGAGAGCTGGACAATGACTAGGGATGATAGAAAGAGAATTGATACCTTTGAGCTGTGGTGCTGGAGAAGAGTGTTGAATATCCCATGGACTGCCAGGAGAACAAATACGTTCGCCCTAGAGAAGATGAAACTAAGCTGCTCCTTGGAGGCAAGGATTCTGAAGCTTAGTCTGACATACTTTGGACATGCTACAAGGAGAGACTGGTCCTTGGAAAGGGACGTCATGCTTGGGAGGGTGGAGGAACAGTGCATGAAGAGGAAGACTCTCAAAGAGATGGATTGATTCAGTCACTGGGGCAATGGATGTAAGTGTGTCAAAGACAATAAAATAAGGTTGGCACAGTTTAGGGCTCTTTTACATAGGTTGCTAAGAGTAGCAAACAACTTGATGGCATATAACAACAACAACAACAACAACAACAACATTATTTCTTTGCTCTGTTTGTACAACAGCCTCTTCATGTAGGCATAGGTTGCACATGAGCACAATTAAGTGTTCTGGAATCCCCATTATCCTCATTGTTAACTATAATTTGTTACACTCCACATAGTCAAATATCTTTGCAGTCAATATGCACAAATAGGCCTTCATCGGGTACTCTTTGCTGTCAGTCAGGATCAGTCTGACATCAGCAATGATATCTCTTGTGTCATTGCCTCTTCTAAAACCAGCTTGGGCTTCTGGTAATTCTCTGCTATGTTGTGTTCTAGACATTTTTTAATGATCTTCAGTAATATTTTCTTGTATGTGATATTAATGATACTGTTTATTATTTTCTACATTTACTTGGATCACTGTTCTTGTGAATTGAAATTATATATAGATATATATATATAATCTGCCAGTCATTTGGCCAGGCAACTGTCTTCCAAATTTCCTGCCTTAAACTAGTGAGCAAGTCTAGGGCTGCATCTGTCATTTGAAATATGTTTATTGGTACC
>NW_006399801.1:17311722-17316039 GCF_000299155.1 Elephantulus edwardii
TCCAGCTCTGCATTCTTTTTGTCACTGTAGAGAAATCCAACTGATTTTTGTATGTTGATCTTGTATCCTGCTACTTTGCTGAATTGGTCAACCATGTCCAATAGTTTTCTTGCTGAGTCTTTAGGGTTTTCTAAGTATACTATCATATCATCTGGGGTTTTTTTTTTAAGTCAATGTCTTCATTGCAGCTTGAACTTCTTCCTTATTTACCATTGGATTTAGATTATATAGTATCTCCTGTATTCCTTTCATGATCATTTTATGCTTCCTGGATCATTTCTTTCCCCATAGCATTTCTGTGTTTTTGCAACTAGAGACTTGAATTTGTATGTAAATAGTAAGACATAACATCAGAGAACTCACATACATTTGTTTTCAGAGTCCATTACAAGTTCTGAAGCCAAGAGATTTACAATTTGATTTACATTTTAATCAGATCATTACAGTTGATATGTTGATAATATCTTCCTATGCTGAAGGTAAGGTCAGTAAGAAGAGCGTCTAGGAAGCTGTGAGTTATAGGCTTTTGCATTTAGGTTTTGATTATAGCTATTGATTGAATAACATATTTCAGAAAAGTAGAATTGACCAGCTTTGTTGAAGTTATAAATGATTACAAGGTTTTTGTCTTAGTATAGATGGACATAGTCTAAATTGAAAGAAACATAACAAAATTCCATGGAGACTAGAAAATGAATTAGAAGCTGTGATTTTTGTTTGGTTATGACATACATAACTCTT
Source organism: Elephantulus edwardii (assembly GCF_000299155.1). Lineage (NCBI taxonomy): Eukaryota > Metazoa > Chordata > Mammalia > Macroscelidea > Macroscelididae > Elephantulus > Elephantulus edwardii. Next base: position 17,312,464 of record NW_006399801.1, read on the forward strand.
TGATAATTTCTATGTTTTAACTAATTTGATAGACTAGTGGAAAGGAGTTATGCTGCCAACTCAAAGGCAAGCTGTTCAAATCCACCCATTGCCTCATTGGTTCAAGATGGACAATCTATCATCATGTGATTGATAGCCTCTGAAAACACTGTAAAGTCAGCTGTAAGTCATTTCTGACATCACAGCATTTAACAACAGCAACAATGTGTTAATTCATTTATATAATCGTTGTTGTTGTTGTGTGCTGCAAGTTGGAACTGTCACATAGCTGACCCTTCAGTGAGTTTTTAGAGTGAATAGCACAGGAGATTGCCCATACTTCCTGTGGAGGAGCTAGTGGATTTGAACCTTCTTTGCGATGCAATGCTGATTCTTACCATTACTAGGTCATCAGAGATCATTATTTTTGGAGAATGATTCGAACACCACCATGACATAATATCAGAATTTGGTTCAATTTCAGAATTAATATATTTAATAACTAATATTAGTTACTACTGTAGAAATAATCTTAGATTTAGAGTTTAATTGTTTTTAGGTAGAATGTGCCCTTTTATTTGCTTTTTCCCCCTTTCCCATATGAAAGTAGCTTAATCCCTCACAGTCTCAAGTCTGTTCAATAAAATGGCTTTCATAATTTTAACTGCAACAGTTGATTATATACACGGAAAATGCTCTGTATACTGTAAAACTATAAAATGAAAGATATTATTATTTGTCTTTCTGTAAAGACATATATTAAGGACCTGCCCTTGACGCTGGCATTAAGTACCGAGATAAGGTGTGTTTAGGAATGTGCTGTGTTCCAACATGCCACTTAGAGCTGAGGCAGCAAATGGCTATTGAAATTCTATTATTGCAAATCTTCTTTCATTTCAAGAATTGTAATGCTCTACCTACCTACTATTACATTTTATATGCTGTCAGTTACAGCCTCCAGAGCAAAGTATCACACTGATGTCAGATGCAGATTAAAAGAAGGTGTACTGGCTCCCAATAAAAGGAGATTGTGATAGTCATGAGTTAGATGCTTGAGCTAGCACATGTTTCCTCCCTTGTGGTAATACCTGTACACATCCTGAGCATTGAAAGAAGTTTTTTAGCCTTGGATCATATGCTATTGGAAGTCAGGACACAAGCTGCTCCACAGAGTCAGGGTAGGAGCAGGAAGCTAACTTCGTTCATCCTTGAATTACATAAAGATTCTCCTTAAATTTTCTGCTTACGTGTGATGCTCTTGCACTCAGGGCAGACACTTGTCTCTGGAAATGAAGATGACCATGAATTTATTTCTCTCTCAAATTTCTTTCAACAAGACTTCTTTGTAGCTGAGAGTCTCTGAGTGTACAGTAAATACACTTTATGACCAGAAGGAGAGTGGATGCTTTTGAGCTGTGGTGCTGGAGAAGAGTACTGAATGTACCGTGGACTGCCAGGAAAACAAACAGATTCATCTTGGAGAGGATTAAACCAAGCTACTCCTTGGAGGCAAGGATTCTGGGGCTTCATCTGACGTATTTTGGACATGCTGCCAGGAGGGACGGGTCCTTGGAGAGGGACATCATGTTTGGGAGGGTGGAGGGACGGCGCAGGAGAGGAAGACCCTCTATGAGATGGATTGACTCGGTGACTGGGGTAATCGGGATGGGTGTGTCAGAGGTGGTGCGGTTGGCGCAGTATAGAGCAGGGTTTAGGGCTGTTGTGCATAGGGTCGCTATGAGTCGCAAACGACTCGACGGCACATAACAACAACAACACAATAGTTTACTGGTGGTTCTTTGAATTCCTCCTCTTCTTATTCTCCTCTTTGTTATCCTCAAAGAATAGTATGCTCTTCTTCTCCGATGGTTTTCTGGTTTTTATTATTTGAGGCGCTCTGGTGCAGTAATCTGTAGGGTGTGGTGCAGCTAACCCAAAGATTGAGACTTTCTGGCCGAATCTACGAGCAGCTTCTTGGAGAAATATGGACAATATTCTCCTAAGCAATTAACAAGCTTTTGAAAACCTGTTAGAGGGTCATCTGTGAGTCGGTTATGACTTGACAGCAATGAGTGGCTATCATGGGATGGAAGGTCTTTCTCTAGACTTGGCTTTCTTCCTAGTCTGGCATTGTCTGAAAGCTAAGGAAACATGTAATAATTGTTAATGGAACTAATTGAAGCTATGCAAACTATACCCTTTGCTTTCTGTGAAAACTTCTTTCCAATTCCTAGATTTCAGGAACTAGAAGCATCAATCAATATGCCACTCAAGTCAAAAGTTCTTCAAAGTGAATTAATTTAATTTCTCAGTTTCCATAATGTCTTAATAATCTTGGGGTTAATGACCAGTCAATATTCTATTTTTCTTCTTTGAAAGTTTTAAATTTATATCTGAGTTCTGGCTTAATTTAAAATTATCTTTTCCATATCAAGAGTAGTTTATTAATAGTTTTTTTGAATATTCAGTTCCTCCCCAGAATTTTCTAAATGTATCTTATTTATGATCCATGAGTTTCAGGGTAAAACTAATATTCAAAAAGAATTTTTAATATTTCAGTGCGTATTGTTGTTGTTGATTGTCATCGAGTTGAGCACGACTCATAGCAATCCTATAAACAAAAGACCTGAAGCCTTTCTATAACTATCGTTGTTTCTCCAAGTTTATAGAGCTTCCAGAGCCATGTTGTTTAGGAAGTTGATGCCACTCCTGCTTCCAAACCTGTCTTAATCTGGGAGCTCCACAAAACACTGTCCACCAAGGGTAACTGTTATGGCATTTGATACCCCAAAGACACAGAGTTCAGCATAACAGCAACCCCAGGTTACCTTAGTACATAATGACAGATGAATGTTGTACCACTTAGAAGAATGTTCCTCCAAAATATAATAAAAAAAAACAACTTTTAAATACAAAGGCTTTCCCTGAGGTCTTGTTGACTGTAAACATGAGGCCACTCCAGATTACTTCAGTACTGCAAATTGACAGACCAGTGCTGCACTACTGAGAAGAACTGTTCCTCTAAACTATAATTACACTTGGCCCCAGGTCCTAACCAACTTGTAAATACAAAGGCCCTCCAGAATGTGATGTTGATTCTAAAACAGAGATTTGAATTTAAAAACAACCAAACATTCCACAAGGCCCTCAACCAAAACAAGAGAGCCCACCTTTGGGAGCAGAACTACTTCCTCCAGTCTCCCTTTCATCTGTTCTTGCTGTGAACTGCAGGGAGTTGAATATGATTCATAGTGACTCTATGAAAAAAATACCTGAACTATCATCATTTCTCTATGCATATTGGCATACATTTTTACCCAGGTGATACCTAGCAAAGTTAATAACTGCTTCTTTAGAAAGTTCTAACAATCCCAAAGGCCCCTATTTCCATTCTCTGTTCGTAGTGCTATGCATAATTAACTAATACGGTCTTACTTGTCTTTCTATTTTGCATTTCTGAAATGCTGTAGGTCATAAGGTCACGGAGTTCTACTCTCTATCTCCGAATGTGTAATTTCATTATGTACAATGGAGGGACCAGTCCTTGGAGAAGGACATCACGCTTGGGAGGGTGGAGGGACAGCGCAGGAGAGGAAG
>NW_006399801.1:17316544-17357339 GCF_000299155.1 Elephantulus edwardii
AAAAAAAATTCATTCATAGTTACATAATTTCCTCCTTCCCTCCCCAGTCCACTTTGTTATGCACTTACTATTCTGTACTCTTGTCATATAGATAATGCCTAATCATATATTCCTCTTAAACAGTTCTCTCTTACATCTATTCCAATGCAGTGTTCATTATTTATCCCCTCATTTCACGGTTTTGCCCTAACCCCTATGTCAGTCCTGTTTTATAATAGTGGTATTATGCAGTATTTGTCCTTCTGTGACTGAGATATTTCACTCAGAATAATGTCCTCCAGGGCTACCCATGTTTTTTAATATTTTATTCATTTCTTGTTTTTCATTGCTGTGTAGTATCCCGTGTGTATACATAGTTTTTCTATCTCTTCATTGTTGATGGGAACTTGGGTTATTTCCATCTCTTAGTTACGGTAGATAATGCAGCAATAAACATGGGTGTGCATGTATCTGTTTGGGTGGCAACTCTAGTTTCTTTAGAGTATATTACTAGTAGTGAAATTGCTGGGTCAAGTGATATTTCTATTTCTAGCTTTCTGAGAAAGTGCCAGACTACCTTCCACAGTGGTTGTACCATTTTACATTACCACCAGCAGTGAATAGAGTTCCAATCTCTCCACAAACTCACCAGCCTTTGTTGTTTGCTGACCTGTTGAACTTTGCTATTGTTGTTGGGATCAGACAAAAATACTTAGGAATAAATTTAACTAGAGCATAAAAGACCTGTTGCTGTTGTTATGTGCTGTCAGATTGCCTGAGACTCATAGTGACCATATGTACAAAAGCTCTGAAACCTGCTCTATCCTAAGCTAACCTTTTTGTCTCTGACACTCCGACCCTCATTGCTCCAGTCACTGAATCAATCCATCTCATCGAGGGTCTTTCTCTCTTATGTTGTCCCTCCACCCTCCCAAGCATGATGTCCCTCACGAAGGACTGGTTCCTCCTTACAACATGCCGAAAGTATGTTGGACAGAGATTCAGAATTCTTGCCTCCAAGGAACAGCCTGTTTTCACCCTCTCCAGAATGACACTCTTTGTTCTCCTGACAGTCCATGGTATATATTCAGTACTCTTCTCCAGCACCACAACTCTAAGATATCAATTCTCCTTCTATTATCCCTAGTCATTGTCCAGCTTCCTGATGCATGGCACATCATTGCAAATACCATGGCCTGGATCAGGAGCACCTTAGTCTCCAGACTGACATAATTTCTCCTCAGTATTCTGTAGAATACTGAAGCAGACATTCACAATGAAATTTATGTTTTCATTTCCAGGCTACTGGTACAAAAAATGATAATTGTGGAGCCAAGCAAACTAACACTAACAATCTTAATCTCTTCACCATCTATCATGATGCTGTCAATTGGTCCAGTGGTGAATTTTTGTTTTATTGATGTTGAGCTTCAATCCATATTGAAGGCTAAAGTCCTTGACCTTCTGTAACAAGTGTTTCAGGTTCTCCTCAGTTTTAGCAATTAAGGTTGTGTCAAATGCATAACGCAGATTGGTGATGAGTTTTCCTCCAATCTTTGTGCCATATCCTCTTCATAGAGCTCAGCCTCCCAAATGACCCATATAGATTGAAAAGGTATGGAGAAAGGACACATCCCTGGCATACACCCTTCCCATTTTTGAACCATGCAGTATTTCCTTGCTGTTTTATGACTGCCTTGTCGTCCAAGTATAAGTTTTGCATAAGCACAATCAAAAGTTCTGGGATTCTCATTCTTCTCAAAATTAGTCACAGTTTGTTATGAGACATACAGTCAAATGCCTTTGCATAGTCAATGAAACACAAATAGACCTTACTCTGATGCTCTCTGCTTTCAGTGAAGATCCATCTAACATTAGTTATAATATACCTACTACCATGGCCTTTTCTATACCCAGCTTGCACATCTGACAGTTCTCCACTGATTTGATATTCCAGTCATTTTTGGATAATTTTCAGCAAATATTGTTTATATGTGATATTAATTATATTGTTAGAAAATTTCCATACTCTTTTGGGTTACCTTTATTTGGAATGGGAACAAATATGGTGCTCTTCCAGTCAGTTGGCCACGTGGTTGGCCTCCATATTTCTTCACACAAATTGGTGAGCACATCTAGAGTTTCATTGTTTGTTGAAATATGTCATGTATGCTGTCAATTCCTAGGGTCCTGTTTTTTGCCAATTCCTTCAGAGCAGCTTCAACTTTTTCCTTAATCACTATAGGCTTTTGCTCATGCATTGTTTTAGGAATTTCAGAAAACTACAAAACATTATAAGAAAAAAAAGATATTTGGAGAAATTGAAAATATACCATGTTCATGGATGTTGTTGTTTTTAAGTGTCATTGAATCAGCTATGACTCATAGCGACCCCATGAACAAAAGATCTGAACCCAGTCCTGTCCTGCATCATATTTACATTTCCAGACACACAAGAGCTCATCGCAGCAGTCACCGTGTCAGTCCACATGGTTGAGGGTTTTCCTCTCCTTCACCAACCCTCCACCCTTCCCAACATCATGTCCTTCTGCAAGGAATAACACCTTCTGGCAACATGTCCAAAGTATGTGAGGTGAAGCCTCATCGTTCTTGCCTTCAAAGAGCACTCAGGCTGTGCCCTCTTCCAGACATATGTTTGTTCTCTTGATCATTCAAGGGATGTTCAGTGCTCTTCTGCAACAGCACGCCTCAAAGGCATCAATTCTTTTTCTGTTATCTTTATTCATTGTTCAGGTCTTGGATGCATAGTTAGTAATTGGAAAGGCTACGGCCTGAATCAGACACACCTTAGTCCTCAAATTGACATCATTACTCCTTAATAATTTATTAAGTTCTCAAATTGCAAATTGTCTCAGTGCCATTTGTCTTCTTATTTCCTGACTGTTCATACCAAGGGCCTTAATTGTAGATCCAAGCAAGATGAAGTTCTTGATAGTTTCAGTCTCCTCTCCATCCATAATGACACTGCCTATTGGTCCAGTGGTAAGAATTTTTGTTTTCTTGATATTGATGCACAGTCCACACTGAAGACTGTACTTCTTGATCTTCTGCAACAAATGCTTCAAGTCCTCTTCACCTGCAGCAAATAAAGTTGTATCATCTGCATAACGTTGGTTATTGATGAGTCTCCTTTCAATCCTGATGTCACATTCCTCTTCATAGAGTCCAGCTTCTTGGATAATTTGCTTAGCATATAAATTGAACAGGTGTGGAGATAGAATACAATCCTGACACTCTCCCTTCCCAGTTCCAAACTATGCAGTGCTCCTCTGTTCTGTTCACACAACAGCCTTCTGACCCAGATAAAGGTTCCTTATGAACACAATCAAGTTCTCTGGGATAGAAAGACTCAATATCGTTAAGATGATAATCCTACCAAAGTTAATTACATAGGAAAAGATTACCCATCTTTTTACTGCAGAGGAGAGGGTAGATTCCAATTGTCTGCCTTTGGGTTAGCAACAAAACTCCTTATCCACTAATCCACCAGAACTCTAATTACTATTATTGTTGTTGTGTGTTGTTGTGTCAGAACCAACTCATAGCTGAAACTCCAGGAGATTTATAGTTGTTTCCACAATAAGAGATGAGGCAATTGAGGAACAGTTAAGTTATACTTACTCAACTACACAGAAATGGTCAGTGACAAAGCTTGGAATTAAGGCCAGGAAGAGTGGCCCAGAATTTATGATCTTAGTAGGATACCAATAAATTATATAACAAGATCATCCCAGTTTTTATCTTTTGTGATTAAATGGAATTCTTTGATACACATAAACTGTATATTTATGGTCTAGCTTCATTTTTCATTTGGGTTAACCACTGAAAGAAGAGGGATGTTTGGTCATGGAATAAACAAAAAATTTATAGTAGAAATGAGGAGAATCAATGAGCGATGTGAAAATCTATCAGTTGATTTGCCATGAGAATGAATTTTTAGTAATAGAGACATATTAAAATGACTGCCTGGTAAATATATATGGGATGAAAATATTATACATATATACTATTAGAAAGTTGGGAAGGTGAGATACATGAGAAGGAAAAAATAAAACAATTGGTTTGTAGCATGCCATCTATCTTTTTGTTACATATGTGAATGTTGTTGTGTTTGGTGCTATTGAGTCATGTAAGACTCATAATGACCTTGACAATAACAAATCTGAACCTTGTCCAATCCTATGCCATTATCATTATTTCTGATATACTCACTCCCATTACAACAGTCTCTGTGTCAATCCATCTGGTTGAGAGTCTTCCTCTCTTTTGCTCACCATCTATCTTTCCAAGCATGATGACTCTTTCCAAGGAATAGACTCTCCTAACGATATGTACAAACAATGTGAGATGAATCTATACCATCTTTGCCTCCAAGGATCACTCTGGCTGCACCCTCTCCAACATTTATTCATTAGTTTTTTGGCAGTTCATGGAATATTCGGTACTCTTCTCTAATGCCACAGCTTAAAGATGTCACCTCTTCTTCTGTTGTCTTATTCATTGTGCAACTCTCAGATGCCTACCAAGTGATTGAAAAGACCATAACCTGAATCTGAGGCTACTTAGTCCTCATACTGATTGTTCTTCAAAAAGTTTGAAGAAGTCCTTGACTGCAGATTTTCCCAGTGCAATACATCTCCCGATTTCCCGACTCTGGTAACAAGTATCTTGATTGTGGATCCAAGTAAGATGAAGTTATTGACCATTTCAATCTTTACTCCATGTCAATAGCTTCGTCTTGATTGGGTCCACAATTAACACTCTTGGTAGCAGTAGTCAGGAAATAAGGACATGCATTTCATTGAGGAAATCTGCAGTTAGGGATCTTTTGAAATTATTGAGGATTAATGATGTCAGTTTGAGGACGTAGGTGAGTCTGATACAGGCCGTGGTCTTTCCAACATGCTCTTTCTATACATCTGAGAGCTGGACAATGAATACGGATGACAGGAAAAGAATTGATGCCTTTGAACTGTGATGTTGGAGAAGAGCACTGAACATTCCATGCATGATCAAGAGGACAAACAGATATGTCTTGGAGAGGCTGCATCTGGAGTGCTATTTGGAAGCAAGAATGATGAGGCTTCACCTCACATACTTTGGGCATGTTGCTAAAAGATACTATTCCTTAGAGAAGGAAAAGATGCTGGGAAGGGTGGAGGGGGAGGAGGGCAAAGGAGAGGAAGACCCTCAACCAGGTGGATTGACATGGCGATTGCTGCAACGGGCCCTTGTGTGTCACGAAGTGTGAGGATGGTGCAGGACAGAATAGGGTTCAGATCTTTTATTATGAAGGTTGCTCTGAGTCATAATGGAGTTAGTGACAACTAACAACATAACAACATCATGTTGTTGCCTATTGGTCCAGTGGTGAGAATTTTTGTTTTCTTGATGTTGGGATGTAATCCATATTGAAGGCTGCAGTGTTTGATCTTCTGCAGCAAATATTTTAGGTCTTCCTGACTTTCAGCAAGCACGATTGTGTCATACGCGTAACATAGGCTGTTTATGAGTTTTCCTCTGATTCTGATGCCATATTTTACTTCATAGAGTCCAGTTTTTCAAATGAATTCCTAAGCTTACAGATTGAATAGATATGGAGAGAGGATACAACCCTGACATACAATTTTCCCCAATTTTTAAACATGTTTCCTTGTTTTCAGTTTTTAACCATGTTTCCCTGTTTGCCTGTTTTGTTTACACAATATCCTCTTGATCTAGGTATAGTTGAGCTTGAGCATAGATATTCTGGGATTCCCATTCTTATCAAAATATCTGTTTATGCTTTATAAATAATGTAAAAAAGTATTGATTATATGGATCATAATGTTATGGCTAACATTGGGAAGAATGGAAATCCTAGAACATAAGTGAGTAGGTTTTCTCAATATACCGTGTAAGTTTGATGACAGACGTAGCCTAATTACTAACCATAGGCTTCTTTCAATGCAGGTGAACATAGACTCAATTCTGCTTTTGTGGTCAGGGATTAATGGGAATGAAGTTTGCTGCTCAATTTGATGTGTTGAGGTACATGGAGGAAGAAGTTGTGTATATGGTCATTAGTAAAATTTATAAGATAATGAAAGAGCAAATGGCATTTGTGGTAGAAGTTCTTACATGGTTAGGTGTTCAAACAGGATGTTGGTATTAATAGTAAGTATTATAATGTTGTATATATACAATAAACTCTGTGAGAAGTATACTTTTAAAACTCTAATTTCTTTTTCTTTAATTTAAAACATTTAATTTTCTTGCTCTAAATAAGTAGGCCACCAAACTGGAAAAACATTTTTCAAAGAACAAGTTCTTCATCTCCGCTTGATGGTCAAATTTCTCTCCAGTTGTTTCACTTCTCAGTCATTTAGTCTTCCAGAGACTGGAGTCTGCAGTTTACTATAACAAAGGATAAAGACGAAGGAAGGCACTAAGCTGTCATCAAATCCTCTACTGTCCTAGCAAACACATTGTTCCTGACCAATCTTTCCCTACACTGGGACACTGGGTCAACCCAAAGTTAGATTCTTACTGATAGCAAACCTAAGAGAAAACCAGAAATATTAATGGCCAGTGAGAATGGATGCTCAAGACAAAAGGGGCAGGTTAACTGTTTAACATTTTAGACTGATGATTTATTTTGGGGAAATCCAAGACAACAGGAAAGATCTAAGAACTTCCTTAATTGCCATAATAAAACCTTTCAAAAAGATATCTCCATAATATAATGAAGGTTATTTTCAATTGCTTCCTATATTTCTGAAAGTTGGTCAGTGAATATGGATGACATAAAAAGAAATGGAGGCTTTTTAATTGTGATATTGGAGAAGAGTACAGAATATCCCATGGACTACCAAAATAACAAAATTGGTCTTGAAAGAGTACAACCAAGGTGATGCTTGGAGAAAAGGATAGTGAAACCTCATCTCACATGCTTTGAGCACATTGTCAAGAGTCCTTGGAAAAGCATCTCAAGCTGGGAAAGGTGAAGGGTCAGAGAAAGGGAAGAAGACCCTAAACAAGGACTGACACAGTGAACTATAAGAGTGAGCTTAAAGATATCAGAGATCTTGAGGCTAGTACAGAATATGGCAACGTTGAGCTCTGTTATTATAGGATTTCTATGAGTTGTAGTCAACTGATGGCACCTAACAACAACAACCACATTACACAAACTAATTTAGGAAGCGAGAAGCAGAGTTTGTGTAAGATGCACATCACATCCCTTTTTAACAAGTGATATAGAGGTCTTAGGGATAGTCAGTCAATCTTCCTTTATAGCCCAACTAAAATATCATCTGCTGCATCATTCATCCTGATTACTTTAGGAACTCTTGTAGGGACTGTAGATGTGGTTATGACTATAGCTATGACTGTAAACACAAGGAGTGCCCAGGAGTAGGACATGGTTAAGACTTGACTTGGCTGTGGCTACTAGTTAATTTGTGGCTGTAGAGATGGTTTTGGCCTAGGCTACTGTATTAATCATTGTAAGAAGAGTGCAGTCAGAATGGATGTCATGTTATCTCATCTCTACTCACTCCCCAAGGGGAAATAATCATAATACAAAATCAATTTTAAGGAAGGGAGATCAAACTCTTCATTTTCTGTATCTAATTCTACCAAGTCTCCCACCAACCATCCTTCCCAGGGTTCTCACTGTTCTATTGTTAGGCCTCATAATCCATTGCAGTGGCCACTGCAGAACCAAGCTGAAAAATAAGGGGCTTGTTACAGAAAGTCAGCAGGTTGCAATTCACTTTGGAGGCTGGAAGCAGGTTGTAGTTCTTCATGTCATAAAGCTTCTCAGACATGCTCAAAAGACAATTGAATATCAGCAGTATAGCTTTAGGTCAGTGTTACAATTTTTTTTTTTTTAGTCCTGCCAATTATGGCATCTCCCTCACCCCACCCCAGGTCTCCTGTAAGTTTGGACACAGTTCTTTGGCTGTTTCTGTGAGGCTGGAGTCCCAGGTGAGCTCTGTATCTCCAGGTCTCTGGTTTCCTGGGGCTGCAGCTGCTGCGCTCTTCTAGGCCCTAATCTGACTAGCTCCAGAATATCTGGCCCTGAAGGACTTGCCCTAAATTCCCTACTTCTTCTTTTTTCTGTTAGCAAGATTCTCCCTTTTCTATTGCTAGACTTGCTCAACTAAACCTGCTCAAGTTAAACCCAGTGGGATGACAAGAATGGCCAATTCCTTTATCAGTAGGCTATTAACATTGATAAACATGCTGTTTGCATGTTCCCACTCAGCCCTGTGGTGAAAATTAAAAACAAACAAACAAAAACACACACACACACAAAAACCACAACAAACCAATGACCCAGGAAAACCATTTTCAAAATTAAATCCCAAGCACCACAATTACATTATCAACACTTTGATCACCCTGATAGTATATCTTGATTTTCAGTCTATGACTCTTACTATTATCTTTCAATGAATTTCAGAAAGTTGAGTGGCTTTCTTTTTAATTTTCTTTATCTTTTTAGTCATCTCTTGTAGAACAATAAATTTCAGTTTCTTTTTTACCAACTTTTCCTCTGTTCTGGGAGAGTTGTTAAGTGCCCTCAAATCTACTATAACTCATAGCAACTTTATGAACAAGAAATTTGGAATTTCCCCTTACCTGTGTCATCCACACCACCTCTGACATACATAAGTCTATTGTCACAGTCACTGTGTTAATTCATCTTGTCGAGGTATTCCTCTCTCTTGCTGACTCTTCACATTTTCAAACATGATGTACTTTTTCAAGGATGGAAACCTCCTAACAACATGCCTAAAATATATGCTGCAAAGCTTCATCCTCCTTATATCCAAGGGGCACCCTGTTTGCAATTTCTTCAAGACATTTATTCTTTTGACAGTTCATGGATAGTCACTATTCTTCTCCAATACCACAACTCAAAGACATCCATTCTTCTTTATTCATTGTTCAACTTTTAGATGCATAGCAAATGAATGGAACAAAAAAATCATCACTTGGATCAGGCAGACCTTAATCTTTAAACTGACGTCATTGCTCCTTTGTACTTTGAAGATATCTTTGACAGTTGTTGTTGTTGTTGTTATGTGCCGTCGAGTTGCTTGCAACTCATTGTGACCCTATATACAACAGCCCTAAACACTGCTCTATCCTGTGCCTATCACACTGCCTCTGACACATCCATCCCGATTATCCCAATCACTGAATCAATCTACCTCATAGAGGGTTTTCCTCTCTTGCGCCATCCCTTCACCCTCCCAAGCATGATGTCCCTCTCCAAGGACCTCTTCCTCCTTACAACATGTCCAAAGTATGTCAGACGAGGTCCCAGAATCCTTGCCTTCAAGGAGCACCCTGGTTTAACCTTCTCAAGGATGAATCTGTTTGTTTTCTTAGCAATCCATGATACATTCAATACTCTTCTCCAGCACCACAGCTCAAAGGCATCAATTCTCCTTTTATCCTCTTTAGTCACTGTCCAACTCTCTAATGCAGGGCAAGTGATTGCAAAGACCATAGTCTGTATCAGATGTAGCTTAGTCTCCAGAGTGACATCATTGCTCTTCAGTACCCTGGAGAGGTCCCTAATAGCTGACTTTCCCATCTTTGGTATCTTTGATAGTAGATTTCCCCAAAGTCACATGTCTCTTGATGTCTTGATTGGTGGTACAAGAATGTTATTTGTGAATCCAAATGACATGCTGTTGTTTATTGGCCCAGTGGTGAGGATTTTAGTTTCTTGAAGTTGAAGTTTAACTCATACTGAAGACTGTAGTCCTTGATCTTCTTCAGCAATCACTTTACTTTAAGCACACAAGATTTTGTCATGTGCGTAACACGGGTTGCTGATGAATCCTCCTCAACAAAACTTCAACTTCTTGAATTATTTACTCAGCTTACAAATTGAATCATTTTTGATAAAGGATGCACTCTGACACACATCTTTGTTCATTTTAAACCCTGCAGTGTCCTGTTGCTGTCTTCAGACAATAGCTTCTTATTCTAGATATAGGTATTCTGTGATCACTATTCTTAATGTTTGCCATAATTTGTTGTAATCCACACAGTTTAACATCTTTGCATAGTCAATACAACACAGATAAACATCTTTCTGATATTCTCTGGCATCAACTAGGAGCCAGCCATCTGACATCAACGATATCCCTGATTCCATGATCTCTTTTAAATCCAGTTTGAATTTTTGGCTGTTCTCTGCCAGTATACTACTGTAACCATTTAAAAATAATCTTTAGCAATTTTTTGCTTGCATGTGATATTGACAATATTGCTGTTGTTGTGGACTGTCAAGTCAGAAACCGATCCATAGCTGACTCTATGATGAGTTTGCAGAGGCAGTTAATCACACTGAAGGAGATTGCCCATCATAGTGTTTAATAATTCCCACAATAATGCTGATGATTGTTTTTGAGAATGGGAACAAATATGAATCTCTTCCAGTCAGTTGGCCAGCTGATATTCAGAGGCAGTAAATTACAGGGGAAGAAGAGATTGCCCATCTTTCTCTTCCAGGGTAGTTGGTGGATTGGAACTATGTGCCTTAACCTGACACTGGAACATTATTTTGTATACTATACTACACTATACTATACCATACTATACCATACTATACTATACTATACTATACTATACTATACTATACTATTTTTAGGGCTGTTGTACATTGGGTCGCTATGAGTCGCAAGTGACTCGATGGCACATAACAACAACAACATACTATGCTATGCTATGCTATGCTATGCTATGCTATGCTATGCTATGCTATGCTATACTATGCTATACTATACTATTGTTGTTATTGTTGTTAGGTGTCTTTGAGTCAACTACAACTCATAACCCTATAGACCTTGCCCTTTCCTCCACCATCCTCATAATTTCATAATGTGCTCGTAACATGCTTGAGTTCATCGATGTAGTCTTTATGTCAATTCATCTTGTAGAGGATTTTTTCTCTCTTTCGCTAACCTTTGCCATATTTATTTCTCCTGACTGATCCCTCCTGATATTATGCCTAAAAATACAGAATTTCACCATCCTAACCTCTAAGGGTATACTGTAGTTTATAGCTATAGTGTTCTAGTCTGTAGGGAGTTACACTATTAATCCTAATAGTAAACCTCTTTGATAAATAAAATACAATGGTGCCTTGAAGGGAGAAAGGTGGATATTCTCCTCAAATGAGATTTACAGCTTCAGAATCTCAATGCAGGTTCTTCTATGACTTAGTTCCCACTTAATGTCAATGAGTGTTGGAGAGCCCATACTTGAAAATGTAGAGGTTCATAAGAAGAAAAAAAAAGGAAAATTCTCAACAAAATGGATTTATACAATGACTGCCATAATGGATTTTAACATAATGGAAATTGTGAGGATGGGTGCAGGACTTGAAACACTTGCTGCAGAAGACCAAGATTACTGTCTTCAATATGTATTACACCTCAACATCAAGAAAACAAAAATAGATCTCTGAACGGTGGGTAGAATTCAGCTGTGAAGCCATTTGTTCCAGGACTTTTCTTATGGGGAAGACTTTTTATGACCTGTTTAACTTCCTTTGTGATCAATCTTTCTGTTCAAGTTCTACATCTGTCCTTGATGATCTAGATAGGACATAAGTTTCAAAGAATTTGTCCATTTCTTCTAGGTTTTCGAATTTATCAGCCTATAGCTTTTCATAGCATTCCAATTTATTGATTTAATTTCTCCCGGTTCTGTTGTGATGTTACTTTTTTAATTTCTCAATTGAGTTATCTGTGTTTTCTCTCTTTTTTTCTCTCTTCTTTTGTTAAATTTGCCAGAGGTTTGTCAATTTTATTGATCCTTTCAAAAAACTAGCTCCTGGTCTTATTGATGGTTTTAATTATTTTTCTGTTTTCTATGTCATTGAAATCACTACCTAGCTTGGGAGGGACAAGAGAGCATAATGCTGAGTGAACTCAGTCCCATAAGGACAAATGTGGTATAGGACATTTATTGTAGAATGTGTATGAGGATCCAAGGGCAAGGGGAGCAAGGGGTAAGGATGGGGGTGGGGGAAGGGAGATTTAATCATAGGTTCACCCAATTTGATGGGTGGAAGGAGGGGTGAGTAAAGAAAATGCAAAATATCCAGCTTGAACAACACTATATACGAACTTGATGAGTAAACGAGCATAAAATAAAATAAAAAAAATACTACTGGACCAATAGACAACATTATAATACATAGAAAAAGGATTCAAGTTGTCCAAGATTATATTTTATTTGGATCTACAACCAACATGCGAAGTAACAGCAGTCAGAAAATTAAAAGATATGTTGCTTTAGGAAAATCTGTTACCACTGACCTTGCCAAAGTACTAAAGAACAAAGATGTCAGTTTAAAGAATACAGGCAACCTGATGCTAGCTATGTTTTTTTCTATTGCTTCCTAGACATCTCAAAGTTGAACAGTGAATAAGGAAAGCAAAAGACAAATGAATGTCTTTAAACTGTGATGTTAAAAGAGTACTAAATAGCCCATGGTTTGCTAAAAGAGCAAACAAGGCATTCTTGGAGGAAGTAATACCAAAGTGCTGTGCAGAGGCAAGGATGGTGAAAGTTTGTCCCATAGACTTTTAGTACACTGTCAGGAGGGGCCAGTCCTTGGAAAAAGACATCAGTCTGGGAAAAGCAGAGGGTAAGTGAAAGATAGAAGATCTCAGTGAGATGAATTGGTGCTGTGACAGTATCAATGGGTTTGCACACATCAGAAATCAGACTGGTGCAGGACAGGGCAAGGTAACAGCTGTCATTTATAGGATCGCTATGAGCTGCATTCAACTAGATGGCACATAACAGCAATGACACAACATCTTCATTACGGCTTGATAAAATAGAATGGGTTTTAATCTCATTTAAAATTCAAAAGCCCTACACTTCGGTGAGTTTGAATATAATATATAATATTACATAATGTTGGCTAGAGCTTCAAAACATATTTTTTGATTTGCAGTCACATTTATATCACTATTTGCTTAATTCCTTTAGAACTTTAGAACATTAATGAATTTTTAAGGTAAAAAAATGGTAAATTTTGCTTAGATTTCCTCATAAATTTTAATCTTAAGGAATTGTATATTCAGATATGGAGAAACTAAAAATTGTATATTTTCTCTTTAGTCCTCTGTACAAAAGCTAAAGTTCATTTAACAATCACAGAAGTGATAATTAAATTATTTGAAATTGTAAAATTTATTATAGATGGTTTATTAAACCTATTTCTGTAGTTATTAAGGTCTTCTGATGGTGTAGGTGATAGTAAGTTTTACTGCTCATTTAAAGACTTGCATCTGCTAAGGTGTGAATCCATCAGTAGTCTGAGCAAAACAGATTAGCAAGCTTCTCCCCTCATGATTTACAGCTTCAGAAATTCAACAGAGGGTTTCTGTGGGTCAGACCTGACTGGACAGAGTGAATAAGTGAATTATGCATTTATAAATTGCATAACCTATGACTGCTGATGTGGGTATTCCTTGCTTATAAAAGCGGATGCCATTCAAGAAAAGTTTTTATGGATCAACTTCATATGCCCGTGCAAAAATTAACCAAATAAAGTAACTTACAGGCATAAATATGTTGTTTTTTGTTGTTATATGCCATTGAGTTGCCTGAGTCTCATAGTGATCCTATGTACAACAGTCCTAAACCCTGCTCTATCCTGCGCCAATCACACTGTCTCTGATACACCTACTCCTATTACCTCTGTCACTGAATCAATCCACCTTATAGAGGGTCTTCCTCTCCAGTGCTGTCCCTCCACCCTCCCAAGCATGACATCCCTCTCCAAGGACTGATCCCTCCTTCCAACCTGTTCAAAGTATGTCAGATGAAGTCTCAGAATCCTTGTCTCCAAGGAGTAGCCTGATTTAACCCTCTCTAGGATGAACCTTTTGATTTTCTTAGCAGTCCATGGTATATTCAATATGCTTCTCCATTGCCACAGCTGAAAGTCATGAATTCTTCTTCTGTCCTCCCTAGTCAGTGTTCAGCTCTCTGATGCAAAGCAAGTGATTGCAAAGACCATATCCTGTATCAGGCACACCTGAGTGACATCATTGCTCTTCAGTACTTTGGAGAGATCTCTTAACAGCAGACTTACCTATCACATAAATATAAGAAAGTTAATTGTAATACTCTTTGAAGAACAAATGAATGTTTGAGTATGTTGTTGTAGACTCTTTGCTAATCCATCCCATTAAAGGTCTTTCTCTCTTTCACTGACCCTGTACTTTACCAAGCGCAATGTTCTCCAGGTACCAGTCCCTCCTGAGAATATGTGCAAAGTATATAAAATTAAATTTGTCATCTTCACTTCTATAGAGTATTCTGGTTATACTTTTTCAAGAAAATTTTGTTCATTCTTCTGACAGTTCATACAACGAATTTTCTTCCCCAACATCTTGATTCAATTGCAGCAAACATTTTTTACCCAGTGTGAGTTTTATGGAGACTTCTCATAGGTTCCAATTATTTTCATATAAGCTTTTTGTGGATTTCAATTCTCCAATATCCACACCCTGGTGACCTATAGGTACGAAACTGTGCTGCAATCCCCAAAGCACGAATCCACCAGCTCCTACACTGGAGAAGAGTGGGCAATCTCCTCTGCCTCTAAAAATCCACCGGAGAGTCAGCTATGGGTCAGTTCCACCTTGAAGGCATGCAATAACAACAATACCCTGACAATTTTTATGTAACTTGTAGAGGTCCGATTGTATCTTCACAGGAGATTTTATTCTCTCTACATTATACACAATATGTAATTGCATACTGGAAATAAGAGAACACTCACATAATCAGTAGAAACATATCTTGGCTAAAAAAAAACCCTAGCATGTGCTTTGCCTTCAATACTAATTGGGGCCAATTGGTGGCTTTAAATATAGTTGTTGTACTTCTGAAAGAAGCAATGCTTTCTCTTCTACCATGAGTCAGTACAACTCAGTCATTCCCTATTTTGGGCTTCTGCTTTGCTCAATTGAAGAGTACAGCCCAACACGGACTTCTCCTGGACTCTCCTATAATTTTAAAGAAGTAATTAGCAGTTATTACTGGCATTATGTTTTCCCAGACGTTTATCCAATTACAACTGTTAGCTATCCTGGGCTTGTGAGAAAGAAATGTGTGGTTTGTCTGATAAAAACCTTGCCAGGCTATTCCCAAGATGAATGCTTAGGCAGCCCCACATTTCTACATTCTCATGATCACTCCCTTTGCTGTTATAGTTAAATGTCAAGTTAGAAGACATCATGACTACAACCTGTGCTCATAATAAGGGGTTGTGGTGATTACAGCATTAGCCAGAGTGTAAGTCAATAACCAGATCATTCGTTTTATGGGCATCTCCTGGGTGTGGAATACCCAGCGGAGATGAATATTAGAGCTCATTACCTATTATAATCATTGTTATTACCATATAATATAAACTGGGTCATTTTCTCACTGTGCTTTGTGGGAATCTTTCCTGGATTCCAAAGAACTTGTAGAGAGCATAAGCAATCTGAATTGTAAAGAAAAGCAGAATAATAAAGAGTAAACCGTTTCTCTTCAAATTGCAAAAATCTGAAAATTTAGAACCATAGCCTATTTCTCCTTTTCCTTTCCTACCAAAGTAAATTATCTTGCCAAAATCTCTCTCTTAGTGTTACTTTCTTTGGAGTGAAATTTCAGTTCCTCTAGACCAAAAAATATTCATTACCATTTATTTGGTTCAATATCCTCAGTGTATTTCTCTAACACATCGATGCAGTAGTACGAAAAGTAACTTCTTGTATTCAGTGGATTTTAATCAATTTTAACTAAATTAAGTGTAGAAATTAATGATCCCTTTAATATATCAGGTGTTGTCTACTATATAAAATGAGGCTAAAAGATAAATAAAATATTATAACCCAAGATATTTATGAAATTCATAAGACAATTATTAAAAGAAATGAAATGAAGATTGGAACAAAGTTATGCCCAAGGCTTGACAGAGTTGTTTACACTTAATTTATTATGAATTTTTCTTCTTTTTTTTTTTTTTGTAGTCACTTTCACTCACCTATATTTGTTCATCTTGTTTGTCTGTCTATCTTGGTTGCTGTTTGTTATTGTAATGTAAGGTTGTAAATGTAATCATCTGTTGTTTGTAATCTTTGCGCATCTCCAAAACCAGGAGAGAAATTGATGACAATAATTATGATGATGCTGAACATGATAATGATTTAGGATAAAGTTTGGACTGACAGAGTGGTTTGGATTTAAAAATATATATATACTTTCATTGAGATAGATTGATAAAGTGACTATAAAAACTGACTTGGTCATGACGAAGATTGTGACAATAATGTAGGCTAGGACAAGGTTGATTATAGGGCAACTGTGAGTTGTAGCAGACTGGATGGCACCTAACCACAGCCACAAGTGGTATAATGCATACTATGTCTGACAACTAATCAAATGGCTGGTAGTGAAAATTTCAAATATGTGCGTGTATATTTACACACATATATACATACATACACAATTATATACATGCACATATATGTATATGTTGTTGTTGTGTGCTGTCAGTCAGAACTGACTCATAGTTGGTCTTTCAGCAGGTTTTCAGAAGTAGTAAATCACACAGGAGTAGGCTGTCTATACAAGCTGTGTGCCTTTAGGGTTGCAGCACCATTCTTATCACTGGATAACCAGAATTCCCTTACATGTATATCTCTATACATACTTGTCGTGTATCTGCAAACCAAACAATGAATAAACATAATAGAAGAAGAATTGATCCCTTTGAGCTTTGCTGTTGGAGAAGAGTACTTTGTTTTTGGCAAAAATCCCCCCCCCCCAAACCAAAAATAAATAGAAAAACAAAAAGATAAATCTTGGAGAAAGTGAAGGCAGACTTTTCCTTGTAGGCAAAGATGACAAAAATTAATCCCACATACTTTGGGCATATTTCTAGAAAAGCATATTCCTTAGAGAGGGGTATAGTGCATAGAAAGATCAGCAAAAGATAAGAAAATCCTCAATAAGATGGATTGACACAATAGCTCCTCCAATGACCTCAAGTTTGTCAGAGATGATGAGGATGGCACAAGATAGGACAAGAGTCAGATATTCAGATCTACTGTTTGTAGGGTTGCTATGAGCCACACTTGACTCGACAGCATATAACATATACACACACATGTGAGCACGTGCACACACACACACACACACACACACACGTATATATCTGGTGGCTTAATGATAAGGGATTGTGCTTCTAGTTCAAAGGCACATGGTTCAAATCTTACAGTTGCTTTATGAAATTTCTCTCACATAATTATAACCTTTGAAAATGCACTGGAAGATCAGCTATGAGTTTGATTCAGCTCTAGTGTATATGACAACAACAACTTTTGCATATACATATTTATATGTACACACACACACACACACACACACATACACGTATACATGCATTTAAGTTTTGCAGATCTGTCCTGGAGAGGATGAAACCAAGCTGCTTCTTGGATGCAAGAATTTTGAAGTTTTATCTCACATACTTTGGGAGTATTACCAGGAGGGCCCAGTCCTTGGACGAGTCTTTCCATGCTTGGAAGGCTAGAGAGACAGTGCAGCAGAGGAAGACTCTGGATTAGACGGATTAACTCAGCATCTGGGGTAATGGGGGTATGTGTGTCAGAATCAGTGAGATTGGCACAGGACAGCAGGTTTTAGAGCTATTGTACATAGGATCATTATAAGTCGCAGGTGACTCCACAGTACCTAACAACAACATACAGATATACACAAGTTTTTGTTAGGTGCTGTTGAGGTGTTTAAGACAGATCTGTCCTATCATGTGTCATCCTCATTACCTCTGACAGTGGCACACATTTTAACATTCATTAGCCTGCTGGTTTCTTTTTTAAGTTTATTTTAATGAAAATTTACAGAGACTTTGGATTTCCAGTCATTCATTGTTGCAGACTAGCCTACTGGTTTTTTAAAGTCTGCCAACCCAAAGATCAGCATTTAGAATTGGCCAGTCATTTTGCAAGAGAAAGATGAGTCAGTCTCCCCTTGTTTAGCTCTACAGCTTTGGAAACCTGGTATGGGATTACCCTGACTCAGAATCAACTTGACAGAAATGGGTTTTGTTTGGATTTTAAGGCCCAAACAAATATTGATAGTTTGAATTTAGCTGCTCCTTGATAGAAAAATGTGCTAATTTGTTTCTGTAGTATTAACAGCCTAGGGAACCCCATCGGGTAGCTCTACTTTGTCCTAAAAGATTTCTCTGTGTTGGAATCAACTTGATGACAATGGATTGCCTTGGGTTTAATGCATTTTTTTTTAAATTTTATTTTTTTAATTTTTTTTTATTTTATTATTTTTGTGTGCATGTACCGTCAAATCAGATCTGACTGGTACAGGAGGAGATTGTCCCTCCTTCCCCGGCAGAGCATCTGGTGGATTCAAACCGTGCGCCTCTGGGATTGTAGTTGCAGCTCCTTGCCACTAGGCCACCAGAGCTCCCCCATAATGCATTTTATATTGTACATACTTAATAAACATTCTGACAGCTGCAGTAATCCAAGCAAGAAACAGAATGCAAATACAGATTGTGATAATAACACTACTTTGGGGAAATGGTAGCTGAAAATACATTTATAATAAATGCTAGAGTGTAGAAGGATTGATATTTCAGAAGATTATTATGAAAATGTATAACCATAGCAATCAAACTGAAAGATGACTGAGGAGTGTTTGAATAAAAACCATGTCTTTTACGTAGAGTTTGTAGATTTATTACACTTTACTTTTTTACATAAGATTAAAAATTAAAACTGCTGGGTAAATTATTATTCTTCCCCCTTAAATTACATTATCACAGAGCTCACTCTTAGTAAAAGTTAATGGAATAATTTGTACTTTTCTCTCCAAAATTCAGCCTTAATATAACATTGCCACAAGAGTGAATACCAAAGGCACCCTAAGCTTAAAGTGAGGTTTCATCAAATCTAAGGTTTAATTAAGTCAGTCAGTATACTAAAGATGTGTTCATGGTTCAATTTCAGTGGTAAAATGAAAAAGAATTTTTTTAAATATGGAATTATAAATATTGATACTTAGGGAATGTAGTGAATATCAGCTTTAGAAAAGCATCCCATAGCATAGTCATTTCCCATCTAGGGGCTCAACTATAAAGATCTATGTCCACACTCCCTTAGGTATTTGGCAATTTATCACAGTTTAAGGGAGCTCTGGTGGTCTAATGGCAAAAACCTCTGCTGTGATCCCAAAGGCATATGGTTTGAGACCACCAGCTGCTCCACGGGAGAAGGATGTCCAATCTCCTGCTGTGTGGTTAACTGCTTCTGAAAATTTGCCAGAGGGTCAGCTATGGGTTGGTTCCAACTTTGATGGTACACAATAACACCACCAGGGTTTATGGTAGAATTCATGGTAATTAGATTCTTTAAGGCTGGATGTGTATAACAAAGAAAGAACTTTCATGCCCCCAACAACAACAAAAAACCCACAAAAACCAAAAAAAACACACCGAACTTGGGGGGGGAAGGGAGGAACAGAGATGAAAATGTGCAATAATGAATGAATGGAAATCCAAGTTCTTTATGAACTTTCATTAAAATATCAATAAAATAATAAAGAACAGTTAAAATAAAAGGCTGATATGGATGTGGTGTAAATGGGGAGCAAATGAGAGGGAGAGTGCTACTCTGAGCTCTCACTGGTAAACCCTCTTTTTAAGCATCATATTCAAGAACATCCAAGATAATCATCATTAGGATTAAATTAAAAAAAGTTAATTTTAAAACTTCCTGTCATCAAGTTGATTCCAATCCAGACTACTCTGTAAGACAGGATATCTCCTAACATTAGCAAGGCTGAACTCTGGTAGCCTAGTGGCAAGAAGCTGTGCTGCAATCACAAAGTCATGCTGTTCAAATCCACCAGCAGCTCCGTGGGAGAAGGTTGGACAATCTCCTTCTGTAGGATTAACTGCCTCTGAAAACCTGCCAGAGGGTCAGTTATGGCCTCCATTTTGACTCTACAGTACACAACAACAACACTGGTTATGGAAGCACTGCCACATCTTTGTCCACTAGAGACCAGTAGGGTTGGTTGATCCACTGATCTTTCTTTTAGTACTTAACCATAGCACCACTAGAGATGTTAATTACATCTTCAGAATCCCTTCACCTTTGCCATGAAAGAGCCCCGGTAGCAAGTGGTTGAAACATTTAGCTTTAACAGAATGTTTTCTCATGATATTTACCATTTCCTATTGGTTATAAGCAAGTTACACGTCTTGTCTCCACTCAAGATAAGGCTTTTCAAATGCATGCTTTCTGGTGGTGGAGTTGCAAAAGGCATGCTTGAAATCTCTAAGGATATCTTTTGCTACATTATATATGTTCTCTAAGAGTTTGTTATTTATTAAGACTATCAACACAATTAATAGAAACTACTACTCCCTATAAATAGAGAGCTCTGCTGGCTTAGTGGTAAGAAATTGTGCTGCCAACACAAACATAAACAGTTCGAATCCACCAGTTGCTCTGTGAGAGAAAGACAATTTCTTTCTTTGCGATTGTCTCTGAGAATCTGCAGAATGGTCAGCAGTCAATGGTGCACAACAACAATTGAAATTTTAAGGAACTCTCATAACCTAGTGAGCAGGGAGTTACAGTGACTATGAAAAGGCTGCTCTGAGGAGAAAGATGGGCAACTTCCAGAGACAATTTACAACCTCTGAAAACCTACTCTAGGCTCAGCTTTGACTCTATTCCAACTCAACAGCAATGAGTTTTTGCTTTTAATTGACCTTATAAACTACTTGAGTGAGAGCAAGCATGAGACACAAATGCAGAAAATAGTTGACATCAGAAAGAATGATGGTTATATTTTAGTGTTTAAAATGCCTTTCATTTGGTACAATCATTATAGAAGGCAAGTTGGCATTTCCTCAAAAGGCTGAGGATAGAAATCCCTTTTGACTTAGCTATTACACTGTTAGGAATATATCTCAAGGAAATCAGAACTGAGACATGAAAAGACATATATACACCTATGTTAATAGCCATGTTATTCACACTAGAGAGAAAATAAACATAGCCCAAATGTCCATCAACAAAGGAATGAGAATGGGTGGGAGGTATGATGGGGGATTTAATCATATGACTGCACAAATTGATGGGTGGAGGGAAAGGTGGGTTAAGGAACTGGGAAAGGTTGGTGTGAAAAACAATGCATATGAACTTTGTAAGTAAACAAGCATAAAATAAAAATTTTATAAATAAAAAAAATCCAAAAGAATGGATTAAGAAATAGTGGTACATTCACATGATGGAGTACTATAGAGCAATAAGGAACAAATTGTTCATAAAATGCTATATAACTTGGGAGAGCCTAGAGGGCATTATGTTGAGTGAAAAAAATTCAAGACAAGTATTGCATAAGGTCATTTTTGTGATAACAAGAGTATAACTGAGTAAGATATGTAAAACTGTTCAAAAGAGGAAGGGGATAAGGAGAGGGCGAGAGAGAGGAAGGAAGAAAAACTCACTGCAATAGAGGAGATTGGTAGGTGGAGGGAGGGTAAAGAATTGGGAAATGTTCAATGAGGTCTTGTAAATATGAGAGGGTAATAGGCACTGAGCAATAGTAATTATATAAAATATGATGCATATATATGATTGCATAAAATACAAGATAGATGAATGACACACAACATACATGACTGCACGTAACACAAATCACATGTAGAAAACACATGTATGTTGTTGTTGTTATGTGCTGTCGAGTCGTTTGCGACTCATAGCGACCCTATGAACAACAGCCCTAAATCCTGCTCTATCCTGCGCCAACCGCACTGCCTCTGACACACCCATCCTGATTACCCCAGTCACCAAATCAATCCATCTCATAGAGGGTCTTCCCCTCCTGCGCTGTCCCTCCACCCTCCCAAGCATGATGTCCCTCTCCAAGGACCCGTCCCTCCTGGCAACATGTCCAAAGTATGTCAGACAAAGCCCCAGAATCCTTGCCTCCAAGGAGTAGCTTGGTTTAATCCTCTCCAGGATGAATCTGTTTGTTTTCCTGGCAGTCCATGGTACATTCAGTACTCTTCTCCAGCACCACAGCTCAAAGGCATCAACTCTCCTTCTGTCCTCCCTAGTCATTATCCAACTCTCTGATGCATAACAAGTGATTCAAAGACCATGACACCTTCCCTTGGAGACAGTACAACTAAACTTAAGAGACACTGGTCAAAAGAAGAAAAAAAATGTCAGCAATTGACATGTTTGGCATCACAGAAGCCAAGAAAGTTACAGATACAAGCTGTCAGATCATGGGTTGGACAATGGAAGATATTTTCTGAAGGGACTTGACAGATGTGAAGGGTTATCCTGGTGAAGGGTGGACCTGGGAAGTAAGTGGGTCAAGGCACTGGGCTAAGGGTGGGGTCAACACTGTAACTAATGCTTAACTCCACAATAAGGGATTTATCTTTCACTGCTCCACAAATTGCTTGTCTGTCAGATACTCCTCTAAATCTGAACATTCAGATTAAGACAGACTAGGAAGAAGGATTGGCCACCCACTTCTGAAATAGCAGGCCTCTGAAACTCTATGCACAACAGAACACACGCAGACTAACAGAAAGGGCAACCTGGGTAGAACTTTCAATTATGGAAATACAAAGGAGGAGGAACAGTTGTAAGCAGACCCTAGTGATTGGAACATGGAATGTGAGAACCATGAATGTAGGAAAATTAGAAATTGAAAGAAATGGAATGCATAAATATTGACATATTAGGCATTGGAGAGATGAGATGGCCTGGCATGGGGCATTTTGAGTCAGATGACCATATGATCTATTACTCTGGAGATGAAAAGACAAGGAAAAACGGGGTTGCCTTCATAGTAAAAAATGTTATTTCTAGATCCATCTTGAAGTACAACATTGTGAGTGACAGGATTATATCCATACGCTTAGAAGGAAGTCCAGTGAATACCACTATCATTCAGAAATATGCACCAACAACCAGAGCCAAAGAAGAAGAAATAGATGATTTCTACCAACTTTTACAGTCAGAGATAGATCGAACATGCAATCAAGATGCATTGATAATAATGGGTGACTGGAATGCAAAAGTTGGGAACAGAGAAGAAGAATCAGAAGTTGGAAAACATGGGCTTGGTGACATGAATGAAGCTGGTGATAGGGTGAATTTTGTACAATCAATGACTTATTCATTGCTAATACATTTTATAAGAGACACAAATGCAGGTTATACACATGGATTTCACCTGATGGTATGCATAGGAATCAGATCGACTACATCTGTGGAAGGAACCGCTGGAGAAGCTCAATATCAGCTGTGAAAACTAGGCCAGGGGCTGATTGTGGAACAGACCACCAATTACTCATATGCAAGTTCAAGCTGAAGCTGAGGAAAATTAAACCAAATCCACAGGAGTCAAAATATGACTTACAAAAACACATGTATATGAATGATTATATACAAACCAATAAAAAATTTAAAAATGCCATCTATAAATTATAATTGAATAGTGCAGAATTTCCAGAAGTTTTCAAGAGCTTGAAGCTCCTTAGTATGACTATTAATGATCTTTGATACTCCATTCACTATAAGAAAAACACTGAAAAATAAATTCACCCTCTTCCCTCTCTATTTCTCCTTTAATGTAATAACTGTCATCAGAGAACAGTAAATTATATTGCAATTTCTGTGTGCTTCAGAGATATATCACAAACTTATGGGTCAGTCACTGTGATCTGCTTATAACTTAAATAACAAAGTTTTTCATTAGGAAAAAATGATAGAAAAACAAGGTATTGATAATATAAGAGAATAACTAGTAAGCAAGTAGCAATTTATCACATATTTGAACAATAGCCTTTGAAGATTAATGAATGAATGCTCTTATTACAGAATTATGAACCTGATGTCAAACTTGCCATCAAAGAGTTGTCACTTCACTTGTCTTCCCAACGGTTCTCTCAGTTGTATAATAGCTATAATTCTATCTCCTTGCTGCAGTTACATGATCCAAGTGAATAATATATGCAGCATAACTTATTTAAAGTGACTTACTTTAGCCATTTATAATTTATATGGCCATTATTGTAGAATCTTCTAAGAAATTATAGCCGTAAAGTTAGACTATCAGAGTAGAATGAGGTCTTAGAAGTGATCCCTTTTATGTCTATTGGCAGATTAATTAATTGTTTATCAAATTTCTTTTGTTTTTCTATTTTGTAGCGATTAATATTGTAGATGCTAGGGATAATAGATTAGTGTATGAAAATCTCACGTAATTCCTAATGTGAGGCAAGTGATAGGGGCTTCAGGCCTTTTATTCATAGGTTCGCTATGAGTCGTGCTTGACTTGAAGGCAATCAACAACAACAGCAACAATACTTTGTAATGATTACTAGAATATTATACAAATTTTAGCACAGAAGAGGGCCATCTCATAAATATTACTGTTACATCCCATCAAGTTAAGCATAGTTTGTAGCAATCTTATGAACAACAAACACAAATCTTATCCTATCCTGTGACATCCTTTGCATTTCTGATACACTTGAGCCCTTGTTGTCACTGTGTCTGTTCTCCTCATCAGGGGTCTTCCTAAGTGCCATTAAATCAGTTTTAACTCACAGTGATACTACTTACTACATAATGATTCTGTGCTTAAACTTGTTGATTATTGTAACCACTGTGCTAATCCATCACGTTGAGAGTCTTCATCTTATTTTTTCTGACCCTTTACTTTTCTATGATGCTCTTTTCTGGACCCTCCTAATATCTAATAATATGTCCAGACTTTGCCAAACAAAATCTCACCATCCTTTGCTTCTAAGAATCATTCTGGTTTCATTTATTCCAAATAGATATATTTGTTCTTTTATCAGTCTATGTTGTATTCAATAGTCTCTTTCAGTGCCACAATTAAAAGGAATGAACTCATCATTTTTTAAAAAATATTTTTATTGGTTTTCGTACAAAAATTATTGAATAATTTAAAAGCGATGTATGATAGGGTATTATGGTTATCACAAGAGTCCACAATTAAGTTTGCATAGTGGAATGTACTTGGGGCGGTGGGAGGGTTGCGGGGGGATTGTGTACCAGGGAAGGAGTGTTTCTTTTACTTTTGAAAGAGAGGAGCAAACTTGGGGGGTGGAGGGAAGGCTGGGCAGGGAGAGAAGTGCAGCAATGAATGAATGGAAATCCAAATTCTCTGTAAATGTTCATTAAAAGTATTTGTTAAAAACCCCTGTAAATAAAAAAAAATTATTTACACTGTGTTTCATTCATGTACACTGTGATTGATAAAATTTTTTATTTACATTGTTACACACGATCATTCATATGTATTGGATTTTATATATAATTAATTTCTATGGGTCTATGCCTATTATTACCCTGTCCTTTCATGTCTCCATTGAATCCTTCTTAGTCCTTCAACCTTCTGTCCCAATTTCCCCACTAAACTCTGTTATCCTAGTGATTTCCATCCTTCCCCTTTTTAAGCCCCCTTGTCTCTTTCTCCTTCCACTTTTGGACATTTATACACATCTTACTAGTTATCCTTCTATTTTTTCAGTAATGGTCTTATGCAGTGTTTGTCTTTAGGAGATTGAGTTTCTCAAAATGATGCTTTCTAGATTCACATGTTATATAGTGTTTTACAAAATTGTTATTCCTTAGTGTTCCTCTGTATTCCATTGTGTTAATGTACCACAATTTCTCAATCCATGTGGTTTTTTGATGGGCATTTGGGCTGTCTCCATCTTCATTCTTTTTCATTTTAGTTTTCACACATATGTGAAACAATTTAAAATGTGATGGCTTGGATTAGGAAGCACTGGTGGCCCAGTCACAAGAAGCTTCAGTGCAATCTCAAAGGCACAGAAGAAGGATGGACAATCTTCTTCCGTGAGATTAAATACCTCTGAAAACCCACCAGAGGGTCAGCTATGGGTCCATTCTGTCTCAAAGGCACCCAGCAACATGGCTTGGTCCAGACATGCCTTAAAACATGGCTTGGTCCAGACATGCCTTAAAACCTAATGTGATATCTTTACTACATGACACTTTAAAGAGGCACTTTGCATGTTGTTGTCCTTGCTATGTGTTATCAAGGTAAGCACAACTCACAGCAACCCAATGAATAATAGATCAGAAAACTTGTCCTATTTTGTGAAATCCTCACCATCTCTGACACACTTGAACCCATTGTTTTAGTTATTGTGCCAACACATAGTTTTGAGAGTCTTGTTCTCTTATATTGACCCTCTGATTTTCCAAAATTTTGTCCTCATCCAAAGCCTGGACCCTCCTAACAATGTGCTCAAAGTATGTGAGATGAAATTTCACTATTGTCTCAATTCAGTACATCATTGGATTTCTTGCCTGCTACTTTTATGGGCTCATGAATGAAATGGTTGGATTCTGGAAGGTAGGTTCTTTTTGTTTTGGTTGATAGTCTGCTGTGGACTGTTTGGTTCTTTTTATTTTGTTCATAATCTTGTGTGAGCTGATTTGATTTGCTGGATTTGTCTGACAAATGAGCTGTGGGCTGGAAGCCTGTTGTTTAAGTCAACTAGGACCTGGTGGGCAGGATTGTGCATTTAAAAGTTGCCTGGGCCCCGACTAAGTCTCCAGTATGGAGGTTCATCTGTGAAGTGGTTGGATTCTGAAAAGTAAGTTCTTGTTTTGGTTGAGCTTTAGACGTGGACTGTTTGGCTGTTTTTATTTCACTCACAACTGTGAGTTGATTAGATTTGCTGGATTTGGCTAACAATGAGCTGTGGGCTAAAAACCTGTTGTTTAAGTTATCCAGGACCTAGTGGGTGGCCCTGTGTATTGAAAAGTCTGTTGAGTCCTTTGGGCCTGCAGCCTTCAGGCCTGGTGTTAATTACGTTTGAAGTGAACATTTTTCTAAGTGGTACAGCACTGGTCTGTCAATTCACTGTGCTGAGTTAACTTGTGGTTGCTGTGATGCTGACTGCTGTGCCACCAGTGTGTCAAATGCCGTAATAGTTACCCATAGTGGAGACTGTTTGATGGAGTTCCCAGATTAAGACAGGGTTGGAAGCAGGAGTGTGGCTCTACCTAAATGACATGCCTCTGAAAACTCTATGAACTTAGAGAAACAATAATAGTTATAGAACGAGATTCAGGACTTTTGTTCATAGGGTCACTGTGAGTCGTGCTCAACTCCACAGCACTTAACAACAACACTTTTATGTGCATTAATTGTAGATCTAAGTGAAATGAAATAATTGACTAAGCTTTACTCCTTTTATCCTGGTGTTGCCTCTTATACTAGTTTTATAAATTTTTTAAATTTATTTAATTATTTTTAGTTTTATTTTTTATTTATTTTTTAATTTATGTTGAAGTATAATAAATAACTTTAATCTTCCTAACTAAGTGCTTCAAGTTCTTGACTTCTAACAAGGGAAGTTTTGTCATCAGCATACCATGGGATTTCAATGAGTGTTCTCAGGATCCTGATGTTGTGTCCTTTTTCATATAGAATAGATTCTTGGATTATTTGCTCACTATAGAGATTACATAAGTATAGGAACGAATACAATAGTATCACATGCTTTTCCTAATTTTTAAGCCAAGTCTAATTCCTTTGTTCTAGTTGACCCATTATTTCTTAAGTATACTAGGATTTCCATTTTTGTCAATGCTATTTAAACTTATACTAATCTTCATAGTCAAATGAATTTGCAAAGTAAAACAAAACACAAGCTAGTTAGTATTCTGGCATTTATGGTTCTCTTAATTTTCAGTGTTAGAAAGCAAGGATATAAAATTAAAGACTAAAGTGTGTTTGGTGGACCTTCCTGATTAAAACAAACATGGAAGAAGCAGGAGTGGCATCCACTTCCGAAATGGCTTGCCTCTGGAAACTCTATGAACATGGAGATATGAAAAAAGTTATACAAGTGTTCAGGTCTTTCGTTCATAAGGTCTCTATGATTCATCTATGACTCAACAGCACTTAATAACAACAACAACATCTTAAATGTAAGTACATCTTATAATTTTCATTTGATTTTGCTTTATGGTTGGGTCCATGAGGAAAAGAAGGCAAAAAAAATTTATTACATGGTGACAAGAAATCAGTATTTAGAAATAAATGCAGTTTTTAAGACCTTAAAATTCTGTCTCATGTAGACACAGATTTTATAAAAAAATATAATTATTACACCATACAGGTTGAGGATATTGAGTGGGAAAATAAAAAAAAATATTTTACTTGGAAAGCAAAAATGTCACAGGAATTAACATAACAGGCTTTGGGGCAAGAAATATCCCCTTTGTCAATGTATTTGAAAAAATACTGAATAATGGTTCTGTAATCTCCTCCCATGCAATTATCTAACTGCATATGAAAACCTGCTAGAGGGTCAGCTGTGGGTCCATTCCTATTCCGTGGTACACAAAAACAACAGTTGCTTTTCTATTTTGAAAGTTCATAACTGAGATGCATGAATGGAAATTAAAAAAAAATCTGACTTCTCAACATATGGAAATCCTCTAATAATTGGTTCTTCCTGAAAAATGAATTGGAAGCTCTGGATGGTACAAATGTCAACACACTAAGCTAGAGATCAAATGATTAGAGTTTCAGGTCCACCTAGAGATGCCTGAAAAGAAAATCATATTAATTCATCTACTGCCAAGAATTCAGCCAAATGAAAATTCCATGATGCAGATCTGCTCTAACACACACAGAGCTGTTATGAATGAGAAGTCAACTTCACATGTGTTTGAAAAACAATGTATATGAATTTTGTAAATAAATGAGTATAATTTTTTATTTTAAAGTGGATTGTCATTCTCTTGTCTCTGAAAAGATGAAAGCATGCTCAGAGAGAATCGCTATCTTACAGGCACTATGTACATGAAGTAAGAGGTCAGATATAAGTGGAAAATTAGCGTGCATTTCTTTCGACCTATTGCCTAGTATTCTCTCATCTCAGAGTCAGATACTTCAGGGAATAACAATATCTAGAATGAATCACCTAAGTTATAAAATATTACCTATCCTTTTAAATAACTTTAAAAATGATGTTGTGAAATATATTTGGATTTGAAAGCAGAAGTGGCATCCAGTTCCTAAACAACATGCCTCTGGAAACTCTCTGAACTTTGATAAATGATGATAGTTAAAGACTTGAGGCTTTTTATTCATAGGGTCGCTATGGGTTGTGCTCGACTTGATGGCAATCAACAACAAACAACAACAATATAAATGAAATCCTAGAGCCTACAACAGGGTCAGATCCAGCTTTTCTCTGATATTTCTTTGTATTCTAATATTCTGGGATTGCATATGATAAAGAGAAGTTTTTAACTACAGTGGGTAGTGAAGAGTGATGACATATATACAGAAACAGAAACATAAGAAAGTTTTGAAGTTTCTATAAGGTGCAGGGTTAAATTTAATACGATTAGCTATAGTGGAGAGATAACCTTTAGTATTGACCAAATTTGAGAGATTAAGTAAAAACAGATAAAATGTATGTGAGTGTGTTTTGATGATTAGAAAATAAAACCAAAATGTCACTTTTAATGAGTCAATCTCTAGTGAATATTTTGAACTGTAAACAATCTTTTATCAAACATCTATCTATAATGTGTCAGACTTTAAGAGGTGCTGCAGATTTATTGCTATAGTGAATTGCTAGATGTTCAGGAGTTCAGAATCTGTTAAATGGGGAAGAAATACGATAGTATGGCTATCTCTTATCTGTCTGGCTGCATTTCTATCTTAAATAGAATTTACTGGTTGCCAAATGTCATTCTAATCATATTACTAAGTCATTTAATTCTCCTAAAAGTCTTAACAAATACAACCATATACATGACTCTATCTGCCAATTTGTTTTACCATGGTGATTTAAATGTTGCAATAATATAGGAAGCAATGTTCCTGGTATTTAAAGCAGAAGCGTCACTCTTGATGGACAGATTACAGTGGAACATTTCAGAATAACACAAATTAGGAGGAAATGTTTAGTTATATATTTTGATAAGTTAGCTAATGAAAACTTTATAGATTAGAAATATTTTCTCAGACATTCCCCCTTTTTTTTTTTGGTTTGTTTTCGTTTGTTTGTTTTTCTGGTTGTGTACTATCCAATTGGATCCAACCGGGACAGGAGGAGACTGCTTCTCCTTCTCCAGCAGAGCATCTGGTGGCTTTGAACTGCATGTCTTCAGGATTGTAGCTCAGCTTCTTGCCACTAGGCTACTAGAGCTCCTCAACTTTCACTTCTTTTAGATGTGTCATTCAGATGCACTGATTGCTAGGCAGGACATCATGTTTGATAAAATGAGCCCTAGTGAAGATAAGGAAACACTCAGTGAAATGAATTTGACACATTGATGGCAACAGTGAATTTAAACATGCCAATGACCACGAAGACCTTGTAAAGCGGAACAATGTTTTATTCTGTTATGCATAATAAGGTCACCATTAGAATTAGAGTAGCTTAATGCAGTTGACATCTATCATGCTATTCATTTCTGTAAATGAGGGAAACAAGATGCATACAAGATAAGGAATTGTCCAAGCCTTTAGAACTAATGAGTTGGGTAGCCAAGATGTGAAGCCAGATTGTATATTGTTTTATTTTGTTGTTTTAATTTATTGAGCTTAATGAAAGTTTATAGAGAAACTGGATTTACATTCATTCATTGTTGCACATTTTCCTCTCTGTTCCCCCTCTCAGTTCGCTTTTTTCTTTGGAAGAAAACATTCTTTCATTTTTATACAGACACCACCCTCCTTCCAGTCCCCTTTACTATGTATCTCTTATTCTGAACTCTTGTCATGCCAATAATACCTAATCATATATTCCTTTTATACAGTTCTCTCCTTCCTCAGTTTCAATGCCATGTACATTAGATATCCCCTTTTCTCGGTTTTCTCCCATTCCCCATGTGAGTCCTGTTTTATAAGAGTGGCATTATGCATTATTTGTCTTTTTGTGACAGAGATATTTCACTCAGCATAATGTCCTCCATTATCACTAATTTTGTCTAATATTTCATTAATTCTTTGTTTTTCAGTGCTGCATAGTATTCCATTGCGTGAATATACCACAGCTTCTCTATCCATTCATTTGTTAATGGGCACTGGGGTTGTTTCCAACTCTTTGCTTTGTGAACAAAGAAGCAATAAACATGAATGTGTGTATATCTGCTTGAAAGGCAGTTCTGGTTTCTTTAGGGTATATTCCCAGCAGGACAATTGCTGGGTCAAATGGTATTCCTATTTCCAACTTTTTGAGAAAACACCTTACTGATTGCAACATTTTACACTCTGAATAAGTTTTCCAGTTTCTCCACAACCTCGCCAGAATTTGCTGTTTGCTGCTCTGTTGAATTTTGCTATACTTACTGGGGTGAGATGATATCTCATAGTTGTTTTATCTACATCTGTCTTAGAGCTAGGGATTTTGAACATTTCTTCATGTGTTTGCTTGCCATCAGAATTTCTTCTATGGTGAAGTGTCTGTTTATTATCCCGTGCCTATATTGTAATTGCATTGCTTACCTTTGCCTTATTGTGATGATCGAGGATTCTAAAATTCTAGATATAAGTCTCTTATCAGACATGCCATTACCAAATCTTTTTCCCAGTCTGCTTCCCTTTTTTACCTTGTTGAAGAAGTTTTTTGCATGTGCAAGGGACTTGATTCTTAGAAGGTCCTATATTCATCTATTTTACCCTCTCCTGGTTGTAGGTTTTTCAGGATGCGTGGAAGACTGTTCATGTTGTGTATTAGTGCTTCTAGGGTTCTTCCAAGTTTTCCCTAATAAAATTTATAGTCCTTGATTTTAGTTCTTGGTCCTTGATCCACTTTGAGTTGGTTTTTTATTTATGGTCTGAGGTGTGGGTCTTGTTTGAGTTTTCTGCTAATACTTTTCCAATTTTGCTAACACCGTTTGTTAAAAAGGCTATCATTTCTCCATTAACATCTCCTTGTCAAAATCAAGTTGACCTTTCATAGATGGACTGATTTCTGGGTTCTCAATTCTATTCCATTGATCTATGTGTCTGTCATTGTGCCAGTAGCATACTTTCTTGACCACCACAGCAGTATAGTATGTTTTGAAATCAGGGAGTGACATGCCTCCTACCTATTGTAAGGAGTGCTTTGCTTAATCAGGGCCTCTTTCCATTCCAAATGAAACTGGAGATTACCTTTTCCATCTTGTTGAAGAATGGAATTCATATTTTTATTAAGATTGCATTGAAAGTGCAGATTGTCTTTGGTAGGATTGTCATTTTCACAATATTGAGTCTTCCTATCCATGAGCAAGGTATATTCTTCCACTTCTCCAGGTCTCTTTCTTTTTCTTGAACTTATGTTTTGTAATTTTTTCTGAATAGATCCTTTGTGTTTCTAATTAGATTTACTCACAAGTTTTTTGATCTTGTGATTAGCTATTGTGACTTGTATTCTTTTTCTTAGATCCAGTTCTGTATTCTACTTGTCACTATAGAGAAATCCAATCAATTTTTGTATGTTGATCTCATACCCTGCTACTTTGCTGAATTGGTCAACTATGTCCAGTAGTTTTTTTGCTGAGTCTTTAAGGTTTTCAAAGTATACTATTACATCATATGCATACAGAGAGAATTTTACCTCTTCTTTGCCAATCTGAATACCTGTAATTTCTGTCTCTTGTGTTATTGCTAGCGCTAAGACCTCCAATACAATATTGAATAGGAGAAGTGTAGTGGGCATCCTTGCTTAGTTCCTGTTCTCAAAGGGAATGTCTTTAACCTCTTTCCATTGAGAACAATGTTGGTTCTTGGGTTTTCATATATAATCTTTGCTATTTTGAGGAAATTCCCTTCTATTCCTCTTTTGTTGAGTGTTTTAATCAGGAAAGGGTGTTGGATTTTGTCAAAGATCTTCTCTGCACCAATTGATAGGATCATGTGGTTCTTGTCCTTTTCTTTGTTAATGTGATGAATTTCACTGATTGTTTTCCTTCTGTTGAACCATCCTTGCATAACTGTTATGAATCCCACTTGGTCATGGTGAATTATCTTTTTTATGTATCATTGGACTTATTGGCCAGCATTTTATTCAGGATTTTTGCATCTATGTTCATGACACATATTGGCCTATAGTTTTCTATTTTAGTGGTGTCTTTACCTGATTTTGGTACTAAGGATTTGTTTGCTTCATAAAATGAACCTGGGAGAATTCTTCTTTTCATATTTTCTCATAATAACTTATGTAGAATTTTTGACAGTTCTTCTCTAAATATTTGCTGAAATTCACTTGTAAACCAATGTAGTCCAGGGCTTTTGTTGGCTGGAAGTTGTTTTATTACATTTTCAATTTCTTCTTTTGTAATGAGTCTGTTCAGGTGATCAGGTTTGGTTTGTGTCAGTTTAGGTAGGTTTTGATTTTCTAAGTATTTGCCCATTTCCTCTAGGTTTTCATATTTGTTTGAGTATAATTTTTCATAATATTCCACTGTCAATCTTTTTTTTTTGTTTTGTTTTGTTGTGACACTGTCTGCTTCATCTCTTATTTGGATTATTTGGGTCTTTTCCTTCTTTTCGTTTTGTTAGTTTTGCTTGCGGGTCATCAATTTTATTGAAAACCTTCTGGTTTTGTTGATGATTTCAATTGTTTTTCTGTTTTCTACTTCACTTATTTCGTCCCTAATTCTTATAAATTCAGTGTCTTTTGGAGGGTGTTGGGATTTTTTGGCTGTTCTTTTTCAGTTTGTTGGAGATGTTGGGCTACAGAGTCAATGGTCACGGTTTCCCATCTTTTAATGTGTTTACTTATTGCTATAAATTGACCTCTGATTACTGCTTTGGCTGTTTCTGAGAGGTGTTGGTAAGTTTTGTTTTCATTGTCATTTGTTTCAAGAAAATTTTTAATTTCATTTTTTATTTTTTCTAGTAAACACATGTTCAAGCAAAGTGTTTTTCAACTTCCAAATGTACTTTGTGTTTTAGTTTTCCTTTATTCTCTTGTTATGAATTTCTAATTTTATAGCATTGTGGTCTGAGAAGGTACTTTGTATTATTTCTGTTTTTTAATTTATTGATGCTTTCATTGTTACCTAAAATGTGATTTATTCTCAAGAACATTCTATGCACAATGGTGAAGAACATCTACAGTGTTTTTGTTTTGGGGTCTTTTTTTGGGGGGGATGCATTAGCTTGTAAAAATCTATGAGATCAAGTTAGTTTATTGTGTGGTTTACTTCTCCAGTGTCTTTATTGAGTTTCTTTCTTTCCATTCTCTCTTTTTTTGAGAGTGAAGTATTGACGTCACCAACTACAATAATAGTGTTGTCTATTTTCTTTTTCAGATTTGTTAGTGTTTGTTTTATATATTTACCAGGTCTTTCATTTTGTGCATAGATATTTATTATTGTTATGTCTTCTTGTTCTATTGAGCCTTTAATCATTATTGTAGTGACCTTCCTTGTACTTTGTTATGGCTTTTGCATTGAAATCTATCAGAGATTTATATCCCTACTCTTGCTTTTTTCTGGTTGCAATTTGTTTGGTATATTCCCCTCCCCCCATTCTTTTATTTGTAGTCTTTCTTTATCTTCATTTTTCAGGCCTGTCTCTTATAGACAGCATATTGATGGATTTGATTTTTTGTTGTGTTTTTTATTTTTAAATCCAATCTGTTACTCTTTTTCTGTTCAGTAGTGCATTCAAACCATTTAAATCCATTGTGATTACTGAGAGGCAAGGTTTTGTTGCTTTTTGTTGAGTTCTTTTTGTTGTTGCTGCTTGTTACTTTTGTCCATCCTGCTTTCTGTGGCACCTCTGTAAGAAGGACAACCCTCAGTGTTTCCTGCAGTGCTGATTTTGGTTTTATGAACTCCTTTACATTCTGTTTTTCTGGGTATATCTTGATCTCTCCTTCATATTCGATGGACAGTTTTGCTGGGTACAGTATAGTTGGTTGACTGTTGTGTTCTTTGAGTGTTTGATATATGTCATCCCATTGTCTTCTTGTTTCTGCTGAGAAATTGGCATTTAGTCTTATTTGTTCTCATTTATAGGTTTCTTTTTGTTTACCCCTTGCTGTTTTCAGAATTCTCTCCTTATCTTTGGTTCTGGCAAATTTGACTATGATATGTCTTAGTGTTTCTAATTTGGAATATATTGTATATGATGTTCTCTCAGCTTCTTGAATATATATTCTCTCATTCTTAATTATGCCTAGAAAGCTTTCTTCTAATAATTCTTCCACATCCTTTTCTGTGCCTTTAGTTGCTTCTTCCTGTTCTGGGATTCCAATTATGTGCATGTTATTTCTCTTGATGATGTCCCACATTATTTTTAGGCTTTCTTTTCTCCCCTTCCTTTTCAGTTCTGCTTTTTGTTCTAAAAGATCAGTGGTGACTTTTTTATCTTCTATTTCACTGGTTCTGTGTTCCATCTCTTCAACCCTGATCCTGTGTCCCTCCATCATGTTGACAGTATCTGAAACATTGGTCTTCATATTTTGGATTGTTATTTCTTATTTTCCCAGACCCTCTAATGCCTTGTTTGTTTTATCTGCATTGTTTTGATTTTTTTTAGGCTCCTGATTTTTGCTTGCCATTTCCTGTAATTCTCCAAGTTTTTATTTAACCCACTGAAAATATTCAATCATTGTTACTTTAAATTGTGTGTCAGAAAGTTTCATCAAACTTTATGGCTTCAGGAAATCCATTGATACTGTGTTGCTTTTTAGGTGCTTTGAGCTTGTATAGGGTGTGAGGTAACCTACTTCCTATGTGGCATTTCTGCAGTAGAGTTTTTTATGCCTGAGGCAATAGCAGGTTCCTGATCAGAAGTCTCTGTTCCACAAGATGGGAGGCACCTATCCTACCTTGGTTTTCTCTCTGCCTTCTGACCCAAGGGAAGATCTGCTTCAGTGTGGTAGGTGAAAGCCTGTGAAAGCATCCTCCTCTTTCAGACAACTGTCATAGCTAGGCTACCCCAATTTGTTCCAGATTAAAAGTGGTTGATGGACAGGACATGAGGAGATTAAAGACAGAGACCTGACTGGAAAACCAGGAAGTTTTGGTTTTCCCATCAAGAGTGAGCTCCAGCTGTCTTGCTCCCTTCTGATTGAGCTTAAGGGGTTCCACATGTTCTAACCAAATATCAGTGACACCCCACCCACACCCACACCAAAGTATGTCACTCAATTACCAGTGTTTCTCCAGTGCATCTCCAGCTTCTAGACTTGTCATGCTTCATGTCAGGTCCCAGTGCACATTGCTTCAGGTCCTGGTATGGGCATGGGAGTCAGTGTTAGGTGTTCATGATACAGGTGCTGACGTCGGATGTTCTGGTCAGGGTTATGGGCTTGGGGTAGTGGTGTTAGGACCAGAGTTCTGTGCCTGGGCAGATGGTGTCAGAACCTGAGTTCTGGGTCAGAGTGTATTTTTTTTAAGTTGTATACCACAATATCTCTCTAACAATGGTGCACTGGATCTAGCTCACATTGGCTTATGACAATAGACCATGTGAATTTTCTCCCTACTTCACATTCTGTGGTATCCTTTGATAATTTAAGATTCATTAGGTTGGTAATATTTAATATTTTTTTCCTGATAGCCTCTTACCAGCTTTTGATATCAATAAAATAATTGTTCTGATAGTTATTCACAAGGTGTTTAAGGGTTAAAAAAGAAAACATTACAAAATCAAGGATGAAGCAAAGTGTTAAACTCATGATACAACCTCTATTGTCCTTGAAAAATTATTGGTAGTTAAACTGCCAGATGAATTAAATCTATAAAGCAGATTAAAACAGCTAGAAAAAATATTGCTCAGGAAATGGAATGCATGATATACTTACCATATATTGATAGGTATCTGACCTTTGTTGAAAGAACTAGATCAGAAAAGCAGTTCTAAATTTCTCCTATAAAAATTCTTTGTGTTTAGATACCTTAAAAAGGGCTGAGAAAAGTTTTTGGCCTTTCAAAAAGAAGCTATCCCTGATACACACCTTTATCACTATGTCTCAAGGCACTGTGTCAACTAGAAACTGGAAATAAATGCACATTAGTTGAGAATACTGTGACATAACTGAAGAAAGTGACTTGAAAAGAACCAAATGTAGAAACAAATATTTTATGCAGGGCCACTAAATATATTGAGGACCCTAGAATGTTGAGTCCTGTGGAAACAGGGATTTCTGTAATGATTGGGGTGTGGCATCAGTAAGTTCTACTTGGATCAGGAAAATGAGCTCTGGATCTGAATTTCAGTGAGCTGGAAGATTATTGAGACAAATGCATCCTCTCTAATTCCTTTTTATTCCCTCTCTTAAGCAAGCTGGAATTAAAAAAAAAACACCTGTAAAACATCTAAAAAGAATCATACTGGAATCAAGTTTATTATTTTGAGGTTATTGTTTAATTTATTAATCATTATACAGAATTTCTTTTTCTTGTTGGAAATTATGTTTTCTATGTTCGGGAGAAAAATGGAATAGTTTCTTGAGTCCACATTAATGTAGTTTACAAATGAGCAAAATAATATATTTGTTGTCTATACGGTAGATTTTTATGTTAATTCATGGAAACAATATAAACTAGTATACATAATGGTGAATACTAATCAGTTAATAAATATTTTTTTTCAAAACCTCCTTTCATATGGTAAATACTCCATGTTGCCACAATAGTCACATTGATAAGTAAAACTTGTTTTCCATTTGAATTGTGTCTGTTTTTGGTACTAGAATTGGAAGCATGAGTTTTCTCATCATGTATGTATAATGATGGTTCCATTCTTAGAATAGAAATATTTAATAAGCATCACCAATGCATACTAAAATTAATGAAGTGTAAACTATGCCATTATGTCAAGCCTTGTGACATACAACTTAGTACTTATTTTTGTTAATAAATTAGCAGACAAAAGTAGTCAGTCAACATGTAACAAAACCAGTAAACATTATATATGTGTGTGTGTGCATATATATATATATATAAATGGAAAATTAATAATGGACAATGAATAAGAATAGAAAAAAAAGAATTGATGACTTTGAACTGTGGTATTGAAGAAGAGTGCAAATATTGCATGGACGGCCAACAGAACAAGCATATATGTCTTAGAGATGGTGAAGATGAAGTGTTCTTTGGAGGCAAAAACAATGAAGCTTTGCCTCACATGCTTTGGGCATGTTGCTAGGAGGTGCTATTACTTGGAGGGGGACATGATGCTGGGAAGGGTGGAGGGTTGACAAAGTAGAGGAAGACCTTCAACAAGTTGAATTGACATGGTAACTGCTGCAATGTTCTCTTGTGTATCAGGAAGTGTGAGGATGGCACAGAACAGAACAGAATACAGATCTTTTGTTCATAGAGTCACCATGAGTTGTATCTGACTTGATGGCCCCTATCAACAACATGTGTGTGTTTGTGTGTGTGTATGTAATTTGTCAGGTCAATAGTTTTTACGTGATGGATCATTCAGTGACATTGATTATATTTATCATACTGTGAAAGTATTACTTTCATTGCTGTTTTCAGGTGCCAATAAGCTGATTACAGTGACTCTATGAACATCACATTGAAACCTTGCCTAATCCTATGCCATCCTCACAATCTCTGCTGTGGTTAAATCCGTTGTGTCTTCTTTTTGATCCTCTGCCTTTTCAAATAGCCCCTTTTCATACCTCCCCATCTTGTGGACATGTTCAAAGTGTGTGAGACAAAGTTTAACCATCTTTGCCTTTAAAGGCAGCCATGATGCACTTCCTCCAAGACAGATTTGTTTGGTTGTTTTTTGTTTTTGTTTTTTCAGTTCATGATATATTCAGCACCTTTTGCCAATACTTTGATTTAGTCATCTTTTCTTCTTTAGTCTCCTTTTTCTTTGTTCAACTTTCAAATGAATACAAAACAGTTGAAATACCCTGAATTCATGAATTGTAATTAGTATTGCTTCTATTAGGTACACCTTGGTCTACTTATATCCTTACTTTTTATAGGTAAAAAGGACCTTTTAAAACAGGTCTTTGATAGCAACTATGCCCCAGACAACACACCATTTGATTATTTGCCCCTTCCATGTAGATCCAAACAAAATTAAAGTCTTGACAACTTATTTTTCCATCTTTAACAGGCCATGGTCTTCACAATCACTTGTTATGCATCAGAGAGTTGGACAATAACCAAGGAGGATAGAAGGAGAATTGATGCCTTTGAGCTGTGGTGCTGGAGAAGAGTATTGAGAATACCATCACTGCTAGGAAAACAAACATATCTGTCCTGGAAAGGGTTAAACCAGGTGGCTCCTTGGAGGCAAGGATTCTGAGGCTCCGTCTAGCATAC
Organism: Elephantulus edwardii; assembly: GCF_000299155.1. Taxonomy (NCBI): domain Eukaryota; kingdom Metazoa; phylum Chordata; class Mammalia; order Macroscelidea; family Macroscelididae; genus Elephantulus; species Elephantulus edwardii. Next base: position 17,355,979 of record NW_006399801.1, read on the forward strand.
TTTGGACATGTTGTGAGGAGAGGCCGGTCCTTGGAGAGGGACATCATCCTTGGGAAGGTGGAGGGACAGAGCAGGAGGGGAAGGCCCTCTATGATGTGGATTGATTCAGTGACTGGGATAATCGGGATGGGAGTGTCAGAGACGGTGTGATTGGCACAGGATAGAGCAGGGTTTAGGGCTGTTGTACATAGGGTCGCTATGAGTCGCAAGCGACTCAACAGCACATAACAACAACAATAATGTAGCCTATTGGGTCAGCTGAGAGTATTTCTTGTTTTATACTGAGGAATCATCCATAATTAATGCTGCAATCTTTGATTTTTCTCAGTAAGTGATTCAAGTTCTCTTAGCTTTCAGCAAGCCAATTCATACCATGTACATGAAGTTATTGATAAGGTTTTCTTCAAATCTGATGCCACATTGTTATTTATAGAGTCAAACTTCTTCAATTTTTTCAGCACATGTATTGATTAAGTATGATGAATAGACATACTTTTGACACACACTTTTTTAAATTTTAAACCAAGTAGAATCCCTTGCTATGGTCTAAGAATTCCTTCTTGTTTAATCACAGGGCAAATTTAATGCTCTAGGATTCTCATTCTCCTCACTGTATTTACTAAGATATATCTGTCTTAAAAATTATTTCACCAAAAAGCAACATGAAAAAAGAAGCAACATGATTAAAAAATGGGCAAAGGCTTTGAGTAGACATTTCGGCAAAGAATGAGCTCAAATGACCAAGAAGCACATGCAAAGAAACTTAATGTCATTAGTCATTAAATTGCATTAAAACCACTGAGAGGTACAACTTTAAAGCAATTAAAAGGTTTGTTTTTGTTTTTGTTTTTTGGTTTCAGTCATATAGTAGCTCTTTATTCTGGTTTTTTTTCTTTAATTAACTTTAATAGACATTTACTGAGGTTTTGGATTTCCATTCATTCATTGCCGCAATTTTCTCCCTCCCCACCCCTCCCCACCAGTTCGCTCCCCTCTCTGAAAAGAAAAAGAAAAAAAATCCTTTATTAGTATACAATTCCCCCATCCCAATAACTCCTTTGTTCTTCTTATTCTGTAGTGTGGAGAGCTGTTATTGTTATATACCATCAAGTGTGGAAAGCAGAAGTAGCAAAAAATCACGTATCTCTGAAAGGAATACTAACTCCTTTCTTTGGAAGAAATTGCTTGGTTGAAAAGTTATTTTGATTCTGAGCTAAGTACCACATATAATTTAGCTTTAAAAAACTCAAGTTTCCATAATGGCATTATGCTCATGGCTTATCAAACTCAGTGGGATTATTCAATGAAGCATTTAAATAAACACTAAATTTTAAAACTATTTATGTGTTGTTATGTTCTGT
>NW_006399801.1:17357439-17363005 GCF_000299155.1 Elephantulus edwardii
CTCCTTGGAGGCAAGGATTCTGAGGCTCCGTCTAGCATACTTTGGACATGTTGTGAGGAGAGGCCGGTCCTTGGAGAGGGACATCATCCTTGGGAAGGTGGAGGGACAGAGCAGGAGGGGAAGGCCCTCTATGATGTGGATTGATTCAGTGACTGGGATAATCGGGATGGGAGTGTCAGAGACGGTGTGATTGGCACAGGATAGAGCAGGGTTTAGGGCTGTTGTACATAGGGTCGCTATGAGTCGCAAGCGACTCAACAGCACATAACAACAACAATAATGTAGCCTATTGGGTCAGCTGAGAGTATTTCTTGTTTTATACTGAGGAATCATCCATAATTAATGCTGCAATCTTTGATTTTTCTCAGTAAGTGATTCAAGTTCTCTTAGCTTTCAGCAAGCCAATTCATACCATGTACATGAAGTTATTGATAAGGTTTTCTTCAAATCTGATGCCACATTGTTATTTATAGAGTCAAACTTCTTCAATTTTTTCAGCACATGTATTGATTAAGTATGATGAATAGACATACTTTTGACACACACTTTTTTAAATTTTAAACCAAGTAGAATCCCTTGCTATGGTCTAAGAATTCCTTCTTGTTTAATCACAGGGCAAATTTAATGCTCTAGGATTCTCATTCTCCTCACTGTATTTACTAAGATATATCTGTCTTAAAAATTATTTCACCAAAAAGCAACATGAAAAAAGAAGCAACATGATTAAAAAATGGGCAAAGGCTTTGAGTAGACATTTCGGCAAAGAATGAGCTCAAATGACCAAGAAGCACATGCAAAGAAACTTAATGTCATTAGTCATTAAATTGCATTAAAACCACTGAGAGGTACAACTTTAAAGCAATTAAAAGGTTTGTTTTTGTTTTTGTTTTTTGGTTTCAGTCATATAGTAGCTCTTTATTCTGGTTTTTTTTCTTTAATTAACTTTAATAGACATTTACTGAGGTTTTGGATTTCCATTCATTCATTGCCGCAATTTTCTCCCTCCCCACCCCTCCCCACCAGTTCGCTCCCCTCTCTGAAAAGAAAAAGAAAAAAAATCCTTTATTAGTATACAATTCCCCCATCCCAATTAAAATTTTACCTTTCCAAGGATAGCTGTGATTTTTTCCCAAAGGAAATAACAAGTGCTGATGAGGATGTAGAGAAATTGAAACCCTCACCTATTGATGCAGATTAAAATGGTATAATTACTACAGAAAATAGCTTGAAAATTCCTTCAAAACTAAGCCCAGAACTACCACCATTGTTTCTATAACACATTTACATTGTTAGATGGTGTTAAGTTGGTTCTTACACATAGTAAATCTATTCACAATAGAATGAAACACTATCTGATCCTGTACCGTCTTAAAAATTGTTGTCATATTTGTTTGATCTTATTATTGTACTGATTATTGTACTTGTTTTTTATCTGAAACTGAGAAAGAAGTCCTTTTCAAGTAATGGTTCCAACCGATTTTGGCTGTACTTCCTCTAAGACATACTTGTTAATTCTTCTAGAAGTTCTTGGTATATTTAATAATTTTCACTAATACTATAATTCAAGCGAATATGGATATTATATGTGCTCCATCTTTCAGGAATCTATACATTTTAAGGGAAAATAGTGAGATAAAGAAGTTAAAATTCAAGAAGAAAATGCAAGCTTATATCGTTAAATGCTTCAGAGAGGTTAAATGATGTTCGGTGACAGGCAATGAGGGCATCCTTTATGACTTAGTGAGATCAGCATTAGAGTCATGGTGTCATGAAGTATAAATTATAATGAATTGAGAAGTGAATGGGTTAGAGAGAGGCAACTCTGCAAAGATAGCCTACCCTTTAAAGAAGGGAAGCAACGAAATAGAATGAGCACTGGATCAATAGAAGTGATAAAGAGTAATTGCTAAAATATTAATGGTCAAAAGGCTTTCAGAAGACATGCTTTTTTATAGCTGTATTATATCTATTATGTTTATATTTTAGACTATCTTATTGATGATGCCAGTGAAAAATGAAAATGAAATTTCTCTTACTAAAAAAAGCAAAAATGCCTACTCCCTCAACCCAGAAGTCAATATACAACAAGAGTTTGATAAGACATTGCAGTTAATTATATAAATTAGTTTTAATTATGTTATAAAACAAAATGTGTATAGGTGATTGAATGAAAACAAACATGACTTGTAAGCTTTCACGCAAATGCAAAAAAATAAATGGAAAAATAAAATAAATACAACTTTTGAGGGAAAAACAATTACCCTCCCCGATTCATTGCCTATCTAGATATAACCTGGTAACTTTTGTTTACCATTTGCTACCAAACTGTCATGGATGTGGGGATTCTACAGACCACCACAAGCACTGAATTCTGACTCTCCTGGTTCTTGTGTCCAGGATTTCTATGGGATTGAATTTGTCAGTAGCTTTGAGTGGGTGAAAGAGTTGTTATTGTTATATGCCCTCAAGTCTGGTGCAGTTCATCGTGACCCTAAGAACAGCCAATGTGAAACCTGGCCTATCTTGTGCCATCCTCATCGTCTCTGACACGTGGCTGAATTCACCAGCTCAACACATCTCATTGGAGGTCTTTTCTTTGAAACCCTCCTTTTCCAAGGAATAACCTAATTTAGCTACATGTCCAAAGTATGAAAGATGAAGCTTCCTCTTTTCCTCCAAAAAGCATTCTGGCTGCACTTTTTCCAAGACAAAAATGTTCTTGTCAGTCCGTGGGATGTTCATTATTCTTTTTCAGTATCATAATTAAAAAAACATGACTTTTTCTTCAGACATGCTATTTCTTGTCCAGTTCTCTGATGCATAGCAAGTGATTGAGAAGAGCATGGCCTAAATTAGACACACCTTAGCCTTCAAACGGACATCATTGCTCTTTAGCATTTTAGAGACGTCCCTCACAGCAGGCTTGCCCAATGTAATATGTCTCCTGATTTCATGACTACTGGGAGAAAAGGTGTTGATTGTTGATGCAAGCAAGATTAAATCATTGACAGCTTCATTCCTTTTTCTATCTATCATAATGTTGACTGTTAGTCATGTGGTTATGTGGTTATGTGGTGAAGACCTTTGTTTTCTTGGTGTTAAGATATAATTCATACCAAAGGTATAGTCTTTGATCTTCTGCAACAAGCACTTCTTATCTTCCTCAATTCCAGCAATTAAAGTGTTATCTGGATAATACAGGTTGTTGATGAGTCTTCTTTCAATCCTGATGCCATATTCTTCTTCAGAATCCAGCTTTGAGACCTATTCATTCAGCAAACTGACTGAATATTTGTGGAGAAAGGCTATAACCCTGACCTACATTCTACCTGATTTTAAATCACACAATGTTCCCTTGCTAGCTTGGGATAAACATATTCTTGGTCTACATATAGATTTCATATTAGCACAATTATGTGTTGTGTGATTCCCATTCTTCTCAATATTAGCCATAATATATTATGATCCACACAGTCAAATGCCTATGAACAGAGAAATGTGGGTAGTTAATAATATTAGATATAGAGCCCAGATAAAAAGTCACTCAAAATTAAGGAGAAAAAGCTACAAACAACAATTGATTATTGGAACATGTATGAAGTATGAATGTAGGAAAAATGAAAGTAGTAAAAAATGAAATGACACACGTGAGCATCAACATTCTTGGAATTAGTGAACTGAGATGGACAAGCATGGGACACTTTGAATCAGATAATCACCTGATCTACTACAGTGGAAAGGAGAAACTGCAGAAGAATGATGTTGCTTTCATAGTTTGAAAGGCAATTTCAAGATCCACCCTTATGTGCAATACTATGAATGATAGGATTCTATAAAAATGTGAACTAGAAAAATCTGTTAATATGACTATTATTCAAATTTATGAACCAGCAAGTCAAGTCGAAGAGAAGAAGACTTAGAGTTTCTGTCAACTTTTGCAGTCTGAAATTGATCAAACATTAAGTCAAGATGAATTACTAATTATTGGTAATGCAAACTTGGAAACAAGGAAGGAATGGTAGTCAGAAAGTGCAGACTTGGTGACAGTTATAAGGCTGTAGATCAAATGATCACAATTTTTGTGTTCACACAGGGTTGCACAATTTAGTGAGTGGAAGGAGGTGGTAAAGGAAATGGGAAAGTTCTGGTGGGGTCTTGAAAAGATAGGGTAATGGTGAGCATAGTCCAATGGTGATTGATTTTATGAAGCATAATGAATGATAATGATTACATGAAACACAATGTGAATGAAGAATATCATGAAACATTATTTACACAAACTTTGAAACAAAACAATATACAATAAAAATTGAAATGTGTACTCAATTGTTTATCATAGGATTTAAACAAGCAAAACCCACACAAATGATGACTTTACATATGGAGCTCACCTTATGGATTTCACAGGTATCAGGATGACTACATTTGCAACAAGAATCGTCGGAGAAGCACAGTATACATAGTTAAAACAAGGTTAGGTGCTGATTGTGAAATATACCATCAATTACTCACTTTAAAGTTTAAACTGAAGCTGATGAAAATGAAAACTAGTCCACAGGAACCAAAATATGATCTTGAATCTGTCAAAGTTTAAGAATCATCTCAAGAACAGATTTGAGGCATTGAGCACCAATTATCAAAGACCAGAAGATGAGGGAGTAGATAACTGATAACCCGTCTTAGGGAATTAGAAAGATGGTGGAAGATGGACAAATATGAACCACACTATAAGACCCAACCCATGTTCCTTTGTCTCACTGAACTTCAAATAGAAACCAGAAACTTGAGGATAAACACACAAGTATTTGTAAAGTTAAGTATAGGGCATTAAACACCATTCAAAGTCTTTCCTTTGAACACTCTCAAAAAACATTGCTGTTGAGTGGGAACTGACATAGCTCTCCACTGGATTTCTGGGTTTATAAATTGTAAAGGAAGAGACTACTCATATTTTTTCCATCAGAGCTTGCTGGTGAATTAGAAAAGCCAGAAAGGAACAAACTTCGGGTTAGTTAGGCATTCCTATAGAGTAGGTAACTAGATCTCCTTTCTTTGAATACTTGTCCCTGCATAAATGAACATTTGCACACCTGTGAAGTTTGCTTTCATTGTGCTTTGTCTATGATGTACTTTCAATAAATGTTAGCTTGATTAGATTGATTCTTTGAGTAACTACCTAGCAAAGAATCCAAATAAATTCACTCATTTTTCTAGAGAAAAGCCAGGGAAGAATTTGATGTATGTAAGAAATGATGGAGTTAAAAGGACTACATGTATATGGAAATGTTTGTGAAAGAAGTGAAATGATACATACTAATTATAGGAAAAGGATTAATTTTATGTAAACTAATGGTTAATTAGTCTGAATGGTTAATTAGGTTCTGAATTTCAGAACCATCTCAGGAACAGGTTTGAGGCCTTGAACACTAAGTGAGTGAAAACCAGATGAATTGTGGGAGGATATCAAGGATATCATCCAGGAAGAGTGCAAACGGTCATTGCAAAGGAAGAAAAGACCAAAATTGCACTGGAGTGCAGAGAAGCCAAAGCAGAAGGAAGAATTCAA
>NW_006399801.1:17364350-17365635 GCF_000299155.1 Elephantulus edwardii
ATCACTTGTTATGCATCAGAGAGTTGGACAGTGCCCAAGGAGGATAGAAGAAGAATTGATGCCTTTGAACTATGGTGTTGGAGAAGAGTATTGAGGGTACCATGGCCTGCTAGGAAAATAAACAGATTGATGCTGGAAAGGGTTAAACCGAGTGGCTCCTTGGAGGCAAGGATTCTGAGACTCTGTCTAACATACTTTGGACATGTGGTAATGTGGGACCGGTGTTTGGAGAGGGACATCATGCTTGGGAGGGTGAAGGGACAGCACAGGGGGAGAAGGCCCTCTATGAGGTAGATTGATTCAGTGACTGGGGTAATCGGGATAGGTGTATCGGAGACAGTGTGGTTGGCACGGGACAGAGCAGAGTTTAGGGCTGTTGTACATAGGGTCGCTATGAGTCGCAAGCGGCTCTGCTGCAAATAACAACAACAGTGGTTAATTTGACATAAACTGTACCTGGTAGTAAATTAAACTGAGACTTCCTAACAAAATTTTAGTACCTAGGAAAATAAGTTCTTTTTAAGCAATTATTTATGAGACTGCACATGCAGAGTCTTAATGAAAATATGAGGTGATGAGTGACATTCAGAATTGCAGGGCCCCTCTTCCATTTTCTCTCCTTAATAATATGAGTTTCATTGGAAACCCATTTTGGAAATACATTACCACCATGGAAACTCCCATGCAAGGTGTTGATGCAAACCTGAGTCTGGATTTCGCCATGACTGTGGGCTAACATCACACACAAGCAATTGAATTTGGGCTTTTGTTTGTTTTAGGGTTTTTAGTGGGATGATGATTGAGTTTGATTTTTATGCTCCACATTGGAACCTATGACTAAGCAGTACAGGGGAAATAATTTGTACATTTATAAGATTTTTGAATGCTTACAACAATGAGACAAGCCTCCAGAAACCCTAAACTTTAATAATGTTGATAATTGTAGAGGGGCTTTAAGCCTTTTGTTCATAGGGTCTCTGTGAGTCATGTTCAACACAAAGGCAATCAACAACAACAATAGGAATATATTCAGTGGAAATCACTCAGTTACAGCCAAGATAGGACGTGTCAGCACAGTGAGGGCTGCAAGACAAGTGATGAGCTATTGTACATCCTGGTCTTAAGATTTTAGAAGCTATATATCACACAACTCAGGAGTGCAGACCCTGATCAACAGAGGAACCATGTTGATAATGCAAGAACAGGAAGGTTAAGGAATATCTTATTTTTCTGTGTCTCTGATTTGCCTCTTCTTCTATGTGTGGCAGGAATTTGAATCATGGGA
>NW_006399801.1:17370693-17395526 GCF_000299155.1 Elephantulus edwardii
AGTATTTTCATTTATGGAGGTATGAAAAGGAATTATAAAATTTTGTGAGATTGTATAAATTGATAAAGTCAGAAAAAATATAACTATATTAAAGTATGAATATAAATTTGTAAATCATATGAGAGAATCAGTTAAGCATTATTCTTATACATATATGATCACTGTTGATAGAAATATAGTTGATGGTTATCAGAATAGGAATTCTTGGTTCCTTGGAAGAAAGGTCTGGTGGTGTGCATATGTTGTTGTTATGTGCCATCAAATTACTTCCAATGCTGATGCTACATACCTCCTCATAGAGTTCAGCCTCCCGGATGACTTATTTTGCATATAGACTGAAAAGGTATGAAGATAGAATGCATCCCTGATGCACATCTTTCCTGATTCTGAATCATGCAATATTTCTCTGCTCTGTTCTGACTACTACTTCCTGGACCAAGCATAGGTTTCACATGAGCACAGTAAGGTTCCCCATTTTTCTTAAGGTTTACCACAATTTTTTGTGATCCACACAGCCAAATGCCTTTGCATAGTCATGAAATACAGATAGATATGCCTCTTGTTTTCAGTCAAGATCCCCCCTAACATTGGTTATGATGTTCCTAGTACCACAGCCTCTTTGAAACCCAGCTTGTTTATCTGGAAATACTCTGCTGGTGTACTGTTTTAGTCGTTTTCTGGTAATCTTCAGCAGTATTTTACTTAGGTCAGATATTAGTTATATTGTTCAATAGTTTTCACACTGTTGGGTCATCTCTTTTGGAATAGGAATAAATACAGATCTTTTCCAGTCATTTGGCTAGGTGGCTGTCCTCCAGAATTCTTGGCAATAACACAGTGAGAATGTCCAGGGTAGTATCTGTTTGTTGAAATATGTCAATTGGTATTCCATCAATTCCTGAGGCCTTGTTGGTTCCCCCCCCAATTCCTTAAAAGCAGCTTGAACTTCCTCCTTCATAACCATTGCCTCTTGATCGTATATTTTTTCATGAAATTCTGTTAGCCAATTGTTTTTGGTATAGTGACTGTGTTCTCCTTCCATCGTCTTTTGATGCTTCCTGGATCATTCAGCATTCTGCCCTCAGGCTTACACTTCTTCAATTCCTTTAGCTTAGGAAATGCTGAGTGAGTTCCTACCTTTTGATTTTCTAACTTCAGTTCTTTACGCATTTCATTATAATATTTTGTTTCATCTTCCAGAGCTGCCCTTTGAAATCTTCTGTTCTTTAGCTTCTTGATGTCTTCCCTTTGCTTTGGCTTCTTCAACTCTATTGCAATATTCAGTCTCTTCAGACATCCACCTTGGTCTTTTTTCCCTTCTCTGTCTTTGTAATGACTTTTTTTTGCATTCTTCATGAATTATATTCTTAATATCCTCCCACAGCTCATCTAGTCTTAGCTCATTAGTGCTCAAGTCCTCAGACCTGTTCCTCAGATGGTCTTTAAATTCTGGAGGGATAAATTAGAAGTCAAACTTTGGTTTTTGTGAATTTGATTTGATTATATCAAGCTTTAGTTTGACCTCACATATGAGTAATTGATGGTCTGTTTCATAATCAATACCTGGCCTAATTTTCACTGTTGATATTGAGCTTCTCCAATGCTTTTGTCCATAGATGTAGTCAGTCTTATTACTGAGACCATCAGGTGAAAACCATGTGTTTAGTCACTATTTATATTTCTTATAAAAGGTGTTTTCAATGAATAAATCATTGATTGCAGGGAATTTTATCCTTCTATCCCCAGATTCATTTCTGTCACCAAGTTCATGCTTTCTGACTACTGATCCTTCTTCCTTGTTTCTAACTTTTGCATTATAGTCACCCATTATTATCAAAGTGCCTTGGTTGCATGATTTCCAGCTGTAAAAGTTAGTAGAAGTCATCTGTTTCTTCCTGTTTGGTGCTGGTTGCTGTTGCATAAATTTGAATGATAGTGGTCTTAACAGGTCTTCTTTGTATGCATATGGCTATTATCCTGTCACTCACACCACTGTATTTCAATATGGGTCTAGAAATGCATTTTAAATATGAATGTGATCTCATTTTCCCTCACCTTTTCATTTCCAGTATAGTAGATCATATGATTATCTGATTTAAAATGTTTCATGCTAACCCATTTCATTTCTCCAATGCCTGCTATGTCAGTATTTATGCATTCCAGTGGCAGCATCATGATAGAAGGTGAAGAGATTGAGATTATTAACAGCTTTAGTTTGCTTGGCTCCACAATCAACACTCTTGGTACCAGCAGCCAGGAAAATAAAAGACAAACTGCATTGGGAAATTTTGCTGTCAGAGACCTCTCTCAAGTACTGAAAAGCAATAATGTTAATTTGGAGACTAAGATGCACCTGATCCAGGGTATAGTCCTTGCAATTACTTGTTATGCATCAGAAAGCTAGAGAATGACTAGGGCTGATAGAAAGAGAATTGACGCCTTTGACCTATGGTTCTGGAGAAGAACAGTGAATATACCATGGACTGCTAAGAGAACAAACAGGTTCTTCCTAGAAAGGGTGAAGCCAGGCTATTCTTTGGAAGCAAGGATTCTAAAGCTTTGTCTGATGTACTTTTGACATGTTTCAAGGAGGGACCAGTCATTGGAGAAAGATATCATGCCTGAGAGTGTGGAGGGATAGCACAAGAGAGGAAGACCCTTGATGAGATGAATTGATTCAGTCACTAGAATAATGGGGATAAGTGTGTCAGAGACGATAAGATTGCCATAGGATAGAGCAGGGTGTAGGGCGTAGGGCTGCTGTACATAGGGTTACTATGAGTTGCAGGCAACTTGATGACACATAACAAAAACAACAATATTTCTTCCTTAAAAATGTACAGTTCCCCTACATTCATATTTCTCACATTCCACGTTCTAATGAGCAGTGTCTGTTTGCAACTGGTCCTCCTGCTTTGGGATTCCCAGTAAGAAGGCTCTGTCTATGGTGTCATATCTGCTAATCTACTATAAGTGTGTTCTATTGTACATAGGGTTTTCTGAGGCCTGTTATTCTGGGATTGGATGACCAATCCTTTTCCCTAGTTTGTCTTAATTTAGATGCTGGACTGTAAAGCAATATTTGACAGATAAGAATTTTGCCCCAAAGAGGAGATGGAAAACCTTTCCCATTATTCAGGTAATGGATCAGGTGTTGGTTCTTCCTGCCACCTGCTTAGGCACATATGTCTTGTTCCCACCCTAACCCTGCTCTGTTAGGATCCAGCTCCATTCCTTCTTCTTGTCTCTCTAGCATTGAATCCTCCTCACAGGCAATTCTGGTTTGATGGCTCAGGATTTCACACACCTCTATCCACCCACTTCCTCTCCACTCCCCTGTGATGTTGGTGTTTCTGCATTGTTTGAGAGGGGTGTGAGTTACTTTGATTACTCTTAGCCTCTCCTTCTTTTTCTAAAGATGAGTTTTACTAGTTTTATAAGTAGCGAACTCTGGTGCTCTAGTGGTAGGGAGTTGCACTGTCAACCAAAAGTAGGTGGCTTGAATCTACCAGACAGCTGGTCTGTGGGAGAAAGACAGACAATTTCCTCGGGTGTGGTTTACAACCTCTAAAAACCCACCAGAGAGGCAGCTATGAGTCAATTCATACTCGATAACATGTAAAAACAACGTTTTATAAACATCTGCACTATTATAGAAATTTGCAAATGGAGATGTATGTGAAGTTGCTTCACTACCTATAAAATAGATGACCTTTCAAAATTTTCTTAATGTTTAAAGAGTCTAAACAAACAAACAAAAAAAAAAGAAAGAAAAACACCAAACCACCCCAAAACACTATACTTTAAACTGAAGAAATTGATGTATAATTAATTTATGGGGTTTTATTTAAGTTGCAAATGATATATATTATTAGCACTGCACTTGTTTGTCTGTGTGCGCTATTGAGGTAACTTGTGGGTTGCTGTGATGCTCTAAGATGTGCGACTGGTGTGTTAAATTCTAGAATGTTTCAGCAGAGTTCTTAGGTTTTTTGAGTCCCTACATTAAGACTGACTTGGAAGCAAGACTGTCCATTCACATCTGAAATAAGAGGAGTCTGATATCTTATGAATACAGGCAAGCTATACTTTTAGCGGTTGAGCCTATTAGAAGTAAAAAGAAGAGTTGCAAACATCCTTTAACACCTGGAACATAGAATATATGAAGTATGAACATGGGAAAACTAGAAGTTGTAAAAAATGAAATGGAACATATGAACGTCATCATTCTAGACATTAATGAAATGATCTGGATTGGCATTGGCTATTTTGAATCATTTTGACAATCACATGATTTACTAAGCCAGGAATGAAAACTGAGAAAGAATTGTATTACAGTGATTATTAAAAAGACAATTTCAAGTTCTATCCTGAAATAAAATACTGTGAGTGATAGGACATTATCCACATGCATAGAAAGATGACCTCATAGTATAACTATTACTCAAACATACATACCAATATCTAATGACAAAGAGAAGAAAATTGAGAATTTTTTGCAAAATTTTGCAGTCTGAGATTGACCAAATGTCCAATATGTGTTTTATAAACACAAGGTCATCTTGTAATTATTTTTCTTGAAAATCCTTATGCTACAACATAATGCTAGAAACTGCTTTTAGTAATAAATTACTATATAAATGATTTAGTCAAGGGGTACAAAGGCCACAAAGAAAGTAATTTATCTTCTCAGGAATCTTCTTCATCTCTAGTGTTTTTAATTATAGCATATGTGTATATATATTCATATCATAAAAAAATCATCTGTAAACAAAAACTACATTAAAGTCTGTTCAAATCATCATTTCACTCTAAGTAAACAGATATTTTTAAAAAACGCTATTATTTTATTTGAGAATCAAAAATTACAGTGTGACAGAAAGAAGATGAAGGGAATAATATGTATTCAGTAAAATTCATGCCCCAAAGCACTGAATAGCATGTAACCTAAGGAAAACATTTATGTTAAAATCTTTATGAAGTTATTTTTCCTAGAAGAGACCAGTGGTGGGGAATTTAATTATGTATTCATTCTTATAGCTACTAAGAGCCACATCCATCTCTTTGACTTCATCCATATATATTTTTTTTTAAATTACAGAACTATTGATTGAGTGAAAATGATGTGAAATACAGTGCAAACCTAGTAATTATTCAGGAATGCACAGGATAGTGTTTGTCTCCACTTTTTTGGATCAGTACCCAGACATTGGAAGGGAGAGTACTAAAAATAACACAATCTAGAAAGAAGGTTAGTTTGGTAATCCATGGATATTGTCACTTGAATTGAGCATTGAAATGAGTGTGTATAGTAAGTTTCAAGAATGACAGAAAAGGATAGCAAAAGAATGAAAATAATAACTAATAGGGATCCATTTTCCTTCTGTTTATTATTATGGATAAAAACATAGCAGAGATTTCAGAGTAGATCTGTGACTGAAATAATAAAAATCAGAAAAATAAATTTTTAACTAAAAGAAGAATGTCCAATGACATTCTCAGAAAATGAAATCAGCTTTGTGAAAATCTCTGTTGAACACATTTACTAAAGTATTAGATCACTACTCATTTCTTTGTTGCTGAGCTTCAAGTTTTCTGTAGAAGACGTGATATTGAAAGTTTATACTTCCATCTGGCCTGGAATTCATGTTTTTTGTTTTAATTAAAAAACGAGTAATTGTAATCCTTAAGACATGGACTATTCAGAAAGTAAGGTAAGATAAGAATTTCTATGGTTTTGAGATGTTGGGGTTTTTTTTTAAAATTTTTTTGGTCTGAGCATTTATTTGGTAGTGGAAAGGCTGGTTGTTAAGAACTGGGTGAGAAAAAAAAGATATACTTGGATTTGAATATCTAAAACTGCAGAAGCTAACTTATAAAATCATAGGTATAGGTGAGAATTTCTAGACCTCGGCTGTATTGACATTTTGGATCAAGTAAGTCTTTGTTGTTAGGAGATGTTCTGTGTGTTATAGGTTATTTAATGCATCACTGAGCTCTAGTCATCAGATGCTAGTGGCCCTTTCTACACACATTAAGTCTTGACAAAAGAAAATGTTTCCAGACGTTTTCAAGAAGGAAAAGACTCTGTGGCTGAAAACGACTGGTAGAAGTATATCAATAACTCCTTTGTTCTTCTTATTCTGTAGTGTGGAGAGCTGTTATTGTTATATACCATCAAGTGTGGAAAGCAGAAGTAGCAAAAAATCACGTATCTCTGAAAGGAATACTAACTCCTTTCTTTGGAAGAAATTGCTTGGTTGAAAAGTTATTTTGATTCTGAGCTAAGTACCACATATAATTTAGCTTTAAAAAACTCAAGTTTCCATAATGGCATTATGCTCATGGCTTATCAAACTCAGTGGGATTATTCAATGAAGCATTTAAATAAACACTAAATTTTAAAACTATTTATGTGTTGTTATGTTCTGTTGAGTCGCCTGCAACTCATAGTGACCCTGTATACAAAAGCCCTAAATCCTGTTCTAGCCTATGATAATCTCACAGTCTCCGACACACCTACTCCCATTGCCCCAGTCACTGAATCAATCCACCTCATATAGTGTCAGTCCCTCCTGTGCTGTCCCTTCACTCTCCCAAGCATGACATCCCTCTCCAAGGACTGGCCCCTCCTTGAAACATGTCCAAAGTATGTCAGACGAAGCCTCAAAATCCTTGCCTCCAAGGACCAGCCTACTTTAACCCTCTCCAGGATGAACCTGTTCCTTTTCTTAGAAATCCATGGTATATTCAATACTCTTCTCCAACATCATAGCTCAAAGGTATCAATTTCCTTCTATCCTCTCTAGTCATTCTCCAGCTGTCTGATGCACAGCAAATGATTGCAAAGACAATGGCATTTATCAAACACACCTTAGTCTCCAGAGTGACACCATTGCTCTTCAGTACTTTGGAGAGGTTCCTAACAGCAGACTTTCCCATCATAAGATGTCTTCCAATTTCCTGGCTGCTGGTACCAAGAGTGTTGACTGTGGAGCCAAACAAACTAAAGCTGTGAACAATCTCAGTCTCTTCACCATCTATCCTGAAGCTGCCAATTGGCCCAGTGGTGAGAATCTTTGTCTTCTTGACACTGAGCCTCAATCCATATTAGAGGCTGCAGTCCTTGACCCTCTGCAGCAAGCGCTTCAGGTCTTCCTCAAGTTCAGTAAGCAGGGTTGTGTCATTGGCATAATGCAGATTGTTGATTAATCTTCCACCAATCCAATACCACACTTCTCCTCATACAGCCCAGCCTCCCAGAGAGTCTGTTCTTCTTATAGGTTGAAAAGGTGTGAAGTATAGCACACATCCCTGGAGTACACCCTTCCCAATTTTGAACCATGTAGTGTTTCCTTCCTCCATTCTGATGACTGCCTCCTTGTCCAAGTATAGGTTTCACATTAGCATGATCAAGTGTTCTGGGATTCCCATTCTTCTCAGAGCCAGCCACAGTTTGCTATGGTCCACACAGTCAAATGCCTTTGCATAATCAATGAAACACAGATAGACATTCCTCTCATACTCCTTGCTTTCAGGTAAGATTGATCTAATATTAGCTACAATACCCCTAACATCACGACCCCTTCTAAACCCAGCCTGCATTTCTAGAAGTTCTCTGTTGATGTGCTGTTCCAGTAGTTTTTGGATAATCTTCAGCAGAATCTTGCTTGCATGTAGTATCAATGATATTGTTCTATAACTTCCACACTGTTGGGTCACCCTGATTTGGAATGGGAACAAATATAGATCTCTTCCAGTCAGTTGGCCAAGTGGTTGTTCTCCAGATTTCTTGGCACAACTTGGTGAGCACATCTAGGGAAGCATCTGTTAGGTGAAATACTTCAATTGGCATACCACCTATTTCTGGGGCCTTATTTTTTGCTAATTTCTTTAAAACAGCTTGAACATCTTCCTTCATCACCATAGGCTCTTGTTCATATGTTGTTTCTTGAAATTCTTCTATGCCTGCCAATTCCTTTTGGTACATTGACTCTGTATACTCCTTCCATTTTCTTTTAATACTTCCTGGATAATTTAATATTCTACCTAAAGCATCCTTAACTATAGCAAATTGAGGTTTGAATTTGTTCTTCAATTCCTTGAGTTTAAGACATGCTAAGAGAGTTTGGCCCTTTTGATTTTCTACTCCAACTCCTTGCACATTTCATTGTAATATTATAGAAATTGAAGAAAAACCAAACATACATATAGACAATTTCTGAGAAGTTGGAGAATTTAATGTGTCCTAGTTGAATGAAAGGTTAAATATCAATGAATTGGGAGCTGCTGTTTGGATTAATACAGTGTTAAAATTCTAGGAGTAGATTTGAGGAAGACCTTCTGGAACACTGGGAAAATGGAGCAATTGTTTTTATTACAGAGAAGATGGCACTCAAGATCTTAAAATTGCATCTACTTCTGTCCACATTTTGTGAAAAATATGACCTTCCTTGTGAAGTTTAAAAGTCAATAATTATTAAATGATTCTATTAAATGAAAGTGTCAGGGTTTTAATTGTAAATTCTTTCAAAATAATAAGGGAAACATAAGAGAACAATAAATAAAGGAGTCATTTTTCTGCTTGCTTGATTCTAATAAGGTGATACCACACAAACATTGTCATAGACTATGTGCCTGGGATAAGGGGTGGGAATCAAGGTGAGAGGGGAAAATAACTTCAAAATATGCTGACTCAGAGTTTTTTTATAAAAAAAAAAAGTTTCTAAAATAGAACTGATCATTACAAATATCAGATTCTACTTTAGAAAATATGGTGGTGGGAAAACGGTATAGCAAAGCCCTAGTTCCTCAGGATCTCAGTTTACATGGAAGGAAGATATATGAGAATAGGACTTACTTGTATTATCTCTATACCCATCACTAATCAGTAACTCACTGAAGACCTTTACTTTGAATTATCAAAACTAGAACTATTTGGCACTTTGGGGTGAGTTGTGGAAACGAAGAGTGAGTAGAAGAAGCTTGACAAGAAGTTGCAATGGTTCAAGAAAAGAGAGAGTAAAGTTCCTTTCCCTTAGCTTTTGGTTTTGTGTGCTGTCAAGTTAGAAACCACTCATAGCTGACCCTCTAGTGGGTTTTCAGAGGCAGTAAGTCATGTGGAAGGAGATTACCCATCCTTCTCCTATAGAGCAGCTGATGGATTCAAATTACATGACCTTGACATTTTAAGAAAGAGAAAAAAGAAATTGGTGGCAAATTTTTCCATATTTCTGTAAAATCTTGTTTTAGAAAGTACCTGGATATGCTGCAATACTGAAGGCAAGCAGTTCAAATTCACTAGCTGCTCTGCAGGAGAAAGATGGGCAATCTCTTCCCATGTGATTCAACGGCCTCTGAAACCCACAAAAGAGTCAGTTGTAGGTCAGTTCTGATTTGACGGTACACAACAACAATATATATTTATCTGATGGTAAGAAGTTTTAGAAAGAGATATTAGCTATACTCACAGGCACAAGGTAAACAATGCCTTAACAGAGTAAACAGCCACTGAAATGTTGTTTATAAACAAAACTGAAGACTTCAAAATAAGGAACTTATTTTAAGCAACTATTATTTATTTTTTGTTATTGTTGTATACTGTTGAGTTAGAACCGACCCATAGCTGACCCTGCAGTGGGTTTTCAGAGACAGTTCATCACATGGGAGAAGATTGCCCATCCTTCTGCCGCAGAGCACCTGGTGGCCCCAAATCATGTGCCTTGAGGATTGCAGCCTGGCTTCTTGCCACTAGGCCACCAGTGCACCAAGGATGTGTCCTATCTCCATATCTTTTCAATCTATATGTGGACCTGATTATCTGAGAGGCTGGGCTCTAAGAGAAGTGTGACATTAGGATTGGAGGTAGACTCATCAACAATCTGTGTTATGCAGATGACACAACCCTGCTTGCTGAAATTGAAGAGGACCTGAAGAGCTTGCTGTGGAATATCAAAGACTGCAGCCTTCAATATAGATTGAAGCTCAATGTTAAGAAAACAAAGATTCTTACCTTTGGGCCTACTGGCACCATTATGATGAATGATGAAGAGATTGAGATTGTTGACAGCTTCAGTTTGCTTGGCTCTACAATCAACACTCTTGGTACCAGCAACTAGGAAACTAAAAGACGAATTGCACTGGGAAAGTCTGCTGTCAGAGACCTCTCCAAAGTATTGAAGAGGAATGGTGTCACTCTGGAAACTAAGGTGTGCCTGATACAGTCCATAGTCTTTGAAATTACTTGTTGTGCATCAGAGAGCTGAACAATGACTAGGGATGATAGAAGGAGAGTTGATGACTTTGAGCTTTGGTGATGGAGAAGAGTATTGAATATACCACGGACTCCTAGGAGAACAAAGAAGTTAGTTCTGGAGAGAATGAGACCAGGCTGCTCCTTGGAGCCAAGGATTCTGAAGTTTTGTCTGACATATACTTTGGACATGTTGCAAGTGGAACTATTCCTTGGAGGGGGATGTCATGCTTGGAAGGTTAGAGGGACAGCTCAGGAGAGGAAGACTATCGATGAGAGGGATTGATTCTCGATGAGATGGATTGATTCTGTCACTTTTGGTAAAGGGGATAGGTGCGTCAGAGAGAGTGATATAGGCAAGGAATAGAGCAGGTTTTAGGGCTATTGTACATAGGGTTCCTATGAGTCGCAAGTGACTCGATGACACATGACAGCAACAACAACATTGCTGACTGTCAGCCGTGACTAGCTCATGGCAATTTTAGAGACACTTGCTTTGTATGTCAGGTAATGAATGGAATGTTCCGCTAGCCCTTGACAATTTATAAAGACCTTAGGAAAACATAATACATACACATTTCAGAAGCCATTTCTTCCAACCTACTTCAGTTCTCTCCTCTTGACAACATGTATTACAACGACTATGACAACGCCTATGGCTGTGGCTGTGGATACATCACTGGCTGTGACTGTGGCTTTGGCTCTGGCTATAGTTGTGGTTTGGGCTCCTGTTATGGTTGTGGCTATCTATGGCTATGGATCTAGCTCTGGTTCTAGCTGTGCTTCCCGCTATAGCTGTGGCTATGATTATGGCAGTGCCTATGGTTTTGGTTGCTGTGGGTACTGATAATTTTGCTACAGAAAATGTTATTCTTCTTGCCGCTAGAGCATCACTGTCTGAGCAATGTTTGCTTCTGAAATGATACGTCTGAGAATAATCTTCACTTAAGAATCTCTATAGTAGCACTTCTGTATTCAAGAAATTACGTGCTTGACAAAGGCATTGATTGATCTCTAAGAATTTATCTCTTTGAATTGTTTTTATTTCTGCCTAGAGACTCCATGAAATCATCCATTTTCTGAATGTTATTCTTTTTTTTTTTTTGCAGGGTACATAATAGTACTTTATTTTATTGAAATATTTTGCATGTATACATTGCAGAATAAAAAGTTATCAAATATATGTACATAGTTCATTGTCATTATTCACACAATTATGTTCTATAAAGTCACCAGAACATTGAATTATCCAACACAGAACCACTGATCCTGAAGAAAATACAAGGTTAGTATATTGTGGGCCTTAAGCAGCAATATTTTTATCACCTGATCAATGCACAACCTTGTTTTATGTGTACTCTTAAAACATTTCATATACACTGTTAACTTCATGAACATCAAAATCATGACACAGCTAACCTAAGATGTTTTCCTCAGTGAGACAAATCACAGCTTTCTTGTGCTCAGAAATATTGGATTCAGCTATGCATTTAGGGGGTTCTTTTATAAAATTTTTTTTAATTATTATTTTTGTGTGTGTACTGTCAAATTGGACCTGACTGGTACAGGAGATTGTCCCTCCTTCTCCAGCAGAGCATCTGGTGTATTTGGTTGTTTTTTTTTGTCATTTCACAGTGCTTTATTTGTTATTTTATAATTGCTTAAAGACCTTGTTACGAAAAGTGCTAATACATACTTAATCTAAAGGACTTTTATATTCAAGAAAAGGCCTATATTCAAAGTGAAACCCTAACTCTGATGACTTACAAATTCAAACATGCCTTTTAAGGAGGTGTCCCTCTTCAACATGTTTTTTAAAAATTTAGTTGTGATCCTGATATCACAAAGTATCGACATTTTCACAAATCATCACCCTTCATCCTCTTTCATCCTTCATTCTAGCTCTAGTAAACTTTAAAATTTTGTTTTGGCTAAATTTTTCTTTTCTCTTTCCTTTTTTTAAATCCTCAAACACCTCCATTTAAAGAGTTCTGTGTTTTCCAGGGTCAGCCTCCTCCAATCCCACCCTTCTTAGATTTCCAGTATTTTTTCCCTTTTTTCATTATTAAATTTTATTACTATTAATGAACATTTACAGGGATTTTGGGTTTTCATTCCTTCATTGTTTCACCATTCTCTCTAACCTCTTCCCCAGTTTGTTCTTCTTCCCCTGCCCTCCAAAAGTCTGTTTTAATTGTCCAATTGCCACAGTGCTTGTCAAAGCCAGTTCTGTTTAATCTCCTTTGTCAGTGTGTCCTTTGCCGTTCCCTATCACTCCTCCCTGAGAGAGACTTCACCCTGATTCATAAGGGAAATGGGATGGCGTATTCTCTTAGCTACTTCCTGCTGAAAAGGGACGCTGTGGGTTTCAGGGTGAAGATCTTCTCTCACTACTCTAAAGGGCCCCTTTGGCAGTAGGAAACACATAGACTATTATGGAGATTTATTTTGGAATTTAGATGCACTGTTATTAATTGTGCTTAGTCGTCCATTTTCATATCCTTGAAGATGTATCATGGGGGTGTTGCAACCTAGAAGACACAAATTTAAGTAACAAGTTATAAGTACATGAGTCAAAAATTATGGAAAAGTAAAAGAAAAGATTCTTTCATTGTTTTACAAACCCTCCCCCAGGTCCCCTCCACCATGTAGCCATCGCTCTAGACTCCTGTGATGACAGAAATACCTAGTCACATATCTCTTTTAATGTCTGATACCATTATTTCTGATATTCCACATTCTTCAGACACATATACACATAAGCCCACATCACCCATTGTTTCAGAACTGGGCTCTATAAATGACGCATGTATCTAGAACGAAGTTGGAGTGTATACGGTACTCAGAAAATAATGAGAAAACAAAGGATCTCAAAGAGAAGAATGCATCAGCATCTTTTGAAGAGTAATGGAATTAAAGACACAGTAAAGAATTATTGAGAAAGTAAACTCAGACTCTGTTTTTAAGGAACACAAGCAAAAATCTGAGGGAAGGAAAAGTATTGTTAGGTACTATGGCATTAAATATGACTCATGGCAACAGTATGAACATTAAATCAAGGCCTTGCTCTGTCTTTTACTATTCTCCCTGTTACCACTATGCTCAATCTCATTGCTGCGTTCATTGTGTCAATGAAATGGAATAAATAAAAGGAAATAATTAAATAAAGTGGAAATCAGAAAGGATGCATTTGTTAATAAGTTTTGAGAAAGTATATTGAGTCCTTCTTATAACAAATATGTTTAATATTTTCAACACAGTGAGGGTAACAATGGGCTTGACCATATCAGAGATTTTGAATATGGCACAGCCCTGGGCAAGGTTCAGATCTGTTGTTCCATGAGTTGATATGAGTTGTAGTTGACTGAACAACACTTAACAACAACAGCAACAATATCATCAAACACACACTCACAGACACACACACACACACACACACACACACACACACACAATCTGCTTATACAGTGTTTACATTCCAAAAGTGGATTTAAAACAAACAAGCAAACAAACAAAAAAACTACTTAAGATGTTGCCCCTGAAAAAAATAAAAAGCTTTAAGAGAAGGTAAAGTTTGAAAAAAACAGAGCCTGAGAAGTATTCCAGAGTTTCTTTTTTACTCATACAAGTTAAAGAAAGATTAAAACCTCTCTCTAACCACTCACAATAGTCTGAGAGATATTCACATATTTCGTACTTGAAAACATAAAGATGCTTGCTGTGAATAAAGAAGTTTTGGTGGCTTATTGATAAGGAGTTATATTGCTAACCCAAAGGTTGGCAGTTTGAATCCACCAACTGCTCCATGTGAGAAAGATGGGAGATCTCCTCCCACATGGTTTATAACCTTTGAAAACCTGATAGAGGGCCAATTATGAGTCTGTTCAGACTTGATGATATATAACAATGTTACAACCAATAAGCTGCAAATAACTACTAGAAAGGCCAGCAGCACCTTCAAAGAATTAAATTCATTAATTTTAAATGCAATAAGGTGATGTTACAGTTCTCCTTTAGAAAAAAACCCTCAAGCCCTAAGGCCTTAAATATATCTTTTGTATTAGAGCAGCTGTGTCGGTGGAGTTAAAAAACAAAACAAAAAACCCCACTTACTCATCTACCAGCTTGACTTCGCATGACGAAGTCTGAATTTCCCAAATTTAGGAGACCTCACAAGATTCAGAGATAAAAAGCCCTTGATTTCAATGCCAATACCACAGCGAGGCTATCTATATTCATTACTTATTTTAGACCAAATGATGAATAATTAGTACTTTAATATTTGATGAACATGTATAAAATAGGATCCAGTGACTGGCTATGTTCTGGCTACTCAGAGATTAGACTAAAATCAGTAGCAGGCACCACAAAAAGATAAAGGTAAATAATCCAGTTGACAAATAGGCACAGGATATAAACGGACTCTTCACCGAAGAAGACATTCAGATGGCTAACAAACACATGAAGAAATATTCAAAATCTCTAGCTCTAAGAGAGATGCAAATTAAAATAACTATGAGATATCATCTCACCCCAGTCAGAATAGCAAAATTTAATGGAACAGCAAGCAACAAATGCTGGAGAGGTTGTGGAGAAACTGGAACCCTTATTCACTATTGATGGGAGTGTAAAATGGTACAACCACTGTGGAAGGCGGTATGGCGCTTTCTCAAAAAGTTGCAAGTAGAGATACCATTTGACCCAGCAATTCCACTACTGGGAATATACCCTAAAGATACCATAACTGATGTCCAAGCAGACATATGCACACCCATGTTTATTGCGGCTTTGTTCACAATAGCAAGGATTTGGAAACAACCTAAGTGCCATTAACAAACAAATCGATAGAGAAGCTGTAGTATATTCACACAGTGGAATACTATCCTGCATTGACAAACAAGGAACTCATGCAATATTATTCAAAATGGGTGACCCTGGAGGACATTATACTGAGTGAAGCATCTAAGTGACAAAAGGACAAATACTGCATGGTGCCACTGTTGTACAACAGAACTGACATTAGGATTGGGGGGAGACTGAGAAGGATGGGTTCAATAATGTATACTGCATTGAAACAGATGAGGGAGAAAACTGTTTAAAAAGGATATGTGATTAGGGATATGACAGGAGTCCAGAGCGAAAGCTGCATAGTGGAATGGACCTGGGGGAATGAAAGAATTTTTCTTTTACTTTTCCAAGAGGGTAGTATACTAGGGGGAAGGGTTGGGAGGGGAGAAAAGTGCCACAATGAATAAATGGAAATCCAAAGTCTCTTTAAATTTTCATTGAAATTAATAATAATTTTTTTAAAAAGAAAAAACCCAAAAAACAAAAGAAAAACCAACAATCAAACAAAAAAATCAGTCACAGGGTTGTGTAAAAATTATAGCTCTTAAGAAATAGAAATAATTTATTATATTATTTGCTATTGAAGATATTCTGATAAAAGAACAGTATCATTATTAGGAATATAAAAAGATAATCCATAAAGGGGAGGCAAAGGATTAATCATTGGGATGTACAATTTGATGAGTTGGGGGTAAGGGAAATGGAAATAATTTGTTAGAATTTGTATTAGAATTTTGTAAATAAGTCGTAGAAAATATAAAATGAAATGAAAAAATAAAAAAACCCCAAACAAACAAACAAACAAACAAGATAATCCATACATCCAGGAAAGGGTATTCACGAAGCTATCATTAACTTATCTTTAGAAACGGAAATGTCATTCTCTTTATAAAAAATAATTGAAAATACTTTCGCTTGCATGAGAAAATAGTAAGACTGTTAACAGAGAAAGGACAGATAAAATTAGATAAAGTTTGTGCATGTACTTAAAAAATATCAAATTGTTAAAACATATTTATTGATTATAAATGCTATTCTACAAATATTTTAAATAAAGATGTTATTATTTTCCTTATGTTCACCCAAATGCCACTAATAGAAAATTTCAGAATATATCTTTTCTTTTATAATTATATAGTGTTATTTTTGAGATACACACTAAGCTGACTAGAAGGCTCAATTGAAGAGAAGAAGCCATATTCGCCCACCAGCAAACATCAAAGAAAGGACCATGGCAGTCTACTCTGCTGCAGCAAGCTCCCAGCATCCAGAGCTATGGACTTCTAGGAAAGTACTTAGTGAAGCAAAATATTATCCTGGGATAATTCACTCATAAATGGAACTGATCAGTTTGTCACTTGCTTAAAGTGCTTAAATTGCTAAACAAGAAGGTTATTTATGTTTGAAGGTAATATAGAATTTTTAGTTATTACCTATCGGTAACTTGAAACTGATCATACTACAGTATGCATTGTGTGAATTATAACAAATTATGGCTAACATTGAGAAGAATTGGAATTCAAGAACACTTGTATGTATTTATGTGAAACCTATACCTAGACAAAGAGCCGTTGTACAACCAAAGCAAGGGAACACTGCATTCATTATTTAAAATTAGGAAAGCTGTATTTTAGAGATATAACCTTTCTCCATACCTATTTAATCTGTTTGCTGAGCAAATTATTCAAGAAGCTGGAGTCCATGAAGAAAAATGTGGTATCAGGATTGGAGGAAGACTCATCAATAACTTCTGTTATGCTAATGACACGACCTTGTTTATTCAAAGTGAGAAAGACTTAAAGCTCTTGCTGCAGAAGACTGAACATTGCAACCATCAATGTAGATGGCATCTCAAAAATCATCACCACTAGACTTAAGAAACAGTGTGATGGATAGAGAAAAGATTGAAAGGCTCAAGGGTGTCATCTTATTTAGATTTACAATCAATACATTTAATACTAACAGTCAGAAGATAAGGAGATTATTGCACTGAGAAAGTTTGTAATCAGGAACCTCTCCAAATTATTGAGGACCAACGATGTCAGTTTAAGGACTAAGGTGCACTTGATTCATACTATGATCTTTTCAATCATTTGCTATTTATTTGAGAGCTGGACAATGACTACGGATGACAGAAGAAGAATTGATGCCTTTGAACTGTGATGCTGGAGAAGAGTGCTGAATAGTCTATGGACTGTAAAAGAACAAACAGATAGGGTTTGGGGAAGGTGCAATCAGAGTGCTCCTTGGAGGCAAAGATGATGAAGTTTCATCTCCTACTTTGGGCAGGTGGCTTGGAGAGATTATTCTTTGCAAAAGGATATTGTGCTTGGGAAGGTGGAGAAGCAGGGAAAGAGAGGAATACCCTCAACCAGATTGGTTGACATGGTAAATATGACAATGGACTTTAGATTGTTGGAGATTATTAGGATGGCACAGGATAGGGTTCAGATTGGTTGTTCATAGGGCTGTGTGAATCATATTTGGCTTGATGTCATCTAACAACAATGACAACAACAGTACTTCTATCTAATTTACTGTTGCTATTATTGGCAATTCATCCTCAAGACATAGTGATTCTATTTGAAAATCAATAGAATGTCACTGGTTGATTTTTGTAAGCAGTTCTCAAGCTTTTATTCTAGTCTGCCTGCTTAGAAATGTGCAAACTTCTTTGATCTTGGATTTCCTTGATAAAAGATAGAATCCACTATTTAACTGCTAGCTATGGTAGCATGGTACCTTAAATGATGCCTTACTAACCCAAAGGTCAGTGGTTTGAATTCACTAGTGGGCAGTGCAACTCCCTCCAGGCTATGCCAACAGAGCTCCTGTTTCAATTCTGAAAGTTTTTTTGTGGATATGTGTTATTTAGGAAACTGAAAAAAATGTAAATAAAACCAAAACCAGCAAAATCCTCATGCTGATCAATGAATACAGGCTATAATATTGATTGTCTAGTTTGGGCATGTTGCTAGGAGAGGCTATGCCTTGGAGAAGGACATCATGCTTGAAAAGCTGGAGGGTTGCCAAAAGAGAGGAAGGCTTTCAATTAGATAATTGAAACAGTGATTTATGCCTTGGGTTTGAGTATTTCAGAGCTGATTCATCTACCTACCAAAACATGATGATCTAAGATAAGATTTATGTTATGACTGTAGCTGAAACACTCAATTTTACCAAAAACCCAGATGAATGTTCTTGAGCAAATTACTTAACTATAGTTAGCTTCTGTTTTCTCATCTTAGCATGTGCATATTAATAACTATCACAACCTCTGGTTTACATTGTTATTGACTGACTCAAAAGAAGTAATAAACATAAAGAAGAATATAAATATTGTTAATTGTTACTTGAGTCAGGCTATGATCTTTTCAATCATTTACTATTTATCTGAGAGCTGGACAATAACTAAGGATGACAATAAGAATTGATGCCGTTGAACTGTGGTGTTGGAGAAAAGTGCTGAAGAGCCTATGAACTCTTATTATTTTCTGTAGACTATTACCGAAGTTTAAGAAGAATATTGCTTTAAATACAATCGGTGGTGGTGTTATGTGCTGTTGAATCCGCTAGAACTCACAGCAGCCCTATAATCTGAAACTTGCCCTATCCTGAATCTTCTTCAGGATCTTTGACATGATCAAGCAATTGTTATAGTCATTGTTCTATCTCATTGATGGTCTTCCTCTCTTATGCTGACCCCTCTCCCTCCCCCAGCATAATGCCTTTTCCCAAGAACTAGTCGCTCCTGACAACACACCCAAAGAATGTGAGACTAAGTTTTACAGACTTGCCACTAAGGAACAACCTAATTTTACTTCTGAGAAAAATTTATTCTTTTGGAAGCTCACTGGATATTCAGTACTCTTTTCCAAGATCACAATTCAAAGGGAATTGTGCATCTTCTATCAACCTTATTTCTTATCCAATTTTTAGATGCAGGAGAAGCAATTGAAAATAGTGTGACTTGGATCAGGTACAAGTTAGCCTTTAAACAGACTTAGTTTCTCCTTAGAACTTTGGAGAGATTTTAGATGGCAGATTTCTCAATGCAGCACATCTTTCGATTTTTGACTGCTTCTACCATGGCTGTCGATTCTGGGGCAACTTCAGTCTTTTCTTTGTCTAACATGATGTTGCCTATTGGTCCAGTGGTGACAATTTTTGTTTTCTTGATGTTGAGATATAATTAATATTGAATGCTTTGAACTCCAGTAAGTTCTTAGAATCTTCCTTATTTTCTGCAAGTAAGGCTGTGCCACCAATATTAAGAAAGCTCTTGATGAGTCTCCTACTAACCCTGATGCCACCTTCTTCTTCAGCTGGCTACCTTCTCAAATGATCTCATGAGCACGGTAACTGAATAGGTGTGAGGAAAGGAAATAACCGTAACAGGCACCGTTACTGATTTTAAACCATGCAGTGTTCTCTTGTACTATTTGGGAAACTGCTTCTTGAGTTATACATTTTGCAAAAGTAAATAATTAAGTGTTCTGTGGCTCCCATTTTTCTCAATCTTTCACAAAACAAATACAATTTGTTATGTTTCCCATGGTTAAATGCCTTTAAATAAAAGAGAAACAAATAAACAACACTAGTAACATTTTTCTGGTATTCATTCATTCTCTGCTTTCAGCAAGATCCATCAGACACCAATTCTGATATCCATTGTACCACAGACTCTTCTAAGTTCAGATTCGATTTCTTCTCAATCCACAGTGAGTGCCTACTTCATAATATTCTCAGAAAATAAAGGCAATTATTGAATAAAAGTAACACACAATGAAGCAAATAATGAAGCAAAAATGTTTTAGTATAACATGCTTAAACCCCATTAGTTTACACAACAAAAGAGGGATGACTCTTAGTGTACGGTTTCTCTATTTGTTGTTGTTAGGTGCTGTTACCCTGAGTATGACTCATAGCAACTCTATGCATAACAGACATGGACCCTGTCCTATCTTGTGCCATCATCATCTTTTCTGAAATACTCGACCAATTGCTGCATTCACTTTTTTAAATCCATCTAGGTGAAGGTCTTCCTCTCTTCCTCTTATTGTCCACCTTTCCAAGCATGATGTCCCTTTCCAAGGAATAGCCCCTACCAGCAACATGCACCAAGGATATGAGACAAGGCTTTGATATCTTTGACTCTAAGAAGTTTTCTGGCTGTACTTTCTCCAAGATATATCTGTTTATTCTTTTTCCAGTCCAGGAGATATTCAGTACTCTTCTCCAACATCACAGCTCAAATGCATTAATTCTTCTGTCGTTGCATAGTAAACAATTGGAAAGACCAATAAAGCATCAGCATCTTAGTCTTCAAACTGTCATCATTGCTCCTCAATAATTTGGAAAGTCCCTGGCCGCACAATTTCCCAGTGCAATACATCTTCTAATCTGATTGCTGGTACCAAGGGTGTTGATTATGGATCCAAGTAAGATGAAGTTATTCACAATTTCAACTGCCTCCCACCTTCATTTATCATGATGGTACCTATTGGTCCAGTGATGAGAATTTTAGTTTTATTTACTTTGAGATGTAATCTATATTGAAGGCTGTAGTCTTAGATCTTCTGTAATAAGCTTTTTAAGTCCTCCTTTACTTTTAGCAAGCAAGGTTGTGTCAAATTTATAATGTTAATAATTACTCTGATTCTGATGTCATAGTTTTTTTCTTCACAGGGTCCAATTTCCCAAATGATTTGCTTAACATACAGACCTAATAGATATGGAGAGAGGATACAACCCTGACACAAACCTTTCTTAATTTTAAAACATATAATATTCCCTTGCTGTGTTCACACAACAGTCTCTTAGTATAGGTTTTTCATGAGCACAATTGAATATTCTGAGATGCCCATTCTTCTCAATGTTAGCCATAAGTTTTGTGATCCACACAGTCGCATGACTTTGCATAGTCGATAAAGTACAAATAGACATTCTTTTGGTCTTCTTTCCTTTCATTCAGGATCCATCTGACATTAGCAGTGATATCCCTGGTGCCACAGATTCTTCAAAACCTAGGATTCTCACCACTGGACCAATTAGCAGCATCAGGATAGATGGTAAAGAGACTGAGATTGTTAACAACTTTAGTTTGCTTAGCTCCACGGTCAACACTCTTGGCACCAGCAGCCAGAAAATAAAACAAACAAACAAAAAAAACCAAACAGACAAAAAGTATTGCGAAGGGAAAATCTGCTGTTAGGGATCTCTCCAGGGTACTGAAGAGCAATGGTGTCGGTCTGGAGACTAAGGTACATCTGATACAGGCTATGACCTTTTCAATAATTTGTTATGCATCAGAGAGTTGGACAATGACTAGGGAGGATAGAAGGAGAATGGATGTCTTTGAGCTGTGGTGCTGGAGAAGAGTATTGAATATACCATGGACTGTCAAGAAAACAAACAGATTCATCCTGGAGAGGGTTAAACCAGGCTGCTCCTTGGAGGCAGGATTCTGGGGCTTTGTCTGACATACTTTGGACATGTTGTAAGGAAAGACAGGTCTTTAGAGAGGGACATCATGCTTGGGAGGGTGGAGGGACAGCGCAGGAGGGGAAGGCCCTCCAGGAGGTGGATTGATTCAGTGACTGGGGCAATTGAGATGAGTCTATCGGAGACAGTGCGATTGGCACAGGACAGAGCAAAGTTTAGGGTTGTTATACACAGGGTCACTATGAGTCACAAGCCACTCGATGACACATAACAAGATTGAAGTTCTGCCAAGTATCTGTCCAAGTATCTTTAGCAACACTTCACATCATTTTAGACTCACCAGTCTCCTATTTTTGTGACCACTGTTATGACCATGGGCTCTATCTATTTTTTTGCAAGTATAATTGGAGAGTGCCTCTCCATATGCTTTCCCATTGATGCTGAGATCATCCCCTAGTGCTTAAGAATGTGTACCAGGAAATGCAGTAGCACTAATACCCCTCTGAGGAATAAACCTAATTTAGGTTTGATTATACTCCACAAGACATACTTATTCAGTGTGTAGAGTACATTTATTACTTTGCGACTATCTTGACTGGTTAGCGTCAAAACTTGGGCAAGGCCACTTGACAATATGTTATCCTTAACATAATGAGCTTTTCAGAAATTAAAATTGCTGTAGTAATGAGGCAATGAAGTCTGTGCTCATTATGCCCCACCCCTGTCAGACAGTATATAAAGGTCCTGGAAGCATAAGAAACATTCAACTTTCAGAATCATTCTCTCTCACCTCAACTGAAGCTTCTTCTCTTGAAATCATGTGTTACAACTACTACAGTGGCTACGGTTCTGGCTGTGGCTATGGTTCAGGCTATGGTTGTGGCTATGGCTCTGGCTCTGGCTGTGGTTATGGCTCTGGCTACGGCTGTGGCTCTGGCTCTGGCTACGGTTGTGGTTACGGCTCTGGCTACGGCTGTGGTTATGGCTCTGGCTACGGCTGTGGTTACGGCTCTGGCTACAGCTGTGGCTCTGGCTCTGGCTACGGCTGTGGATATGGCTCGCGCTATGGATATGGCAGCTGTGGCTACCGACCATTGTGCTACAGAAGATGCTATTCTTCTTGCTATTAGAAGACCACCCTCTGAGAACTATTTGCTTCTGAAACAACACTTCCAAATGTAAGCTGGGATCAAGACCCTCTATAGCAAGATTTGTGTCTTCAAGAAATTACATGCTTAACAAAAATATTAACCTCTCAATGCCTATTCCTTAGAATTATATCTTTTTGTTTAGGTCTTTGATTTTATCATACTCTTTTCCAAATGTTATTCTCTAATTCCTTATTATCTGATTTTATGTTATGACTATGTTGATTTTCCCTAAAGTTGGGCAAAATCACTCTTCTAAATAATAAATTTGCTTTGCTCATATAAAATATATGTGTAGTTGGCTTTTGAGTTACTGTTTTCTTGATATGTGTGGCAACTCTGGAAGTTGGTCTAACAACATGTTCAGTTCTTCATGGGTAAACAATTATTTCCTAAATTATAAAAGGAGCTCTCCACTGACTTCTTATGTCTGACGTGTCCTGGAAAACACACATTTAAACACAAAGCACAGAGCATTTCAGACTTGTGCTTGAAAATTGTGGTGGTATCTAGTAGGAAGACAGCATAAAAGAACAGTGATGACGTTGTTTTAGATGATCTCAAAGCCCCAGTACACAGAAATTCAGCCAGTATATTTAGAAGATCAGTGACATTTATGAGAAAAATTTACTATCTCCTTCTATGTGATTTAAAACCTCTGAAAATTTGTAGGGTCAGCTATGATTTTATTCTGATTCAATGACAACAAATATGAAAGTGAGCATGCAACATTAAAGAATGATGAAAAATCTGTGAAATATTTTGGAACATGGATGGACTTGGAGAATATGATGTATACGAATTGTAGAAGGATAAACAGTGCCTAAGAACATTTTATAAAAAGTTAACAAAATTTCTACACACAGAAAGAAACATTCGTTGATGATTGTTATTTTTGGGAGGCAAAATTAGAAAATAACAACTAGAGAGTGACATAGAGTAACCTGAATGGAGAAAAAGGCTATAAACAACAAGGGTGAGATCAGCACATGACCAAAACAAAGGAGGATACCGAGAGATGCACAAAACTAAAAGACAGTAGTAAATATGATTGTACATACAATCCCACAAAATAGTAAAATCATCTGAAAGTAGATACATAATCATGGATCCCAAAGAGATTTAAGAAGGCAAATGAGTGTACGTCAATAAGTATTTATAGGTTTGGCAGAGAATTTTAAAAAGTATGAAAAGAACCCCAAATGATTGGACATGACAATTACATTAATGACAATGTTATAAAACAAAATTTTTAGTGATTTTATGAAAGATTTGTAAACCTTCACTCAAAAATAAATTTTTAAAAAGTTAAAAACAAAAAAAAAGTATAGCTTATTAGAGATGTTTCATACCATATGAATTTGATGGAACTGAAAAGAAATATAATTCTTGATGTATTTTGAGAGATTTTAATTCATATATGCAGTAATCACCTAACCACAACAACAAATAACAAATGCTGGCGAGGTTGTGGAGAAACTTGAACTCTTATTCACTGTTGGTGAAGTGTAAAATGTTGCAACCACTGTGGAAGGCAATATGGTGCTTTCTCAAAAAGTTGCAAATAGAAATATCATTTGAGTCAGTAATTCTGCTTCTGGGAATATACCCTACCCTACAGAAACTGTAAATGCCACCCAAGCAGATATATGCATACCCATGTTTATTGCGGCTTATGATAGCAAGGAGTTGGAAACAACCCAAATGGATAGAGAAACTGTGGCATATCCACACTATGGAGTGCTATACCGCATTGAAAAAGAAGGAACTCATGAGTCATTACACAAAATGGGTGACATTATACTGAGTGAAATACCTCAGTCACAAAAAGACAAATATGGCATAATTCTTATAAAACAGTGAGGGATGGGTGGAAACTAAGAGGAGATAAAAATGTACACAACATTGAAACAGATGAGGGAGAGCACTGTAAAAAGTGAATATATTATTAGGTCTTATTGGCATGCCAAGAGTTCAGAATAAGAACTGAATAGTAAAGTTGTCTGGGGTGACGGGGTGGTGTTTTTTATAACAATGAAAGAACTTTTTCCCCCAAGGAAAAAAGTGACCTTCGGGGCAAGGTAGGCAGGGAGGAAATGGAAACAATGAAAGATTGGAAACCCGAATTCTTTATAAACTTC
>NW_006399801.1:17395626-17412877 GCF_000299155.1 Elephantulus edwardii
TATTATTATTTTTAAAAACCTGAAAAAAATCCTCACCAGTTTCAGGAAAAGTTAGAAATAGCTCTAAGAAGCACAATATGGAAAGATAAAGTTCAGTAACTTTTGAGTAAAATAAGTTGTTGTTGGATGCCATCTAGTTGAGTCCAAACTGATAGTGACCCCATGAACATCTAATCTCTAAACTCTGTCCTATCCTGTCATTCTCACCATCTCTGACACACTTGAGCCCATTGGTGCAGTTACTAGCCAATCTTAGCAACATATTATAAGGTATTCTAGAAAGAGAATTGATGCCTTTGAGCTGTGGTGCTGGAGAAGTGTACTGAATATACATGGACTGCTAGGAAAACAAACAGGTTTGTCCTGCAGAGGGTGAAGCCAGAATGCTCCTTGGAGTTAAGGATTCTGAAGCTTCGTCTGACATACTTTAGGCATGATGCAAGGGGGGACTGGTCCTTGGAGAGGGACATCATGTTTGAGAGAGTGGAAGGGCGACGAAGGAGAGGAAGACATCGATGAAATGGATCGATTCTGTGAGTGGAGTGGTGGGAATGAGTGTGTTTGAGACAGCGAGGTTGGCACAGGATAGAAAGGCGTTTAGGGCTCTTGTACATAGGGTCGCTATGAGTTGCAAATGATTCGATGGCACATAACAACAACAACAAGAAGAGTATAATATGGTACAATAAACAATTCCAACTTATATTTTTAAGTTGTAAATAAATGAGATTCAGAGACTTAGAGGACACTTTTTTGAATTGGAGAAAATATTATAATGCATTTTAACATATAAGCTACCCAGGCTTTCTGTGTGATTAAATCTGACGTACCCGGAACTCAGAGATGCTGAAAAGATATTTACTTCAAGTTAGTGCTAGCTTTTTCTATGCACAGGGTCTAACACTGGCAAACTAATGAAGAATTGTTTTATTTTAAGAACAGGGAAGTCTTTAACTCAGTGAGCATTTGGAGGATCTGACGGCTTACGTACACACAGTAACCCTGAGATTAGGCTTATAAACAGCAGATATAAACTTTGGAAATTATAGCTCTCTGAAAATCTAATTCATGGCTTCATCATGTTGCTTGTAATTGAAGGCATTCTGAAAAAGAACATATATCATTTATTGCTATAAGGTGCTCTGTAGTCTGTTCCAGTTTATAATGACCCATATACAATAAAGCAAAAATTACATTTCTGAGTCTATGCCTTTCTCATATTTTTTTGTTTGTTTGAGCTCATTGTTGCAGGCAGCATGTCAAATAATTTCATTGAGAGCCTTCCACTCTTTTCCTGACCTACTATTTTACCAAGCATAAGATCCTTCTCCAGACTCTGCCCCTTCTTGTCTGAAGAAGCAAAATGTCTAAAGTAAGCAAAATAAAATATTACTCTTCTCTATTCTTACCAATATTATCATTCAAACACAGCAATTGTTCTTTAATCTTCCTTATTCATTTTCCCATATTTCTATGTGTATCACTCAACAACTCAACTTGTTTCCATTAAATCAGAAAAGACTCATAGCTGATTCTCCACTGGATTTTCAGAACCTGTAATTCGCATAAGAGTAGATCGGCCATCTTTCTCTTGCATAGCAGCTGTTAGATTTGAATTGCTTGTCCTTAGGTTTCCAGGATATCTCATTAACTACTAGGTCAGCAGATTTCCCTACTGAGTCACCAGAGTGTTTTAGGCAATTGAAAATACTATGGAATGGGTCAGGCTTCAAAGTGACATCATTGGTGTTGGGTGTTTTTCTTCTATTTTGTCTTTTACCTTTTTAGAAAATGACCAATTTTAATGGATATTTTTTGGAGTAGGTTTTTTTTCCCTTTAAATTTTATTTTATATTGGTTTTCTTGCAATGTTTGTATACATAGTGTTTCACACTATTCTTCATTCACATTGTGTTTCACACTATTCTTCATTCACATTGTGTTTCATATGATCAATACCTTAAAAAAGTCTTTTGCAGAAAATTTCTCCATTGAAATATATCATTTTCTTTTTACTACCACAAATGTTGATTCTACATACTAGTAAGTGAAATTCTTGTCATGACAGCTTTCTCTTCTTAATATGCTGCTTGTTACATCATGTCTAAGAATTGTAGAGATGTAATCCATATTGAAATTTGTAGTCTTTGAGTTTCATTAATAAGTGCTTCAATTCTTCTTAATTTTCAGAAAGCAAAATTATGTCATCTGTTTGTCACAGGTTGAAAATAAAAGTTTCTCCAAAGAAGAAAGAATGAAAAAACAAAACAAAAACCATAGAAATCAGTGAGGAGAGGCTAAAAAATTTATCTATACCCAAAATTTTTAAACCCTATTAAAAAAATTATGTTTTTACAATATAATGAAAGAAATTTTGTATTCATTAGTATTCTCCTCCTGCAAGTTACCATTACCTCAATGTTATCTAAATGCTAACACTTCTAAAAACAGACTTTTATAGCTAGTAGTTAAGAGCTTAGCCTTTAGAGTCATAGTACTTGAGTTCTAGCGTCAAGTTCATCAGTAATTAGTTGTGTGACAATCGGCACATGATTGAGCTTCTCTGAATTTCAGTGCATACAATCATAAAGTGACAAAACAGTCCTCGCTAAAGATTATTCTTAATTATTGTTGTTGTTTAATGTTGTATTGGAACCAACTTACAGTTAGCTCCCAGTGGGATTTCAGAGATAGTAAATTGCACTGTGGAGATCGTCCATCTTATAAAAGCAAAGCAGTGGAAAGAGTCAAACTGCATGCCTTTGGGTTTACAGTTTAATTCCTCACCACAAAACCATCATACCAAGTGCAATAAAGAATGTGAATATCTCCCATTGTGAGAAATGATAATAATTTTTTCTAATTTTATTTGTTATTAGATTATAAAATTGTTGATGCTTAACCATTTCAGCATACAGAAATATCAATTTCATACAACCAAGCTTAATATGTTATTAATAATAATAATGATACTATTTTGACAAGCCTAGAATTTTAATCAATGATCTCTATTTCCTTATGTCAAAAATACGTGCTTATTCTCCAGATGTTTCATACATGCATTTTACATATGCTAAAGTCTGAAATGTAACATACTGTGACAGCAAGAAACTTTTATAGCTTGTCAATGCATTGGGCTTTGCATTAATGGGCTTTAATAGAGTTATTGTTGTATACCATTGAGATGGAATCGACCCATCACTGACCTTTCAGTGGGTTTTCAGAGACAAGCAATCCCATAGAAGGAGGTTACCCCTCTTTTTCTCCCAGAGTAATTAGTGGATTTGAACCATGTGCCTTTGGGATTGCAGCACAGTTTCTTAACACTAGGCCACTAGAGTTCACTTTTAATAGAGTAGTTTATTTAATAGAGTAATATTTTTAACACTACTTTTGTCATCCCTTATATTAACTACTTGGTGAATTTCTTTTAGCATTTAAAAAAGTACTGGTTACTTGGCTATCACAGGTTTTCTAGGTGATGACCATGTGTGATTACACTAGAATTGGTTGTGGTAAATTGAAAAGTCAAAGGGTAAGAACATTCAGAAACTGAACAGGCATTATTCTCTCATAGAACATGTAATGGTAGCAGTAGGAATAGCCCATTAGAAAGAGTGATTCAGTATTCCTAGAGAGTTTCTAGAGCATGGAACTTATCTTTGAAATCTAGAACAATGTTATTTATCCAGAGTTTTATATCCTGCCTCTTTTTGGTGTTGTTAAATGTCTTGAAATCAGTAACAAATCATAGAGACTCTATTACAACATAATGAAATGCTCCTTGGGTCTGGAGTATCCTTCCAATCTTTGCTATTTGAACGTACTGTTGCAGTTGCTGTGTCAATCCTTCTCATTGGGTGTTCTTCTCTTTCACTGAACTTATTCAATATGGTAGCTCCTCCTATTAATATTCCCAAGATATATGAGGTAAAGCCTTGCAATCCACCTTCTAAAAGAACATTCTGGTTACACTGCTTCCAATTCAGGTGTGTTTGTTCTCTGGGTTGGCCTTAATACATTCAATATGCCACAGTATAATGCTTAGTTGTGAAGACTTTACTCAATTTTATATAATACCCTATTAAAAGGGATCTCTGGTGGCTTAGTGATAAGAAACTGTGCTGAAATTCCAAATCCAAACCCACTAGTTACTCTGTGGGAGAAAGATAAGCAATCTCCTCCAATGGGATTTACTGGCCCTGAAAACCCACTGGAGGGTCAACTGTGGGTTGGTTCCAACTTGATGGTATACTACAACAACTCTACCGAAGCCCATTAATTTGTTACTAACAATCATAAACAATCCTTAATTACTTTTACTCAATTATTTTAAAGTTGTACAGTTCCGGTTTTGTGCATAAGAAAAACAGCAAATGCATCCATGGATATTGTTTCCATCAGCTAAACCTACTTTCAGGAAAAGGCAAATATAACACGAAATGTAGAAAGCACCACAAGATTTGAAGGATGGAACTATACAGAATTTAGTAAAAAATATATTGCAATTATGGAACATTCATAATTAGAAGATAAACCATAGGGATTTAATCATAAATGGGAATTTTTGGTTACAGATATTTTTACTATATAGATTAGAGTATGACATATTTTGAAGGCTGAGCTTCATGTTTTTATATGCTAGCATGGCAATTTTAACTTGCAGGGTACTTAGAAAATTGCACTACTCAATAGGTATATCACAAAAAAATAGCTATAATAGTACAACCAGGTGTTTAAAGAGAGTTATGGAACAGATTTGAGAAGTAGGTAGAGTTGTCTGCTTGGTGTTTAGGGTTGTGAAGGTTGCAATAAGTCCTGATGGTGTAGTGAATAGCATGTTATGCTGCTTACAGAAGATTGGTATCCACTGACTGTGGTGTGAAAGAAAGACTGACAGTCTTCCTGTAAAGATTTACAGTACCAGAACCTTAATAGACTGCTATTATAACTTAAAATCAACTTGATGGTAGTAGGTGAGTGAAGTTCACAACAAAACTACACAAATGAAAATTTAGTAAAGCCATTTCTGACTCATCGTGGCCTTCCTTGGATTTCTGCAGATGAAAATCACACAGGAGGAAACTGCTCATCTTTCTCCCGTGACACTTCTGGTGAACTCGAACTGTAGAGACATGTAGCTCTTGTCTTAGCAGGACAACTCGCTGTGGACTGTGCCATTAGACCCACCCTAACAATGAAGAAATGATCCAGATGAGAAGATTTATAAGGATAGTGGAAAGTAGATGTTGCAAGATATGGATAATTTAGTCATATGAAGAGAATATTTTGCATTTGAAATGCTTTAAAAAATATTTAATGCAATGGGCCCTAACTTTTACTTTATCATAACAGGTGAAGTAATTCAACACTCTTGAGCAAACTACTAATCCTCACTTGGTGTAAGTTGTAACATATGCATAATGGTAAATAAATATTTCTAACTTTCCACTGTATTTGTAAAATTTACTATTAAGTTACACTGCAATCCCAAATGTGTGCGGTTAGAATCCACGGAATGCTCTGCTAAAGAAGGGGGGGCAATCTCCTTGTGTGCCAGTCGGATCTCCTCTTGTGCCAGTTGGATCTGATTCGATGATACATGACAACAACAACGAGAGAGAAAGAGGTGAGAAAAAGAGAGAGAGAGAGAGAATTAATAATTATTATATTTTTATATAATTTACTGTAAATGAAAATTATTCGTTTTTACAAGATTTCATTGAACAGTTAATGTCTGCTTAGTTCATTGTATTCTTAAAAATAAATAGTTACTGGCTTTAGATAATTAAAAATTGACTGAAAGAATAGATAATGAAATTATATGATAGTAGTAGGTAGATGTATTGATACAGTATCTGCAGCAATGGGGGTTGGTGTGTTGGAATTAGTGAGACTGGTCCAGGACAGAGAAAGGTTTCAGAACTCATTAGAGGTAGTAGGCAACTCAATGGCACACAACAACAACAAAAACAACATACTATATTGATTGTTTTCTAAGCTTCATGTTTACAGTTAACAAGATCTTAGGGAGAGTTTCATATTTAAAAGTTGTTATTTTTATTATATTTTGAAGAAACATCCTTCTAAGTGGTACAGCATTCTTCCGTCAATATGTACTGAGGTAACCAGGGGTTTCTGTTATGCTGAATCTTGTGCCACTGGGGTGTTAATTGACATAAAAGTTACCCATCGTGCGCAGTGTTTGGTGTAGCTCCCTATTTAAGACAGTTTGGAAGCAGTAATGGCATCCAAGTCCTAAACAACATGCCTCTGAAAACTATGAACTTTGAGAAATGATAGTTATCAAAAGGCTTTATCTCTTTTGTTCATAGGGTCGCTATGAGTCTTTGTTGACTTGACGGCAATAAACAACAACATATGTTCAGTATCACCTTAGAGTTGTGCAGAGGAGTTTATTGAAGTGAATAATGCCTTGTGCACATTGGGACTGTTTAGTAACTCACAATGTACAATGTATAGCTCAAGCTGAGAGGTCAAGGATTTTGGGGGCGTTGTCACAGTTGTTAGGTGCTATCAAGTAGTCTCTGACCCACAATTGCACCATCTGTTACAGAATGAAGCCCTACTCAGTCCTATGCCGTTTTTACAGTCTCTGGTTCCCACAGAAATGTTCAGTATTAGACTTTGAGGCTTGACTTTTTCTTCGAGATTGTGAAATGCTGAATTTGGTCTTTTGGTTTCCTAACTCCAGATCTTAGCTCATTTCATAACAAGATATTACTTTTCCTTTTTTGAACTAGGCTTTCAAGTCCTCTTTTTGCTTCTTTTGAAGAAAAGATCGTATTTTCTATTTTTTAATTAGTTCTATGTCTATGGTGATGAAGCAAGAAGTTGAAGCTGCTTTGAAGGAAATAGTAAGAAATAAGTCCCCAGGAATAGATGGTATACCAATTGACGTATTTCAGCTAACAGATGCTGTCCAGGATGTGCTCATCATGTTGTGTCAAGAAATCTTGAGAACAACCACTTGGCCGACTGACTGGAAGAGATCTATCTTTGTTCCCATTCCAAATAAGGGTGACCCAATGGAGTGTGGAGACTACAGAACAAGATCAATGATTTCACATGCAATCTAGATTCTACTAAAGATTATCCAAAAACAACTGGAACAGCACATCAGCAGAAAATTGACAGAAGTCCAGGCTGGGTTTAGAAGGGGTCGTGGTACTAGGGATATTGTAGCTGATGTTAGATGGATCTTAGCTGAAAGCAGAGAATACCAGAAGAATGTCTATCTGTGTTTCATTGATTATGCAAAGGCCTTTGACTGTGTGGATCTTTATAAACTGTGGCTGACTCTGAGAAGAATGGGAATCCCAGAACATTTAATCGTGCTAATGCAAAACCTATACTTGGACCAAGAGGAAGTTGTCAGAACAGAGCAGGGTCACACTTCATGGTTCAAAATTGGAAAGGGTGTACGCCAGGGATGTGTCCTGTCTCCATACCTTTTCAACCTGTATGCAGAGCAGATTATCTGAGAGGCTGGGCTCTGTGAGAATTGTGGCGTCAGGCTTTGTGGAAGATCTACTAACAAACTGCATTATGCAGATGATACAACCCTGCTCCCTGAAACTGAGGAGGACCTCATGCACTTACTGCAGAGGGTCAAGGATTGCAGCCTTCAGTATGGACTGAGGCTCAATGTCAGAAAGACAAAGATTTTCACTACTGGACCAATCGGTAGCATCAGGATGGATGGTGAAGAGATTGAGATTACTCACAGCTTCCGTTTGCTCGGTTCCATGGTGAACACTCTTGGCACCAGTAGCCAGGAAATCAAAAAACGTATTGCGATGGGAAAGTCTGCGGTTAGGGACCTCTCTAAAGTACTCAAGAACAACGGTTTCTCTCTGGAAACAAAGGTACCCCTGATATAGGCCACGGTCTTTGCAATCACTTGTTATGCATCAGAGAGTTGGACAATGACTAGGGAGGTCAGAAGGAGAATTGATGCCTTTGAGCTGTGGTGCTGGAGAAGGGTATTGAATGTACCCTGGACTGCCAAGATAACAAACAGATTCATCCTGGAGAGGGTTAAACCAAGCTGGGCTTGGTCTGACATATTTTGGGCATGTTGCAAGGAGGGAGAAGGACATCATGCTTGGGAGAGTGGAGGGTCAGCACAAGAGGAAAAGACTCTTTATGAGATGGACTGATTCAGTGACTGTGGTAATCGGATGGGTGTGTCAGAGGCAGTGCGATTGGCACAGGATAGAGCACGGTTTAGGGCTGTTGTACATAGGGTCACTATGAGTCGCAAGTGACTCGATGGCACATAACAACTATGTCTAGGAAGTTCTGTTGGCCTAGTGGTAAGAAGCTGTTCTGCAGTCTCAAATTCAAGGGGACTGAGTCCACCAGCTATTCCTGGGTGAAGCATTGGACATTTTCTCCTGTGATTTTCTGCCTCTGAAAACCTGCTGAAGGATCTGCTATGGTCAATTCAGATACGATGGGAAACAACAAAAAATGTCCAGGAAAAGATCTGTATCTTTCTTCCTTTATTTATGGTGTTCTTAACATTCTCCTACAATTCTTTTGATCTGTGCTCATTAGTGTTCAAATCTTTTTTTTTATTTAATCTCTACAGTCACATGGAGAACAGTAAAGTTTTATTTTAGCTCTGATGGATCTTATTTTAATTTTCATTATTTTCAACTTGAATCTGCATAAGAACAATTGCAGACATGTTCCTTGCCTGATCTTATTCTGTCTGATGTCAGGGAGTTTCCTTACTGTCTCTATCCACAGATGTAGTCAATTTGGTTTCTATGTTTCTACATGTTTAGACTCTGCTTGTGTTTTTTTTATGTATTATAAAATATTTGCAGTGAATAAAGCATTAGTTATACAAAATTCTGTCATGTGATCCTCAAACTCCTTTCTTGAAACATGAGCAGGAGAAATTTGATAAGGAAGCAGGTAGATTGTTTCAAAGTGAAATTGCAGTATTAAATAATCCCACTTTAGGAACTCTTACAAAAAGTAGATTAGAGTGCACTGGGAAATAAAAAAAAAAACAAACAAAAACATAAAATAGAAAAGCAACATCAAGCATCCACATTGCTTTTAGTTTTGGTACATTGCATCAGATCCCTCTTTTGTATCATTTCAGATCTTCTTGATATCACATATCTTATATTTCTGCTACCACCGCAGTGACTGTTGTACATAGACCCCCATCTACCTTCTGGCAGCTATAACCTGAGAGTGTCTGATTTTATGTCTTGCTATTTATCTTCTGGACTAGAGACTTCCTTCTTGATACTGAGATATGAGATTTTGGGCCATCTCCTAGTATCCAATGTGTGTGCCTGAAATCTGAAATACAGAAGAGGTAATGCCCGTGACTCTTCCCTTCCCCTGAGGAGAGGGGGGGAAATATAAATTAGGTTTAATTTACATTCCACAGGATATATTTGTTACACTTATAAGTTATGGCTATTCTCGTTAAAACTGTCTAGATTGGCTATAGACAAATCTTGAAAATAACCACAGAGATATACTGTTGCTTTTATAATGATAAGTTTTTGAAAAATGAAAATTGCTGCAGTAATGAGGTGACAGTCTGTGTCATTGTATCCACTCTGGACTGATAGTATATAAAGGTCCTGGAACATCAGATGATATTCAGACTTCAGAAACTTCCTATTACACCTCAACTGAAACTTTGTCCCTGAACATCATGTGTTACAACTATTACAGTGGCTGTGGCTGTGGCTCTGCCTATGGCTGTGGCTCTGGTTCAGGTTATGGCTGTGGCTACGGTTCAGGCTATGGCTGTGGCTATGGTTCAGGCTATGGCTGTGGCTATGGTTCAGGCTATGGCTGTGGCTATGGCTCTGGCTGTGGCGCTGGCTATGGCTGTGGTTATGGCTCTGGTTATGGCTCTGGCTATGGCTGTGGCTATGGTTCTGGCTGTGG
Source organism: Elephantulus edwardii (assembly GCF_000299155.1). Lineage (NCBI taxonomy): Eukaryota > Metazoa > Chordata > Mammalia > Macroscelidea > Macroscelididae > Elephantulus > Elephantulus edwardii. Next base: position 17,405,578 of record NW_006399801.1, read on the forward strand.
CTGTGGCTATGGTTCTGGCTATGGCTGTGGCTATGGCTCTGGCTGTGGCGCTGGCTATGGCTGTGGTTATGGCTCTGGTTATGGTTCTGGCTATGGCTGTGGATATGGTTCCTGCTATGGCTTCTGTGGCTACCGGCCATTTTGCTACAGAAGATGCTATTCTTGCTGTTAGAACATCACTCTCAAAGCACCATTTGCCTCTGAACTAACACTATAAAAATAATTATGATTAAAGCAGCTCTATATCAAGATATATACATTCAAGAAAACATGCGTTTTACAAACACATTTACCTCTGCATGTCTGTTTCTTAGAATAATTTTATTGTATTAGGAAACTCTATGATAGCATCCATTTTCCAAATGATAATTTTTACTCTTTCAGTCTGTAATTTTCTGTTATGAATGTATTTCTTTCCTCTAGAGTTGGGGAAGATTCTCAATAAAAATTATTCTTTGTTTTCAACAATTGTCTGTGTAATTGTTGTGAATGACTTTTTTCTTGAATTATGTTGGCAACTATTGGCAATTCATGAACCGCCAAAAGAACAAACAAATCTGTCTTGAAAGAAGTATAACCAGAGTGCTCTTTAACAATAAGAAAGGAGAAACTTCATCTGACATATTTTGGGCATGTTGTCAAGAAGGATCAATTCTTGGAAAAATACATCATTGTGGGAAAGGTAGCTGTTGTTGTTATTGTTATGTGCTGTCGAGTAGCCTGTGACTCATAGAGACCATATGTACAACAGATCTGAACCCTTCTCTAACCTGAGCTAGTCTCACTGACTCCAATAAACCTAATCCCACTGTCCCAGTTATCATGTCAAGTCATTTCATTCACAATCTTCCTCTCTTGCACTGTCCCTCCATTTTTTCCAAACATGGTATTCTTTTCTAAGGACTGGTGTCTCCTGGTCATGTGCTTCAAAATCCTTGTCTTCAAGGAGAATCTTGGTTTCAACCTCTCCAAGACATACCCATTTGTTCTCCTGGTGGACCATGATATGTTCAATACTGTTTTCAAGCACCATAACTCAAATACATCAATTCTTATTTTGTCATACTTAGTTATTGTATATCTTGGAAACATGACATATCATTCCAAAGACCATGGCCTAGATCAGACTTCCCTTAGACTCTAGACTGACCTCATTGCTCCTCAGCACTCTGGATAGTTTCCTAACAACATATTTACCCAATACAACTAGTCTTTTGATTTCATGATTGCTGTTGCCAAGAGTGTTGACTGTGGAGGTGAGCAAGCCAATATTAACAACCTCTTCACCTATCGTGGTGCTGCTGTCAGTTGGCTCAGTAATGAGAATCTGTCTTCTTGATGTTGAACTTCAATCCATATTGAAGACTACAGCCCTTGACCTTCTGAAGCAAATATTTCAGGACCTTTTAAGTTTTCACAAACAAGGTTTTATCATCTGTATAACGTAGGTTGTGGATGAGTCTTCCTCCAATCCTGATGCCACACTCCTTCTCAGAAAGTCCTGCCTCTCAAATGGTAAGTTCTGTGCATAGATTGAGAAGATATGGAGACAGGACACATCCCTGACACACTCCTTTCCTAATTTTGAACCATGTAATTCTTCCTTGCTCTGTTCTGAGGACTGCTTCATGGTTCAAGGATAGGTTTGACATGAACACAATCAATACATCATCAATGAAATACAGATAGACATTCTTCTGGTACTCTCTGGTTTCACCAAGATGAATTTAACATTGGCAATAATGCCTCTCATGCCACAGTTTCTTCTAAACCCAGAGAGTATTGCTGGTAGCTATTAATGTACTGTTCCAGTCATCTTTTCATAATCTTCCACAGTATTTTGCTTGTGTGTGATATTAGTGATGTTGTTTGATAATTTCCACACTCTGTTGGATCACTTTTTGTTGGGATAGGAGTAAATATTATCTCTTCCTGTCAGTTGGCTAGGAAGTTGTCCTCCAGATTTCTTGGCATGTCCTAGTGAGCTCATACATGGCATCATCTGTTTGTTGAAATACATCAATTGAAATGCTGTCAATTCCTGCGACCTTGTTTTTTTGCCAAGTCCTTCAGAGCAGCTTGAACTTCCTCCTTAATCACCATTACCTCTTCATTATATGTTGTTTCACGAAATATTTCTGCATCAGGCAATTCTTTTTGGTACAGTAACTCTGTATAAAGTGACTACAACCATGGGCATGAGGGAGAACATTATAAAGGAACAAGATAGGGCAAGTTTTAGTTAGGTTGTTCTTTATGAGGGTTGTTACGAGTTGTAGTGAACTCAATGACACTTGACAATAATAACCACTTCACAATGGAGCCAAAACCAAATTCAAACAAATTCTTTTAATTTCACTCACCACCCCCACCCATCAAATTGTACAACCCAGTGATTGATATCCCTCTACCCATGCATGTCTACATCCCTCTGCTTCCAGCCTCTCCCGCTCCTCCTGGATTATTAGCTCATTCTACAATAATGGATTTACACAATATTTATCCTTGTGGGACTGAGTTATTTCACGCAACATAATGCTCTCCAGTCCCTCCCAAGGTAGATAATAATTTACAAAGCATTGCTCCTGTGTGCTGCACAGTATTCCATTGTGTGAATGTACCATAATTTCTCAATCCATTCATTTGTGGTTGGACAATTGGGCTGTTTCCATGTTCTTGTGATGGTGAATAATGCTGCTATGAACATTGGTATACAAATCTCAGTTTCTGCCTCAGTTCTCATATTCTCCAAGTAGTGGAATAACTGGGTCATACATTCTTAAACCTTTATCATAAGCAATGATACCTATTTCAGATATCCTACATCTTCGGGCCCCTACAGGTTTTTCCTTTGTGTAATGTAAGAGGAATTAACCTTTCCAGGAGACTGTAACAAAAATCACAAAGAGAAAGAATATGGACAGCACACTTAAAGAAAAAAATGGAATTAAAGTGAATCTATTGTTATTGAGTGAGTATAGTTAGGATTTGTTGGTAAGTATGAGAAGTAAAAACTTAGAGAAATAACTTCCAAGAGATATGTGTCTTGTCATATAAATATGATACAATTGAAAATTTGTTCATTTACCTCTTTTTAGAAATTTGAATGAATTTACATAAGCAGCAGATAAGTTTTAAAAATATTCTGACCTAGAGAAAAGAGTAGCTAAAAAGCCCTCAAATCAAAACCACATATAAAAATGTTTTTTACTCTTAGAGGTTTTACATTCTAGTTGGCAAATATTTAAAGGAAATAGAAAAAAATTAAGATAAATTAAAAGATAATTGCTATAGAGGGAAAAATCAGTTATAGATGAAAAACTATAATTAAAGAATTAAAAAAAAAACCCACACAAACCAAACAGACACAGAGACATAAGCCATTAGTCTTTTAAATTTGTGAGAGATGACTTGACATTTGATAAAAGATACTTGTAGTGCAGAAAAAATGCAAAGAGGACAATTACATTTATTGTTTGGGGTATTATAAGGATGTATTATTTCTAGTTTGGAAAGAACAAGATTCAATGACTTGAAAGGTACTCTTTGGATTTAATGGTTTTAATTAAATCCATCTTGAGAAAGATACAGGGTCAGTGAAAGAGAGGAAGACTCTCAACAAAAACAAATTGAAACTGACTGTAACAATGGGCTTGAGCATATCAGAAATAGGGAGGATAAAACAGGATAGGGCAATTATCAGATTTGTTGCTCATGGGGTCACTGAATTCTGAGACTTAATGCCTAACAACGTAATGAAGAAAAGCATCTAGTTTAGTTGTCAGTGGGAATTTATGAAGGACTAAATCTGAGGTCTCTGGAGCTAAGAGACATCATACCACACACTTCAACTCCAATGAAGACAGCCAGTTCACCAAAAGTCAAATTTGAAGTGTGATTGTGCCCAGGATCTATCACTGATTAACTAATGAAGGAGTAGAGTTTCTTTAAAGAGCAAGACAGTGTTAATGTGGTGAACATTTGTAAAGGAAAATCTGAGGACTCTGTGCTCCTAGTAACTCTCATATTAGGCTTATACATATCAGAAAATTAATAGAGAAATTACAACTCTTTTAAAGTATAGCTATGGATCTATCATCATGATAGATGGTGAAGTGATTGAGATTGTTAACAGCTTAGGTTTGCTTGGCTCCACAATCAACACTCTTGATACTAGCAGCCAGGAAATCAAAAGATAAATTACTTTGGGAAAGTCTGCTAACAAGTACCTATCCAGAGTACTGAAGAGCAACAGTGTCAGTCAAGAAACTAAGGTGTGCCTGATCTAGGACATATGCTTGCTATGCATCAGAGAGCTGGACAATGACTAAGGATGATAGAAAAATTGATGTTATTGAGTAGTGGCACTGGAGAAGAGTCTAGAATACCATGGACTGCTAGGAAAACAAACAGGTCCTTCCTGGAAAGGGTGAAATACTGTTCCTTGGAGGTAGGGATTTTGAAGTTTGGGCATGGTGCAAAGAGGGACTAGGACTTGGAGAGGGACATCATGTTTGGAAAGGTGGAGGGACAGAAAGACAGGAAGACCCTGGATGAGATGCATTGACTTGGATTTTGAAGCTCTATCTGATGTAGTTTGGGCATGTTGCAAGACCCTGGATGAGATGCATTGACTTAATTCCTGGAGTGATGGGGAGTCAGAGACAATGCAATTGGATCATGGCTAGAGCAGGGTTCAGAGCTGTTGTACACAGGGTTGGTATGAGTCAGAATCAACTTGATGGTAAATAACAACAACATGGCTCTATTACCTTTCTTTTTACTGAAGAGATTCTGAAAATGAAGGCATTCCTATGTAAAGTATTATATATCCAGAAAAAGTCTTAATAACATAATTAGCATAAAATTATGAAATATTCTTATTATTTATCACTATTGATCTTTACCTAGTAATACTCTGACTTTTCAAGTCCCCTTCAAGTCTTTTCTATTCCTTCACCTCTGCCCAAAATACACCCACTGCACCCTGCTATACTAATGATTTTTACCCTTCTCTTTTTCTGCTCCTTTCCCCCATCTGAATATTTATGTATATCTTACTAGATACCCTTGTAATTTTATAATAATGATATTATGCAGTATTGTCTGGATGAAATGGACTTAATTCAATCAACATAAAGTTCTCTAGACTCTCCCACATTATAATAATATTTTACAAAATTGTTATTCCTTAGTGCTGCATAGTATTCCATTGTATGAATGTACCACTTCCTTAAATCATTTATTTGTTGATGACCATTTGAACTGCGTTCATATTCTTGCTATGTGAGTGATGCTGCTATGAACATAGGTGTACATATTTCTATTCATGTCTTTGTTCTAATTTCCTTAGAGTATACTTTTAGCAGTAAAATAGCTCGGTCACATAAACTTTCTAAGTTCAGTTTTATGAGAAAATGCCATACTTCCTTCCAGAATGATTACACCATTTTGCAATCTTGCCAGCAGTGCAGTAGAGTTTCAAACTCTTCACATGGAGCACTTACTACTTGCTGTTCTTTTGTACTTGCCTACTACTACTTGAGTTAGATGCTATCTCATTGTTTTGATATGTTTATCTCTGATTGCCACGGATTTTGAGGATGAAACACAATGTAAATGAAGGTTTGTATAAAACACAGTGTACATAAATGAAACACAACTTTAATGAATTATTTTGAAAACCAATGAAAAATATGAAATGTTTTGACTCTTTTGGTCAAAGAACATTTCTGTTCAATATAAGAACCAAGAAATAACAATGATGTTTGCAAAGACATGAATAATAAAATTATGAACACACACAGAGAATAATAAAATTAGATAAAATTTTGCATGTGAGTGTGTGGGAAGCCTGAAGTCTGGTACTGGAGAAAATGCACATTATGGTGAGAATTTCTTTTTAAATATTAAGTGATGATCTCCCCATCACTAAGTGAGTTCTACTTCATAGCAAGCCTCCAGTGGGTCTCTAGGAATGCAAATCTTATAGGAGGATATTATCCATCTCTCCATCATGAAGCTTATTTGTTGGTTCAATTCTTCAGTGCTTCTGTTAGCAGAAAGACTCCTTATTATGAAGTACAAACATTCTGAATTATAAAATGATTTCTTAAATTTTTTTCAATTTTCACATCAAACCTCAAAATTCATGTTTAACTATGTGACAAAGTTGGTAGTACTGACAGGAATCCTGTAAATTTCATAACAATTGAAAATCTTTCATTGACTATTAGATATCACATCATATTTTTAAAATATAATGTGTGTTTAGCATCATGGTGCTACCAACAAAGAACTCAAGAGAGAAACTTAAATCAATCAGAAATTGCTCTCAAAAGAAAATTATAGCGTTGTTCAGTTTCATGAGAGGTAAAATGGAATTTTTTGATAGAAGAATGTAGAAAAAGAAAGAAGCTCATAGCTTTGTACTAGAGTGTAAACCCTAGTGAAAAACAAAAAGGAAATTTTTGGGTACCGTAGGGCTGCACTGTGAAATATCATAGCCACTAGGAAGTGCAGCTATTAAACAATTGAAATATGGCTCAATATTACTATTGCAAATGCAACGTACACAGTAAATTTCAAAGACTTACTGTAAAAACATGTGGAATATATAAAATAACTTAAACATTTTTACCATATGCTAAATAAGAGTATAGTTTTTTGCTATTGTATATCAAGATAAATAGCATTTGACTTCAACACTTGCCCTTTACATGTAGAAAGTATTTCTCATAAGTCTTATGCTACTATGTTGCTTTAAAAATTTGCGTGTCAAATTTACAAAAAATATCTTGTTGAGGAGGGAGCAGTGGCAGATTAACAGAAGATTCATGGTATTTGGAGGAAAACAGAGTAAACTGCATAAAGTTTTATTAAAATTATTTCCCCACATTTTTAAATGAGTATTTTAAAAATGTATGATTATCAGAAAAGTTACAAATCTATATAAGGAGTTGTATTGTGAGCCAGCCAGACCAGAGCAGTTAGTGCTTCACAGTAATAACTGAGTTTTAATCTATGATTAAAAGAATAAAAATTATTATATGAATTATTTATATTTTATCATTCAGTTGCTAACTAAAAGCTCAGAAGATCAAACACAACAAGTGCTCTATAAGAGAAAGCATTGGTAATCAACTTCTACAAATAGAAACCATTTGAAAAGCAATATTGGAAAGGTGGAGGGACAGAAAGACAGGAAGACCCTGGATGAGATGCATTGACTTAATTCCTGGAGTGATGGGGAGTCAGAGACAATGCAATTGGATCATGGCTAGAGCAGGGTTCAGAGCTG